>NC_134103.1:94518041-94828637 GCF_000715075.1 Nicotiana tabacum
TTTTGGTCGAATAGTTGGAATTCCTCTTTCCGCTCCACAAGCTGGCCAGTATCCACAAAAATTGGTTGTAGGGCATCAGACGCCTCAACCTTTTTATTCAATTGAGCCTGCAAGTCGTGGATATCTGAGCCAAATTGGTCTATCTCTTGCCTGAGCTCAATTCGTCCTTCTATCAGTTGTTTTGTCATATTTGAAAGACCATCATGGAGAGACTCATGAAATTTTATTAGCTGAGCTTGTTCCTCTAGCCAATATTGGCTCCCTACATCTGCTTCTTCAAAATTATCGTCTTGTGGGAATTCATCCTCTTTAGCCAATTCTTCCGCCTCGGTCTTCATTCTCATGATTACTGCACTAATTCTTTGTATAGCCTTTTAATTTTCATCTTGTTGCTCGGCTACTTGCCTCATCATGTCCATAATACGAGCAATACGTTCCATATCTTCCACTTCATTGCTCCTATCAAACTCATAAATATTATCAAAAATATTATAATAAGAGCTCTGAGACGGATAGTAAGAATTAGGACAACCATCCTAATGGCCACCTTGACAACCACACACATTACAAAAATTCAAGTCATAAGATTGAGATTCATAATTTTGCCACAAATGTGGTCCTCCACAATATGAACAGGGATCACCAAAATAAGAATAACCAATATTCGACCAATTCTCATTCCAAGATGCCATGTAACAAATAATATAATACTAACTACACTAAACTAAAATAAAAAATAATGAATAGACAAAAAGTATAAATCTAATCTAGTAGAATAGTTAATTTCTAAGTCCCCGGCAATGACGCAAAAAACTTGTGGCTCCCAAACGCACATGCAAGTATACGTGGTCGACAAGTAATATAGGATTATAAGTCCAGATACCGTACCCACGGGGACTTGTGATTAACTATCAACTAAATTAAATCAAATAATTAATCTATTCAAGCGAATCGTAAAGTATGAATATTTAACTAAAATTTAATCTAGAGTAACAAATTAAGAGATTAAAGAAAACAACGGCAAGCTTAAAGACGAATTCAATGTGAGTGAATATTCTAGAGCTATGGGTTAGCTAACAATCCCGTTGAGTTTTTCAATTAAATTATCTAATTAATTTATCTGGTTTATTGGTTGACAGGATTAATATTGCTCTTAGCCTTCTCCCGAAGTACAACTCGCCTATTCAAGCTAATCTAAGGCCTATATTCCTATGGAATTAGAATTAACAAGAACGCATTAATAATTCCTGTATAGTAACCAAGCAAGGCGATTAGGTATATTCCTATCCTAACCGCAAATTCGCCCCCCACTCAGAGTTAAGATCTTGCTCTACTCAATCTTATATGCAATCTAAAATTCCCTCTCCCGAGTTCAATCCTTGATTCATAGATAGTATTCAATTGGTGATCAAGAAATCAAATAATTAAGCGCAAGATTGAATAAATAAATCAATATGATAAACTAATAAGAACAATTCAAGCTTCAAACTACAACGTTCATGCAGCACCCAAAATTCTAGAACTAATAAACTATGAGATTAAAAGAAAAGAAGAGAAGAAAAACTAGTTAGAAGCCTCCTCCAAGCCTAATGTTCTTGCCTCCGGTCGCAAAACTAACTCCTCTAAAAATGGTATTTAATGACTATTTATATGTGCAGGGAAAAGACCCAAACGAAATAACCAAGTCCAAGACCAAATAGGAGACAAAATACGCTTTAAAATCCCGGAACACGCTCGTTGTAGACCGTGCCTCGCGACCTCTAATGCGAGCCTCACCTCACTGTTCACCAGGTGACGCGAGCTCTAACGCTCGCTTTCCACTGTGCGAAGCGAGATGTTTCGCGAGCAAAATTCCCTACTACGCTTGTTCTATTTCTGCTTGGTTTCAATTCCATCTGCTTTGCCTAACATTTGCCAAATTCACGTTCTTGTCTTTCCTTTCCAACTCCTTTGCATTGTTTGTTTAATCATTGCTCAATTTACTGCTTAGTTTGACTTTATCACTTCTTAGATTTCTTCTTTGCTCACTATCATATTGTTATAGAGCATGAATTAGACATTAAATATTTATTTTGCTCAAATTTCATCTCCAATGTACCTACACATAAAATAAACTCAATTAAGCACAACTATAGTATAGTTTAGCATTAAATCCCCAAAATGTAAGGTAAGTAATGCACTAAAATATATAATTATAGCCAAACATCGCAAGGCTCGCACTTTGTTGTTCACCGGTACCTTCTTGGATGAACTAGGTTCTTTCGGAGTGGTCTGGATTTTATAGTCACAAGCAGTCAAAGTGTTTGCCCAAAGTGATCCTTGCTTGTACCAACTTCCCATTTATTGATAGGTACCTTGAAGTGTGCGATTGAGTACAGCCGTGATAATGAACCCATAGGGTATGGCATGAGTTTTGATGCCAGTCAGAACCCTATCGAGAAGCTGGATGATAAATCCAGGCTAATTTATTTGTCTTTCACTGTCCAGACATTCCATAAGGACCAGGTCCATGAATGTGGCAATGTGCCGCCTTTCTGTCTAGGTAGCACAACTTTGTTAACAAATTCGAACAGCACTTTGTGGGGTGGCTTCATCTCATTTTTGTATATAGCTTTGGGCTGAAGCTCTTCTTCATTGTCACAAAACTTCCTTGTAATGGCAAGGGAGGTAGGGAGATTCTCTAGACTTGGCCATTTGAGTTTCTTGTAATCATTGTACCCTACAGTAGGCACACCTAAGATCTCTACCAATTCTTTGTCATCAAAACTCACTGTTACCCCTTTCACCACACTGGCGACTGCCATTTTTGATCTCACAGTTTGCCATGAACTCCATAATCTCAGTTCTGACAAGATTTCTATCCATCTGAAGAACCATATCCTTCCAACCCTGCAGTTGTAACTTTTCCTGCAGCATCATCATGCCTTCCTCTTCCAAATTCCTGAGGAGTCTACCTTTCAAGATGGTTCGTTTCCCAAACTTAACCATCTTGTCTTTCTCGGCATCAGATTCTTCTTCTTCTTCACTCCTTTCTTCTTCTTCCACTACTTTCACTTTTCTGGACTTCAAGGCAGACCTAGTTCTTTTAGCCAAGGTAGAGGGCCCTGTAGACTTTGTCTTTGAAATAGACTTCTTTGTGGAAGTCTTAATCTTCTTTTCCTTTGGAGTCATAACCTTCATTTCTTCGACCTCGTTTTCATCACGAAGAACCATGTCCATCTCCTTAATTTTAATTGCCTCAACATGCTTAACCACTTTCTTCTTTCCCTTTGCAGTAAATTTTCTCTTACTTTCTTCTAGGGCTTTTTCAAGTTCAGCCTCACTCTTCTTCTTCTGACTCCTTGTAGCTCATCCTCTTGTAGGAGGAGTCACTACAGGGATAGAAGAGGCAGTCTTTCGTTCCTTGTTTTCCCTCGTAGTGCTAGGAATTTTAACTCATGAACTCTTTTTCCTATTAGGATTGTAGCTGTCAGACACTCTTCTCAATAGGTCTTTGAGGGGTTCCTACACAGATGGAACAAGTTCTTGGAACCTCTTCCTCAACCTAACCAACCCCTCAGCAGCTTCGCCAGACCCATTCCCCCTTTTTCTCCCACACAATCTTCTTCTCCAGCAGATTCCTCACTCCATACTACCATAGCCCTAGTTTCTTCAGTCAAACCAATAGGAGTGGATGAATATTCAGCCACTTCTTTTCCCATTCCCCTCACATCGCCTCGAGCATCCTTACTCTCCTTTTCTTTTTTCCTTTTATTTTTACCACTAATTTTCTCAGACTCATTGGTCTATACCCCAGCCACAGTTCCTGCCAGAACAAATCTATTTTCTAGATTTACAGCAACCTTAGAGATTACTTCAGATGTAATTTTAGGGCCAGATGTTACCTGCTCTATTTCAGAAGAAACAGTTTCTTCCCCCTCAGTTGCAGACTTGAAAGAATCTTTAGATATTTGGGGTTCATTTGCCTAACCTGCCTTCAGTTGCTCATTGATTTTCTTGATTTGTTCTCCTCCAGCAACTACTTTGCGAGCAAGCATCTTGAATCTTCCTTTCTTAGAGATAGGTGTGGTTGAATGAGTGGGTATGGATTCTTTGGGTGGTGATGAGGGATTTTTAGAAATGTTAGCCATTGATGGTTAGAGGATGAGAGAAGATGATTATGTGTTTTTGGAAGATGAGAGAAGGCTAGAGAGAATTATTTGGCGGTTGTAAATTAGAAGTGAAGAGAGATGCTTTGATTGGGTAACGACAACTTTTGCAGAAGTTCGGGAGTCTAATCAAACTGGGAGTCAGTTAGAAGAGACATTGATAACTCTCCCTAGAATCTAGGCACTTATTGCGTTTTTAGGACTCTTTTGGATGAAACTAGTTCATTTCCTAACGGATAAGCTCAAGGAGGTTAGGATCAAATGGGACTCTCCTTTTGAACATAATCCAAATATAATTATTTCAAAATACGCAGAGTAGAGAGTACGTACCATGTAATCTAGGGTTGTACATAATTTGGTAAATACCGAATTACTGTACCGAAACCGAAATTTTTGGTATTTGGTATTCGATATTTTGGTATTCGGTATGGTATTTGGTTTAAGATTTTAAAAAACATGGTATTAGGTATGGTATTTGGTATTTTAAAATAAAATACCGAAATACCGATACCGTACCGAAATATTCATTATATTACACAAAACACATATTATTAATTATAACATAAATATAAAAAAACTAAACTTTTACTTTATTTTATTCTCTAAGTTCATTAATTAACTCTAGGCAAGTAAGAAGACATTTCTAATGATCAAATTTATTCCTTTATGTGCAGTTTTCTCTCTTTAGGTTGATATTTGCTGGTTTTGGACAAAACTTTTATCAACAAACAATTTTAGTTTTGAACTTTTGAGTACTTTAATTAAGAATATTATAGTCTATGACTCTATGCACTTGTTAGTATTGAAATCGAATAAACCGAAGTTACCGAACCGAATAAACCGAAACCGAAAGGAGAAAAACCAAATCATAACGAATTTAGTTAGGTACGGTATTGGTATTGCATTGTAAGAAACCGAATACCGAAAATACCGAACCGAAATAACTAAATATAGTACCATACCGACCGACGAACACCCCTAATATAATCTAGATGAACCAGGTTCTTCACTGAGAAATCTCTTATGTAAGTCTGAATTTTCCAAGAAAATAAAGATAATATCATTAGAGATTAATGAGACATTTTAGCACATGGAACAAGAGTATACTGATGAAAGTATGAGACTGAGCAAAATCTAATATAATTATGTACAAAAATTCACAGATTTTCTAACCAATTTTTTTGAGTTAGAATTGGTTTCTTTTAGGTGATCTTAATCATCCCTAATTCTAATATGTTCCTTTCAAAGTGATCTATACTTTGAGATTTTATGAAGATGTCAGCTATTTTCTTGTCAGTAGCACAAAATTCCACAGAGATCAAACTTTTTTCATAGTTGTCCCTCAAAAAGTGATGCCTAATATTTATGTGTTTAGTTATTTTATGATGAACCGGGTTCTTGGTCATACTAATTGCACTGGTGTTATCACAAAAGATGGGGATACAACCTACATCAATTCCAAAGTCCATTAATTATCGTTTGATCCACAACAATTGAGCACAACATGAGGCATCAACAACATGCTCAGCTTCAGCAGTAAATAAGGCCATAGATTTTGCTTCTTTTGTTTTTGCCCAAAACACAAGACATGTGCCAAGAAAGTGTGCCATACCTGAGGTGCTCTTTCTATCCGCAAGAAAACATGCATAATCAGCATTAGCATATCCCACTAAGTTGAAATTACTACCTTTGGGATACCATAGACAAAGGTTAGTGGTGCCTTTTAGGTATCTCAAGATCCTCTTGACAGAAGTCAAGTGAGACTCCTTTGGATTTGCCTGAAATCTAGCACAAAGGCCTACACTGAAAACAATGCCAGGTTTGCTAGCAGTGAGATATAACAAAGAGCCAATCATTCCCCTATACAACTTCTGATCAACAAATGAACCAGGTTCATCTACATCAAATTTTGTGGTTGTTGCTATAAGAGTGTCAATTTCTTTGAAATCTTCTATTTTAAACCTTTTAAGAAACTCTTTCATATACTTCTGCTGATGGATCATAGTTCCATTTGAATTTTGTTTAATTTGTAAACCTAAAAAGAAATTAAGCTCACCCATCATACTCATTTCAAATTCACTCCCTATTAGTTTAGTAAATTCTTTACTTAACTTATAGTTACTCCAAAGATTATATCATCAACATATATTTGAACTACCAAGAGATCTTTACCTTTCTCTTTCAAGAATAAAGTATTGTCAATTGTACCTCTCTTTTAGCCATGCTCAAGCAAAAATTTTGATAATCTTTCATACCATGCTCTTGGAGCCTACTTAAGCCCATAAAGTGACTTAGAAATCTTGTACACATAATCAAGACATTCCTTGCTTTCAAAGCCCGGAGGGTGCTTGACAAAAACTTCTTCCTTTAGATAGCTATTGAGGAAGGTACTCTTGACATCCATCTGATGGAGAGTGAATTCCATATATGCAGCAAAGGCTATAAGGAGTCTAATAGCCTCCAATCTTGCAATGGGAGCAAAAGTCTCATTATAGTCTATGCCCTCCTCTTGACTATATCCTTGAACCACCAATCTTGCTTTGCTCCTTGTAACTGTTCCATCTTCGTCAAGTTTGTTTCTGAAGACCCATTTTGTGCCAATTACTGATCTATCCTTGGGTCTTGGTACCAGATGCCAAACTTAACTTCTCTCAAATTGGTTGAGTTCATCTTGCATTGCATTCACCCAGTCTGCATCCTACAAAGCTTCAACAACATTTTTAGGTCCAATAAGAGATAAAAAGGCATCAAAAGCACAAAGATTCTTCAAAGAAGATATGGTTTTGATTTCAGAGGTTGGATCAGTAATTATGTTCTCAATGGGATGAGAACTTTGATACTTGTAAGGTTCACAACCAGCTAGTTTCCCTTAGATATTCCTTCAATATTTTGTTGCTGAGGAACAGGTTCATGGATAGGTTCCCTCGATGTTTGAGGATCAGTTCCTCTTTGTTTAGTTCTGCCTGTCAAGTTCCCCTAGGTGGAAGGACATGTTCCATCACATGTTCCTTCATCTAGTGCAGCTTCAGTCTGGGCTGTGGTTTTATTTGAGTTTCTTACCAGCCCAATTGCTTCATCGTCATGTTCCTACCTCTCAGAAAGAATATTAGTTTCATCAAAAACTACATGTACACTTTCTTCTACACACATAGTTCTTTTGTAATAAATCTTATAAGCTTTACTATGTGAAGAATATCCCAAGAATACTCCCTCATCACTTCTGGGATCAAACTTACCTAGGGAGTCTTTACCACTATTGTGCACAAAGCACTTGCATCCAAATGCCCTAAGATGGGATATGTTTGGCTTTCTCCCTTTAAGTAACTCATAGGGAGTCTTATCAATAAAAGGTCTAGTCATCCACCTATTTATGATGTAACATGCAGTGTTCACAACTTCTGTCGAGAAACTATGGGGCAGTTTACTAGAAAGAAGCATAGTCCTAGTCATTTCTTCCAATGTCCTATTCTTTCTTTCAACTACTCCATTTTTTTGTGGAGTCCTAGGAGCAGAAAAATTATGATTTATGACATGCTCATCACAAAATTCAACAAATTTAACATTCTCAAATTCAGTACCATGATCAGACCTAATCGATGCAAGTTGATTACCTAGTTGTTTTTGAGTTTTTCTAACAAAAGAAGTGAACATGTCAAATGCTTCATCTTTGGATGTTAAAAATAATGTCTAAGTAAACCTAGAGTAATCATCAACAAACACCATCACATATCTCTTACCACCTCTGCTCAATGTTCTCATTGGTCCACAAAGATCCATATGGACCAGTTCCATCGTCCTAGTGGTGCTTGCCACTTTCTTGCTTTTGAAAGAGGATCTTACCTGCTTCCCCCTTGCACAAGCCTTACAAATTTTATCTTTCTTGAATTAATGTTAGGCAGCCCTATCACCAAGTCCTTGGAGACTAGTTTATTGAGTTGACTTAGACCGGCATGTCCAAGTCTCTTGTTCCAAAGGAGGGGATCATTATCCAACACACTTAAGCAAGTGAGTTCATTATCTGAAAGTGTGGACAGATCCACAACATATATGTTGTTCACTCTTTTTCCCTGCAAAACTATCTTGTCAGTGGTAAGATTAATCACAAAGCATTTTGTAAAGGTGAATGCTATCATGTTACCTCTATCACACAATTGTGATGCACTTAATAGACTGTATTTCAATCCATCTATCAAGTAGACGTTCTCAATTGAGTGACAATCAGTCTTACTTACTTTTCCAACCCCAATTATCTCACCTTTCTTCCCATTTCCAAAGGAGACATTACCCCCTTTAAGGTCCTCAAGTGAAAGGAACTGGTTCTTGCTTCCTGTCATGTGCTTTGAGTAGCCACTATCCATGTACCATATTTGGCTACTCCCCTTCACTTGGACCTGCAAAAGGAAATCAGGGGTTAGTCTTAGAAACCCAAACTAGTTTGGGTACCTTTCTATAGGCAAAATGATGAATCAAATTCTTTTTAGCCCAACTTGGTAGCCTATTCTTCCATTGAACAAATTCTTTGTTCTTTTGACTTGCCTTTTCTTTGGGAGTGCATTCGCTTTTATAGTGACCTATTTTACTACAGTGTGTGCAAATCTTGTTCTCGGGAAGTGTGAGGTACTTGCTTTTGGGATCCCACTTAGGTGCCAGGTTCTCAAAGCCAAGTCCTCTTCTGTTACTACTATGGTGTTCTTGTAGCCATGAAAGTGCATCGGAGGACCTGTTCCATTTACAAGTTCTGTCTAGCTCATGCTTGACCTTGCTTAGATCCTCCTTTAGGATTCTTACCTGCCCATCCCTTTTACACAACTCATCTTTCATTTTTCCTTACATTTTCTTCTAGATTGAGTTATCTGTGATCAGCTGTCTTTTTACCTGTTCCTAATTTCAGCTTTAGATTTTCAAATCTAAGTTCTAGGACAGTTGAGTCAAGTGCATAAACCTGGTTCTTCAACACAGTATTTTCACTTACAGTTTCACTAACCCTAAGTTCAGGTTTTTGCACTTAGACTTCAAAATCACACATTCTTTAGACAACTGTTCTTTTTCATTGTTTACATCCTCAAATTCATCAATTAGATCTAGAAGTAACTCAGATAACCTTTCTTTAGACAACAATTTAATCTTGTCTTTGAGATGAATTACACTTACCTCAGTTTCTCCAATGGCCATAAGTTCTTGTTCATCCTCTTCATCATCATCTGAGCTTTCTCCCCAAGCAGCGACCATAGCGTTGGTTGATCCTTTGTTGTTACTTTTCGTGGGTTGAACCTGTTCCTTCTTCCTGTTCCTTCGTTCATATCTTTCCCTAAATGTTTCGTAGTTTGATTTAAAAAAATTGGTACACCATACATCGACAAGAAAATTATTGACTTTTTAAAATTTGAACATCCTTGGCATAATTTCTGGCTACGCCACTGAAGAAAGATACCGGATATTTAAGTAGACCCGAGAAGTTAACAAGGCAATAATGTAGAATAAAACTTACCATGTCTACATGAGAGCCCGAGTCAGAATTGCAACTTTATGAGTTCTGAATTTTAAAAAGACGATGTCAATTTAACTAATATGTGTACATATTTAACGGATTTCCTAATATAAATACATTGTTTGAGCAAAAAAGAATAAAATTTATTTGAATTTCCTATTTTACAATAAATAGCATACTTTTATAGCCAGAATTTCATGATATGCACAAGTTCTAAAAAGATTTCTTTCTTCTTTAAGCTCCGCCTCTGGTCAAACTTTATATAAGTTGAAACAAGAGAGTATTTGTTTCGAACTTTTTCTTTTCAAGCCTTTTAGTTAAATCCACCTTGAGATTTCGACGCTAGTTTAAGTGTCTTCAATAAAAAATGATTACCTAGCTATGTGAAAATAGGAGCCTAATTACCACTATTATAAATATTTACACCTGATTACCGAAACAAAATTATCCATTATCCAAGCTTCCCCATTTTCTCTCACTCTCTCTCTATTTCTCACGAATCTCTTCACAGAATTTTATTGCACGTCGATCATAACATCTTAGTTAACAAATCTTAGCATATTCTTGCACGTCGATCATAAATAAATAAAGAACTCGTTTGCATCGAATATTTCAGATATCGTCCTTTTGAGTATTTTGGCCACCATATGCTAACCTGGACGCATTTATTGATTTACATCATGGCTGGATCTTAGTAATATACTTATATATTCCTTCCCTCACTTTAATTGATTTTTGGCCCTTTTTTTTTGTGGTCCATGGTATCTAATTTTTTCAGATATCAAGAAAGAATTAATTTTTATTTTTTAAAATTTTTCTTTGAGTAAAGAGTCTCGGAGTATCTATTATATTTTTACTGAACAAAATAAAGAGATAATAAAAGTTAATATGGTTAATTTATTGTTAGTTAATGTTAAAATATGAATTTTTTAATATGTGTGAAAATAACAAAAAAATCAATTAAAGTTGACCGGATGAAGTATTTGTTAATTGAAACTTGCCTTACATATATATATATATATATATATATATATATATATATATATATATATATATATATATATATATATATATATGTATGTATGTATGTATGTATGTATATATGTATGTATGTATATGTATATATATGACCCAACCGGTCATTTTAACTTTTAGAACCTCGTTCCCTAAAATAAAACTTTTTGTATGTGCTTTTAATGATTTATGACTTGCGAGGATGGTTGGTTCGGGATTTGGAAGTGTTTGGATTGAAATTGGAACACTTGGTTCCTTAAGTTGGCTTTAAAAGGCCAAGTGTGACTTCGGTTAACATTTTTGAGAAAACGACCCCTGAATAGAATTTTGAATCCAACAGCTCCGTATGGTGATTTTGGACTTAGGAGCGTGTTCGGAATTTTATTTGGAAGTCCGTAGTTAAATTAGGCTTGAAATGGCTAAAATAGGAATTTAAGTTTGGAAGTTTGACCGGGGAGTTAACTTTTTAATATCGGGGTCGGAATCCAGTTTTGAAAATTTACATAGCTCTGTTATGTCATTTATAACTTGTGTGCAAAATTTGAGGTCAATCGGACTTGAATTGATAGGTTTCGGTACATAATGTAGAAGTTGGAAATCTTAAGTTTCATTAAGCTTGAATTGGGGGATGATTCATGGTTTTAGCGTTGTTTGGTGTGATTTGAGGGTTCGACTAAGTTCGTATGATGTTTTGGGACTTGTTGGTATAATTGGTCGAGGTCCCGAGGGGCTCGGGTGAGTTCCGGAAGACTAACGGATCACTTTTGGCCCTTGGAACACTGGTGATAACTGCTGGTATTTTTTCTGATTTTCTTATACGCGATCGCGTAGGTTGGTCTGCGATCGCGTAGAGTAATTTAGGCAGAGGTGGATTTGTTCTACGCGATCGCGTGAATGGGATTGCGATCGCGTAAGGTTAATTTGGGCAGCTGGAAATTTGTTCATTGTTCCGCGATCGCGTAGGATTGGCCAGTGTGTGTATCGCGATCGTGTGTCATTGTTTGCGATCGCGTAGGGGAAATTTGAGAGGAAGCTGGGCCACGCGTTGTGCTACGCGATCGCGTGAAGAGGGATGCGATCGTGTAGAGTCGGAATCTAGTGCAGAACGATCGCGTGGAACCTGATGCGATCGCGTAGGGTTAATGTTTGGGCAGAAAAATATTTGTGCTACGCGATCGCGTAGAAGAAATCACTGGGCAGAGAGTTTAAGTTCTGAAAATATTTCGTCCCATTTTTCATTTTTAACGATTTGGAGCTCGGATTTAGGTGAATTTTGAGAGATTTTCAGAGAAAACAACGGGGTAAGTGTTCTTAACTCAATATTGGTTAAATTACCCGAATCTATCACTATTTTTATCATTTAATTGGTGAATTGAGTTGGAAAAGTTTGAAAACCCTCTTGGATAGATTTGAGGATTTGAGGGCCGAATTGTTATCGGAATTTAGTGATTTTGGTATGGGTAGACTCGTGGTTGAGCGGGCATTCATATTTCGTAACTTTCGCCGGATTCCGAGACGTGGGCCCCATGAACGAATTTTTAATTAATTTCGAAATTTTTATTGAAAATATAGTATTTTCTTATAGAATTGATTCCAATAATTTTTAGTGATTGTATCAAATTATTTTGGCTAGATTCGAGCTAGACAGAATTGGATAATCGTAGAAAAGGCCTTCTAGTGGATTAAATTGGAGCAAGACGAGGTACGTCTCTTGTCTAATCTTGTGAGGGAAAATTTCCTCATAGGTGATTAAAAATTAAATAATTGTTGCTAATTGTGGGGGCTACGTACGCACGAGGTGACGAGAGTCCGTGCGTAACTACTATTAATGCTAAAGTCCGGGTAGTTTAGGACTCGAAGCATGAATTACTTGTGTAAATTGTATTCTTTGTTTAATTAATATTTGTGTGTGTGTATATATATATATATATATATATATATATATATATATATATATATATATATATATATATATATATATTGTGAATTGTTAGATAAAAATATTAAATGATGGAAATCTCATATACTTGATTTTCTGTTTAAGTTAATTAATTGTTAAGAGAAATTATTCTTCCTCCTGAATTTATCTTATAATAAATATACTCTCCTTCCGAAGGTACATATGAAAATGTCCTCCTTTCTTGTGGAGCGGGCCGAACGCCTCGGCAGGATAGATGAATCTATGGATCGTACCGCACGTCGCTCGGCAGTATACACGACACTCTGGATCGGGTTGTATGTCCTCAACAGAAATCGTGCTTAATAATAATAATCACATGATACCTTAATAGCTTATTTCAGCTTGCGAAGCTAATTGATAAATTGGAGAATCCTTGTAATTTAATGAATTATTATGCTTGCTTGTTAAGGAATTAATTGTTATTACTGTAAATGAGATTAATTGATAAATTGGAAATTATTTGAATTGAAGAAATTTAATTAATATATTGAGAATTGTTACATTTGAAGGAATTTGATTATTTCTGCTGGTTAAATAAATTGTGAATCATGCTGATTTAGATATTCTAGTTGTATTTCAATTATTATTATTGACCGATAGTGAGTGTCAAAGTCGGCCATCTCATCTCTATCACTTCGATATTAGGCTTGATACTTACTAGGTACACGTTGTTTACGTACTCATACTACACTTGCTGCACTTTTTGTGTAGGACCTGAGGCAAGTACTAGTGGGGGACCTATCGTCTTACACCCACGTTATCCAGGGGCATAGTGGTGAGCTGCCTTTCTGAGCCGTTCTGCAGCTACCGGTGTCTCTCCTTGTATTTTTGATTCTGTCTATTTTTATTTCACACAGTATTAGAAGTTTTGTATAATCTACTAGATGCTCATACACTTGTGACACCAGGTCTTGGCACACACATTGGTAGAATTTGGTATTTATATTTTTCTTGGATTTAAATTTTATCGATATATGTTTAATTTATTAGTTGGCTTGCCTAGCTATAGTGTTGGGCGCCATCACGACCTATAGGTGGAATTGGGTCATCTCAACATGGTATCAGAGCACTAGTTTCACGTAGGTCTCACAAGTTATGAGCAGGTCTAATAGAGTTTTGCGGATCGGTACGGAGACGTCTGTACTTATCTTCGAGAGGCTATAGGGTGTTAGGAAACTACCTTTCTTCATATTCCCTCGTGCAATTAATGTAGTAATGAATATCCTTCTCTTATTCTCTCACAGATGATGAGAACGCGCTCGAATGAGGTTCCAGACCAGGGAAGAGCTACTCCCCCAGTTGGCTAGAGGGCGAGGATGTCCCAGGACTGTTCCAGTTATGCCCCCAGTGGGTCCAACAGAGAACCCCATTATTGAGGAACAGGATGAGGTGCCTGTGGCAGAGCCAGCTCCGGTGGATTTCACATTTGCTCCGGGATTTCAGGATGTCATGGGTCATATGCTGCGGTTCATGGACAATATGACTCAGGCCGGTTTATTTCCGGTAGACCCAACTATATTTCAGGCGGGCGGGGGAGCACAGACCCCTACTGCGCAGGCTCATGGACAGGCAGCTGTTGTATATCAGACCCAGGGTGTACTACCCGTGGGTGGAGCCCAGCCAATGACAGCAGCTACACCTAAGCCCAGGCCAGCTGTAGTCGCCGATCCTTAGAAACTATTGGACCGATGGACTAGACTACATCCTCTTGCCTTTGGGGGTGAGTGACATGAGGATCCACAGGACTTCATTGATCGTTGCAGGGACAGACTGCACAACATGAGGATATTGGAATCTCATGGGGTTAACTTCGCTACTTTTCAGATAGAGGGCAAGGCCCGAAGATGGTGGCAGTCTTATGTTCTCGGCAGACCACCAGATTCTCTGCCCATGACTTGGGATAGGTTCACCCGTATCTTCCTGGACAGGTATATTCCACCCTCCCAGAGGGAAGAGTTACGGTTTCAGTTTGAGCAGCTCCAGCAGGGTTAGATGTAAGTGACCGATTATGAGGCGAGGTTCTCTGAATTATCTCGCCATGCACTTATGATACTCCCTACTAAGGCGGAGAGAGTGCGGAGGTTTGTAGCTGGTTTACATACTGGTATTCAGGCCACTATGGCTCGAGAGGTTGAGATAGGTACTTCTTATGAGCTAGTTGTGGAGATATCCCGCAGGATTGAAGGTGTACGTCAGCGGAGCCGAGAGCAGATTATGAGAGATAAAAGGTTTAGGTACTCTGGAGAGTTCAGAGGTGCCCCGTCTGGGGGCAGAGGTCAGTTTGTGAGAGGGCAGTCCAGCAGGCCCCCATATCCAGCACCACCACCTCCTCGAGGTGCTCTAGTGCGACATTATCTCAGTGCTATACCAGAGAGTTCTTACCGCCCACCAGCTATTCAGGGTCCTCCCAGTGGGTATTCAGTTCCCCAGGGACAGACACTTAGTCAGCAGCCCATCGCACCGAAGAGTTGTTACGAGTGCGGGGATCTCAGTCATATGCGGAGGTTTTTCCCCAGGCTTCGGGGTAGACCAGTACAGCAAGGTCAGAAGCCTATGCTTACCGGACCAGTTGCTCCACCAGTAGTCCGACCACCAAGAGGTGGAGGACAGGTGGGTAGGGGTCGTCCTAGAGGTGGAGGTCAGCCAGGCGGAGGCCAGCCAGTTGGCGCTTCAGCTCGGTTCTATGCTTTTCCGGATAGACCAGATGCGGAGGCCTCAGATGCTGTGATTACAGGTATTATTTCTATTTGCGGCAAGGATGCCTCAGTATTATTTGATCCAGAATCCATGTATTCATATGTGGCATCTCTATTTGCTCCATTCCTGGGTGTTTCTCGTGAGTCCTTGAGTACTCCCGTTTATGTGTCCACTCCTGTAGGCGATTATGTTATTGTGAACCGGATCTACCGGTCTTGTATTATTACATTATGTGGTTATAAAACTAGAGCATATCTCTTATTGCTCGAGATGGCCAATTTTGAAATTATTCTGGGTATGGACTGGTTATCCCCATATCATGTTATTCTAGATTGTCATGCCAAAACTGTTACCTTGGCTATTCCATCTTTGCCTAGGCTGGAGTAGAAGGGTTCGTCGGTTAGTTCATTTAATCGGGTTATTTCTTTTATAAAGGCTCAACACATGGTTGAGAAGAGTTGTTTAGCTTATCTAGCTTATGTTCGGGATACCACCGCAGAGACTCCGGCTAATGATTTAGTGCCTGTAGTTCGGGAGTTCTCCGATGTATTTCCTTCAGATCTTCCAGGTATGCCACCTGATCGTGATATTGATTTCTGTATTGACTTGGCTCCAGATACTCAACCTATATCTATTCTTCCGTATCGCATGGCTCCGAAAGAATTGAAAGAATTAAAAGAACAGCTTGAGGAGTTACTAGCTAAAGGGTTCGTCAGACCGAGTGTATCGCCTTGGGGTGCACCGATATTATTTGTGAAGAAGAAGGATGGCACAATACGAATGTGTATTGATTATCGCCAATTGAACAAAGTTACTATTAACAACAAGCACCTATTGCCGCGTATCGATGACTTATTTGACCAGTTGTACGGTGCTAGGGTGTTCTCTAAGATCGACTTGAGGTCAGGGTATCATCAGTTGAAGATTCGATATTCGGATGTTCCGAAAACTGCTTTCCGTACTAGATATGGTCATTATGAGTTTCTGGTAATGTCTTTCGGTTTAACTAATGCCCCGGCAATGTTTATGGATTTGATGAACAGGGTATTCAAGCCATATATTGATTCATTTGTCATTGTCTTCATTGATGACATTTTGATCTACTCGCGTAGTAAGGAGAAGCACGTGCAGCATATGAGAGTAGTGCTTCAGACATTGCGGGAACAAAAGTTATATGCTAAGTTCTCCAAATGTGAGTTCCGGCTAGAGTCTGTAGCATTTTTGGGGCATATTGTATTGGGTGATAGTATTAAGGTTGATCCCAAAAAGATTGAGGTAGTTCAGAATTGGCATCGTCCCACTTCGACGACTGAGATCAGGAGTTTTCTGGGTTTAGCAGGTTATTATCGTCGATTCGTGGAGGGTTTTTCATCTATTGCAGCGCCTTTGATCAAATTAACCCAGAAGGGTGCTCCGTTCCGATGTTCCGATGGTCCGATGATTGTGAGGTGAGCTTTTAGAAGCTTAAGATATCATTGACTACAGCACTAGTGTTAGTGTTGCCTTCCGGCTCGGGGATGTATACGGTGTATTGTGACGCTTCACGTGTTGGTTTGGGTTGTGTATTAATGCAGGAAGGGTGAGTCATTACTTATGCTTCATGCCAGTTGAGCCCCACGAAAGGAATTATCCGGTACATGATTTGGAGTTAGCTGCGATTGTTCACGCTCTTAAGATTTTGAGGCATTATCTTTATGGGGTGTCCTGTGAAGTTTATACTGATCATCGCAGTTTGCAGCATTTGTTCAAGCAGAGGGACCTAAATTTGAGGCAGCGCAGATGGCTGGAATTACTGAAAGATTATGATATTACTATCCTATATCATCCGGGTAAAGCAAATATAGTTGCAGATGCCTTGAGTAGAAAGGCAGAGAGTATGGGTAGTTTGGCTTTCATTTCAGCAGAAGAGAGGCCATTGGCTTTGGATCCAGTCCTTGGCCAACAGACTTGTGCGACTGGATATTTCAAATCCCAGCCGAGTTCTTGCATGTGTTGTAGCTCAGTCTTCACTATTTGAACAGATCAAGGCTCGTCAGTATGATGATCCACACTTGATGGTTCTTCGAGAAACGGTACTACGAGGTGGTGCCAAGGAAGTTACTATTGGAGCGAATGGTGTTTTGCGACTCCAGGATTGTCTATGTGTTCCTAATGTGGATGGACTAAGGAAAAAGATCCTAGAGGAGGCACACAGTTCTCGGTATTCTATTCATCCAGGTGCTACGAAGATGTATCGTGATTTGAGGCAACATTACTGGTGGAGACGAATGAAAAAGGACATAGTTGAGTATGTAGCTAGGTGTCTAAATTGCCAACAAGTTAAATATGAGCACCAGAAGCTAGGAGGCCTACTTCAGTAGATGACTATACCAGAATGAAAATGGGAACGCATCACTATGGACTTTGTAGTTGGGTTGTCGCGGACCTTGCGGAAGTTTGATGCAGTTTGGGTCATTGTTGACAGGTTGACCAAGTTGGCACATTTTATTCCTATTGTGACTACGTATACTTCAGAGAGATTGGCCCAAATTTATATTCAGGATATAGTTCGGTTGCACGGCGTGCCAATTTCCATCATATCAGATAGAGTCCCTCAGTTTACTTCACATTTCTGGAGAGCAGTACAGAGTGAGTTGGGGACCCATGTAGAGCTCAGCACAACCTTTCATCCGCAGACCGACGAGCAGTCAGAGCGGACAATTCAAATTTTGGATGATATGCTCAGGGCATGTGTGATTGACTTTGGAGTTCAGTGGGATCGTTTACTTCCTTTGGCCAAGTTTTCTTATAATAACAGTTACCAATCCAGTATCGAGATGTCCATTTGAGGCTTTATATGGTCGTCGATGCCATTCGCCTATCGGATGATTTGAGCCCGGTGAGGCTAAGTTATATGGTACTGATTTGGTAAAGGATGTCTTGGAAAAGGTAAAGTTGATTCAGGAGCGACTTCGTACATCACAGTCCAGACAGAAGAGTTACGCGGATCAGAAAGCGCGTGATTTATCATTTATGGTAGGTGAAAAAGTTCTCTTGAAGGTTTCGCCGATGAAGGAAATTATGAGATTCAGTAAGAAGGGCAAGTTGAGCCCAAGGTTTACAGGCCCCTTTGAGGTGTTGAGACGAGTTGGGGAAGTTGCTTATAAGCTTGCATTGCCTCCCAGTCTATCGGGAGTTCATCCGGTTTTCCATATATCTATGCTCCGGAAGTATCATGCTGACCTGTCACATGTGTTGGACTTTAGCACAATTCAGCTAAATAATAGTTTGGGCTATGAAGAAGAACCAGTTGCCATTGTTTATAAACAGGTTCGCCAGTTGAGGTGCAAGAGGATTTCTACAGTAAAAGTCCAGTGGAGGGGACAACCAGTCGAGGAAGTGACTTGGGAGGCCGAGGAAGATATGCAGAGCAGATATCCACACTTATTCAGCACTCCGGGTACAATTCTAAACCCGTTCGAGGACGAACGTTTGTTTAAGAGGTGAAGAATGTAATTACCCAACCGGTCATTTTAACTTTTAGAACCTCGTTCCCTAAAATAAAACTTCTTGTACGTGCTTTTAATAATTTATGACTTGCGGGGATGATTGGCTCGATATTTGGAAGTGTTTGGGTTAAAATCTGAACGCTTGGTTCCTTAAGTTGGCTTTAAGAGGCCAAGTGTGACTTCGGTCAACATTTTTGAGAAAACGACCCCTGAATAGAATTTTGACGATACCAACAGCTCCGTATGGTAATTTTGGACTTAGGAGCGTGTTCGAAATTTTATTTGGAAGTCTGTAGTTAAATTAGGCTTGAAATGGCTAAAATAGGAATTTAAGTTTGGAAGTTTGATCGGGGAGTTGACTTTTTGATATCGGGGTCGGAATCCAGTTCCGAAAATTTATATAGCTCTGTTATGTCATTTATGACTTGTGTGCAAAATTTGAGGTCAATCAGACTTGAATTGATAGGTTTCGATACATAATGTAGAAGTTGGAAATCTTAAGTTTCATTAAGCTTGAATTGGGGATGATTCGTGGTTTTAGCGTTGTTTGGTGTGATTTGAGGGTTTGACTAAGTTCGTATGATATTTTGGGACTTGTTGGTATAATTGGTCGAGGTCCCGAGGGGCTCGGATGAGTTTCGTATGACTAACGAATCACTTTTGGCCTTTGGAACACTTCTGATAACTGCTGGTATTTTCTTGTGATTTCCTTATACGCGATCGCGTAGAGTAATTTAGGCAGAGGTGGATTTGTTCTACGTGATCGCGTGAATGGGGTTGTGATTGCGTAGGGTTAATTTGGGCAGCTGGGAATTTGTTCACTGCGATCGCGTGGACACGTCCGCAATCGCATAGGAATGGCCAGTGTGTGTATCGCGATCGCGTGTCATTGTTTGCGATCGCGTAGGGGAAATTTGAGAGGAAGCTGGGCCACGCGTTGTGCTACGCGATCGCGTGAATAGGGATGCAATCGCGTAGAGTTGGAACCTGGTGCATTGCGTTCGTATGGAACCTGATACAATCGCGTAGGGTTAATGTTTGGGCAGAAAAAGATTTGTGCTACGCGATCGCGTGAGGAAGTTCGCGATCGCGTAGAAGAAATCACTCGGCAGAGAGTTTAAGTTCTGAAAATAACGATTTGGAGCTCGGATTTAGGCGATTTTTGGGAGATTTTCAGAGAAAACAACGGGGTAAGTGTTCTTAACTCAATATTGGTTAAATTACCCGAATCCATCATTATTTTTATCATTTAGTTGGTGAATTGAGTTGGAAATGTTTGAAAACCCTCTTGGATCGATTTGAGGATTTGAGGGCCGAATTGTTATCGGAATATAGTGATTTTGGTATGAGTAGACTCGTTGTTGAGCGGGCATTCATATTTTGCAACTTTCGCCAGATTCCCAGACATGGGCCCCACAGACAAATTTTTAATTAATTTCGAAATTTTTATTGAAAATGTAGTATTTTCTTATAGAATTGATTCCAATAATTTTTAGTGATTGTATCGAATTATTTTGGCTAGATTCGAGCCAGAGAAAGTTGGGTAATCGTGAAAAAGGCCTTCTAGTGGATTAAATTAGAGCAAGACGATGTAAATCTCTTGTCTAATCTTGTGAGGGGAAAATTTTCTCATAGGTGATTAAAAATTAAATAATTGTTGCTAATTGTGGGAGCTACGTACGCACGAGGTGATGAGAGTTCGTGCGTAGCTCCTATTAATGCTAAAGTTCGGGTAGTTTAGGACTCGAAGCATGAATTACTTGTGTAAATTATATTCTTTGTTTAATTAATATTATTTGGTATATGTATATATATATATATATATTGTGAATTGTTAGATAAAAATATTAAAGGATGAAAATCTCATATACTTGATTTTCTATTTAAGTTAATTAATTGTTAAGAGAAATTGTTCTTCCTCCCTAATTTATCTTATAATAAATATACTCTCCCTTCGGAGGTACATAAAAAAATGTCCTCATTTTTTGTGGAGCGGGCCGAACGCCTCGGAAGGATAGATGCATCCATGATCGTGCCGCACATCCCTCGGCAGTGTACACGACACTCTGGATCGGGCCGTATGTCCTCAACAGAAATCGTGCTTAATAATAATAATCACATGATACCTTAATAGCTTATTTCAGCTTGCGAAGCTAATTGATAAATTGGAGAATCCTTGGAATTTAATGAATTATTATGCTTGCTTGTTAAGGATTTAATTGTTATTCCTGTAAATGAGATTAATTGATAAATTAGAAATTATTTGAATTGAAGGAATTTAATTAATATATTGAGAATTGTTGCATTTGAAGGAATTTGATTATTTCTGCTGGTTAAATAAATTATTGTAAATTTTGTGAATCATGCTGATTTAGATATTCTAGTTGTATTTCAATTATTATTATTGACCCATAGTGAGTGTCAAAGTCGGTCATTTCGTCTCTACCACTTCGAGATTAGGCTTGATACTTACTGGGTACACGTTGTTTACGTACTCATACTACACTTGCTGCACTTTTTATACAGGACCTGAGACAAGTACTAGTGGGGGACCTATCATCTTACACCCACGTTATCTAGGGGCATAGTGGTGGGGAGCCGTTCTGCAGCTACCAGTGTCTCTCCTTGTATTTTTCATTCTGTCTATTTTTATTTCACATAGTATTAGAAGTTTTGTATAATCTACTAGATGCTCATACACTTGTGACACCAGGTCTTGGCACACACATTGGTAGAATTTGGTATTTATATTTTTCTTAGATTTAAATTTTATCGATATATGTTTAATTTATTAGTTGGCTTGTCTAGCTATAGTGTTGGGCGCCATCACGATCTATAGGTGAAACTGGGTCGTGTCACATGTATATATACTAATTCCAATTGCTTAGGGTTTCGCATTTATTGTCTTTCTGCTGTAAATAAAAAATTATACAAAATGCTAAATTGATTTAATAATATTTGGATCGATTTCCATGTGAACGCAAATAAATTTTGTGGGAGAAACCTAGTGGCGTGTGGAATAGTTTAATCCACGTTATAAATTCTTAATTCCCATCCCAAATGTCTATTTATAGTTGAAAACATTATCCTCTCAACAACAATTCCAACACAACTATTATTTCAATCTTAACTTTCTGCCTTCTAACTCTTTCAATTTCATCCTTCTCATTTTGTAAACCTCATGGCCGGAGGATCAAATAACATCAATAATAACGTCTCAATCCCGAGCAAGTTGGTGTCCGTCGAAGAACCAAGAATAAGGATTAAGGTGGAGTCTCCAACATCAGAATTTTATGTTGAAGTAAGAGAAAAAAGTAGAGTGAGAGAATTAATGAAGATTATCATAAAGGTATGGGGAGATGAATACATGAATCTTTATCACAAGTCTACAAAAATGAAGAGTGATCAATTTCTATCTGCTTATAATATCAAAGATGGATCTATTGTCAAAGTTAAAATTTTTGCTGAACCTCCTAATGAGGAGCTAGTGAGTGTTGTCAAACTTCCTAAGAGAGATTGCACAAGCAGCTTCAAGTTAATGGAGAATAACACAAAATTAAGTAGGTTTTCTTTGGCTTCATTGTGTTTTCTGAGGGGTATGCCTGAATGCCTCTCTAGTTTTGTGTAATTTATTTATTGTTCCAAACTGATGCTAACAATGATTATTAAAAGAATGTAACTTGCTTCATTTGTTTGTATGAATAAATATTCCATTGATATATACTCTTTCAAGTTATTCTTTTTCTTCCTTGAAATGTTCAGGAAAGAAAGATACCGGAGATTTAATTGCTTGTACGATCATTCAACTAAAGAAAATTGTTCTTTAAAGTTTTTTATTTTTTCTTCTTAAAATTTGTAATAGAAAAGTCCCTCAAATTTCTAATCCCTAATGGAGCTTCTGTTATGTTAAAAAGAGGTAGCTGGTCGGATCAAGAGCAGGTCAGTAAAATGCTTGTAATGGGTGTTTTTTTTTTTTTAACGTTTGGCTTCAAAAAAAAATATTGCCACATCAGCCAAGTTGCCGAAAATACCACCTGAGTGTTGTTTTAGTGGCATTCTATGTGAAATGACAAGAGTTGAGTGACTTTCTATGTGAAATAACGAGAGTTTGAGTGATTTTTATGTTAGAAGCTAAAGAAAAGTGATTTTTATGTGAAATGGTAAGAGTTAGTGACTTTTTGTTACAAACTTAAAAAAAAACTTTCGTGCACAATTTTTATGGAATTTTTTCTTTCCTATATAATATTTGAAATTTATTTATCAAAATTGTTCTAATTTTGTATATTACCCCGTCCTAAACAAGGATTACTTATAAATTATATACAATCCATTATTAATGCCTTAAATTAGGGGATTTAGTTACATCATTTTCCTATTTTCTCTCCATACCTCTTTCAACAAGCATTTTCCTTTCCAAATTCAATCAAACAGAGGACCGCGAGAACCATATGAGATAAAATCTACTAACATATTTTGACCAGCAGTTTGTTCCCCTTTCAAGAAATGTAGGAAAAATTAAAATAAAAAAGAAATATTAGAACAGGTAAAGACATTGATGAGAATATTTACCACATCTCCAAACATTTCAAGAAATTGTATGTACAAGTGATAAGCGAAATTTGGTATTGAACTCTTTGAAGGTGATTGGCTTTTCCATTGAATGGTTCTGTTGAAGCATTGTACTACTGTCCAAAGTTGGATGAAATGAGTAGGATGAAAATCCTCCTCGACGATGAGCAATAAAGAGTTTTTAATATTCAAGTGTTTGACTCTCCACCATTGACAGTCATTAAAGAGTTTTGAAGCTTTGAATTCGAATTTGGGTTTTCAAAAACCATTATTTGTTTGGATTGGGTGTTGTTGCAAACAATTGGGAATATTGTTTGGAGTTTATATCTCAATTTTGAGGGTGTTTGGTGAAGCTTAGACTTGATTTTGGCTAAATTTCAGATTGAAACTTGTCGAAGAAGAAGAAGAAGAAGAAGAAGAAGAAGAAGAAGACATGACATACCATATACTTACGAAATTATAGCAAAGTTGTAGTATAATTGTATGTAAATTGTATTCCGTTGTAGTTATATATTTTGTTTTATTCGAATATTGTATGAAAGTTAAAAAATAATTGTATAATGTATGAATCGTTGTATAAAATTTGTATTTAAGTTATCAATACTATCTTTTTGCATAAAGTTATTGATATGTATCAAAATTTGTCTAAAGATTTTACGAGGTTAATAACTATCGTGCGAAGCTAGTAAAATATTATGCTTCACTTGATTGGTTAACTTACCCAATACACTAATCTATCACAAATTAACGAAACATATTTAAATCAATACTAAAATGGATACATCGTACTTACAATTAATATTATATAATTTGATGGTACAACAACATACAAATTTAAAAATAAATTTCGTACAAATTAAATACAATTGATATATCTACAACAACATACATACTCAAAATAAATTTCATGCAACTAATTATATAGTATACACTTATTTATAACTTATCTACAACCGTCATACATTATTTTTACCTAGTTAAAATACATCTACAACAGCATACAACTTAAATATAATTTTCATATAAATTTTATACAATATGTCTTTTTGTATATTTTGTATCTGATTTGTATATATTTTGAATGTAGTGTGTGTTTCTTCCTCTCTAATTTTCCAATCAAAACTTTTTCTCTTAATACAATTTTGATACATATCAATTACTTTATGTAAAAAGATTGTATTGATAACTTAAATACAAATTTTATACAACGATTCATACATTATACAACTATTTTTCAACTTTCATACAACATTCAAATAAAAAAAATATATATAACTATAACAGAATATAATTTACATACAATTATACTACAACTTTACTACAATTTCGTAAGTATATGGTATGTCATGTGTTCTTCTTCTTCTTCTTCTTCTTCTTCTTCTTCTTCTTCTTCTTCTTCTTCTTCTTCTTCTTCTTCGAGTTTCAATCTGAAATTCAACCAAAATCAAGTCTATTCTTCACCAAACATCCTCAAAATTGAGATATAAACTCCAAACAATATTCTCAATTATTTACAATAACACTCCAATCCAAACAAATAATAATTTTTGAAAACCCAAATTCAATTTCAAAACTTCAAAACTTTTTAATGGCTGTCAATGGTGGAGAGTCAAACACCTTCAAAATTTATTGATTGACAATTTCAATTTGAACACCAATTGTGCAACATGAAAGAAAATTGCTAAGTTAAAACTCTATAGTAAAACGATTGAAATCCATTAATGAATTCCATTAAAAATATATACAACATGAAAGGATAAAAAATAGAGGACATCAGAGGAAGAAAAATTAGAGAAAGAACAGAGAATGAGAGATTGAGAGACAAAGAGTGAGAGAGAGAGAGAGAGAGAGAGAGAGAGAGAGAGAGAGAGAGAGAGTGCACGAGGGAGAGAGAATAAGGATGAGAAATAATTGATTCCTTATTCAATTCCTAATATAAATGGATACTCATTTAATTATTAAAGTGTATATAATTGGTAAATTGTATATGCCTATATAATTAAATTGAAACTTGAGTAGGGAAGATAATAAAGTTTTAAATATTGTTTAGGAAGGTAAAATTTTATTAGTTGAGTGACAGCCTTAGATTCATAAGTTAACAAGGCAATAATGTAGAACAAAACTTATCATGTCTATGTGAGAGGTGGAGCTAGAATTTTAATTTTGTGGGTTCCAGATTCTAGAAAAACGACTTCAAGTGTTAATAATTGAGTTCTAAATTTAATATGTCTATATAATTAATGAATTTTTCTAATATAAATACATTATTTGAGCAAAAGTTACTGTGTTCGACCGAACACATATCTGAAACCTCTGGCTCCGCCCCTGCATGTCTAACAGGAATCATCTAAAAATAATGAAAGGTTAAGAAATGATTTTCAGTTGACTCTTGTTTTTTGTCCTTTTACTATGGCGATACACTCAAACATCTTTATAACAGTCTCGTTTGTTCCGAATATTTTTAGATGTTATAACGAAGTACTCTTATAGAGAACATATATTATAACATAACATAAAAATTGATTCCGAAAAAATTTGGTTTTTATAGTGAAGTGTTGTTATATAGGGATGATGTTATAGAAAGGTTTATACGTAGTAAGAAATATATTGAACTTGTCAAAAAGTTTAGAGTATACACAAAGGAATGCCAACCGTCTTCTCAACATCTTCCATAAGTTTAATAAATTTGCACAAATTCTTTGTAATAAAGTAATTTAACTACTAATAATTCCCATCTTAAACCTACCATTCCAAACTGTACTCGAGTGGTTGAAGGCATTGTTTGACTTCGCTTAATTTTTTGTCTTATTTACTTATTTATTGTTTTATTTTTTTTATTACAAAAAACTTAAAGTTTCCAACAGTCATAACCTTATTCACTATTGTCAGAAATCTTCTGGAAACTAAATCGGGACCATAAGCAGTATTTATTGTGTAATTGGGTGAACATTTAATTAGAGTTTCTTTCTCTATTCGTCCCTAATCTTTTATTCCTCTATTGTCGTGCTGGTTAATTTTGAGATCGTATGGTGTCAAATTCTTGATAGGAACAACCAAAACATAGGCTTCAATTTAATTACCTTCTTTAAGAACATATTTAACATGTTACATCCCCATTTCATTTTATATGATATTCTATTAATTCTTTCCAAAAAGAATATCACATTTACATATTTAAAAATAATTTAATTTTAAACTTTTTATTTTATCTTTAATAGAATATTTTATAGCCATAATTTTATAGTATGTTTAAGATCCTAAGTTTCAAAATTATTCTTTTTTTTCTTAAATTTTATGTCCAGTCAAACTACACCACATAAATTAAAATAATCGAATACTTTATTTGAATTTTTTTCTTTTCAATCTCTTTGCCTTTATCCAACTTGAGATTTCTATACCAATTCTAGTGCCTTCAACAAAAAATTAACACATGATTTCTTTCAACAAAATTAATCTTGAAGTGGTTTAAAAAGGAACAGATTTACCCAGTTAGTTACCCCTTTAAACAGGTGACTTGTCCCTTTGTATATCATAATAATAGTAATAGTTTTGCTACAATGCAGAATGGAGGTAGGTGATATTTATAATTACAGAACAAATTATCCACTATCAAATCAAATAACTATCACGAGAAATTTTATTTTGAGTGAGACTCAACTAACAAAACTTGTATAAGGCACCTCTAACTATTGGACATGTGGAAAAGTGGGTCCCATGATACTTTTTTTTTTCAACAAACAAGTTTACTATATTATATAATAATAACTCTCAAAGAGTCAAATGATGCATCGTTTACAATCCAACTAGGAAAAGTAAAAACCCAATTAATTCTATGTAATAGCGAAATAAAACACTTGGCTAAATTATGTGCTAAGACATTCCAAGATCTAAGAATATATCAATATTTATATCTTCAAAGAAATTATCATCTTCGAGATATCTTCACAAGTAGTTTCTATCTCCCCATGAGACCACTATCCTTTTTCTTATCATATCCACCACATTCTTTGCATATGATAGAATATGCACCTTTGACCATCCATTTTCTGTAGCTTTTTCCAGAGCTTCATGAATTGCTAGTGCTTCAGCAGTAATGGCTTTCCCAACAAATTGAATTGGGGTGCCAAAGGCTTGAAGCAAATGACCATAGCTATCCATAGCCGCCACTCCAATGCTTGCCATCTTCAGAACAGTCAGATGTGTGGGAAGGAGAAGAAATAGTAAACATAGAATTTTCATATTCATGAAAATCAAGAAGTGCTTTGTTTACAATTTCATTAGGTTCACATATATCCCCATTAAAACTCAACAAATTTCTAGCCTTCCAAATTTGCCACATAATTGAAATGCTTAGTTTAACAATTTCAATAGAATCAGGATATTTATTAGCATTAATGAAAACATCATACGACCACGTAGCAAAATCTAAAGTATATTCTAAGTTAGGCCAATTAATAGGACTTAATTTCCAAACTATCTGAGCTTTATGATATCTAAAGAGCATATGATCAAAGAATCGAGTATCAAATATTTTGATTAACACATTCAGCTCAAACAACAATATACTACGCTACAAACTTAGCATTGCATCACTAAAAAATACTCTACAATTTTACATCATAGCAAAAATAAAGTACACATAAGAATTCAAAACAGAACATCAGATCACCACAAAAGAAAAGGTCTTCAAACCCAAAGAAATTCAAAGATGTACCCAAGCAGTAATACCAAAATAAAAAGATAACTGTTAAGTTGAGTTTATAGTGCACACTAGTGAGATGTCCAAGTTAATCAAATTCAACCAAACTATTTATCATATAATCGTATTACATAGGAACCAGAAAGCATAGAAATTTAAAAATAAGTGATTCTTTCACAAAAGTATTGAACGCATTATTTTTTCTCACCCAAAATTCAGGGGAAAAAATTCAGTTAGTCTTCTTTTTGAATTCTTGAATCCTTTACTCGATCCCCTTTTTAAATTCTTTTGACAAATTGAGGAGAAGATAATTAAGAAGTGAGGAAGAGAGAGAACTCTGGGAAAAAAAGGAAGAGAAAGAACTAAAAATGACTGATTTTTATTATGCATTCAGTAAAAATAGGTAAAAAGTTGAGAAAGTGACGGTGAAATGGGGGAGGAAATGATCAAAATAGCCCTTAAATGTATTGGGATTGATTTATCTTGGTCCTTGATATATAACCCTTAACAGGTATAGTCCTTAATGTTTGGAAAAAATGGATATTTTTGGTCTTCAACCCCTAAAACTATCAGATTTTCAAAAAGGCCAAATGGCCTAGTGGCCACTTAAACTTGCATCACTTTATAAAGCCGATATATGAACTCTTGGGTTTTCTATTTGAATATTTCTACTTGAAAAAATGACTATTAATAAACACCTTTGACCGTTGACTATGCTTATGTGGCAGTATTATAGCTGATGTAGTCAATTACGTGTTAATCACGGGTATAAAATGCGTGAATACAATAAAATTTAACTATAAAAAAATAAAAATAGATCCAGCTCTATTGATTCCTCCTCGTACCCTTACCTTCTTCCCCTTCCTTTTCTTTATTCATGTTCCCTTCTCCCCCTTCTTAATTGTCGCCCCGGAGTGACCTAAAGTACCGTAACCTTTGATTATTGGCCACGCTTTGTAGGTGTTGCATTAGAAGCCACGTTTTAAAAGTGTGGCCAATACGGTACAAAGGCCACACATATATTTTCTCATATAGCCACGCTTTTATGACATAAGGTTACACATTTGAAGCGTGATCTTTGTCACCTTATAGACCACCCTTTTAAAGCGTGGCTTCTAAAGCAACATTTATCAATAACAACGCCGGATTGAGAATTCCTATGGCCACACTTTCTAAGAGTGGCAATATTTTCTACACTATGAAGTAATTTTTTAAATATTTATATTAGCCACAATGTTGTGGTTAAAAAATTATACTTGTTTACATTAAATTCTGTTCACATTTATTTCAAGTATATACATTATGATCTCAAGCATTAAATTAGATAATAAGTAACAAAATAAATAATTCAAATGCATATACTTGAAATAAATTTTAACAAAGAAACATAATTTGTGTACTATCCATAGTAATAAAGCAATGGTTCAAGAAGTTCACTAGCAAAGAGCTCTAAAAAACGAATGTATTCATATTTATAGTATCAATAAAAATAAACATCATAATTGTTCGAAAGGTCTTCACCATTCACTTTAATAGATCAAATTGATTTGTGGCCACCATTTTCAATTGCATCATCCGTATTTTCCTACACATTCAAAAAAATTAGAAAGAAACATATATATAGTATGCACTAATTATATCTTACTAAAAACTAACGAGGTTTATTTTCACTACTATAGCATAACTAAGTCAAACACAAAAAAAATGTACAAGTGAAAGAGAAGCAAAAATGTGAATTAACATACACTTTACCTATCTCCTTCTATAATCGCAACAATCACCTAATTTAATAACAAGGAAAAAGGGCCAAATATATCCCTCTACTTTTATATATTGTCTATAATTAACCTTCACTAAATTATTCGGTCAAATTTATCCCTACCGTTATAATATTCGGTGAAATTTACCCTTACTACTAGCAAATTCTTAAAAGTTATCCCAAGTACTAACAAAAACCCATAAATCTCCCAAATTTCTTTTATGTAAGGCATTTCTTCTTCTCCTTTATCCACTATAAGCAAAGAATGATAAAATTTTAGACTAAATGTGATATCTCAACATGCTTCTCTAAGTATATATATATATATATATATATACGTATGTAGTTACATAATGATCTACCTATCAAATGAAATATCTTCGAGTCTAGTTTCTAACGCTTCAAACCGTTCATCATTTGGACATTCCTACAAGAAGTTATGACTAAATTACCAAAGTCTGAAAATATGCGATTTTGCGACCAATTCTGCGATCGCAGAACCATTATGCGATCGCAGAAGTAGTTATGCGACCGCAAAATGGTCACAAACCTGTCCAGTGAAGCCCATTTCTGGGCATCGATTTTGTGGTACATTTTGCGACCCGCATACCCATTCTGCGGTCCATTATGCGATCGCAGACCTGCTTTCGGAGGATTAATTTTTCTATTTTCATAACCCGAACTCATTTTGATAAATAGGCTTTGGGACTCATTTTGGAGCAAAAATCTGATATTTTTTAGAGAGAAGGGAGAGTGTTCTAGAGAGAGGAAGAAGCTTAAGTACTTTGTTCATCAAGATCTTGTTCAAGCTTTGAAATCCAACAAGAAAATATCACAAGATCTTCACCCAAGAGGTAAGGTTCTAACCCCTAGTCTTCAATTTCGAGTTTGGATAAAGATGGGTGATTAAAAGTATGATTTTTGGGTATAATAGTATCATTTATACATATCAATAAGGTTTATGAAAAGATTGTTGAGTTCAAATGGGTATAGATTGGGTTGAAAATGGTAGAAATCTTTAAAGACTTTAATTGAAGATTTGAGGGTCGTGTTGATGTCGGAATTTGGTGAAATTTATATGGTTGGACTCGTGGTTGGATGGGCGTTTATATTTTATAACTTTTGTCGGGTTCCGAGATGTGGGACCCACGAGCGATTTTTGAGTTAATTTCGAATTTTATTGATAAAATTAGTATTTCCTTATGGGATTAATTACAATAAGTGGTATTGATTGAATCGAATTAATTGTGCCTAGATATGAGGCTTTTTAAGACCAATTATCGTGGCAAGGGCATAGCGAAATAAAGAATTACACGGATTGAGGTAAGTAACAATTATAAATCTGGTCCTGAGGGTATAAAACCCCAGATTTTGGTATCATGTGATTATTTTGGAGGTGGCGCACATGCTAGATGACGGGCGTGTGGGCGTGAACCGAGGGGATTATGACTTGGTCCGTCCCGGGAAACTGTAAAGTTGAATAATTTATTGTTAGCTATATTATCTCTATGTGTTGAAGATATTTGACTATAAATCATGTTAGAAATCATTCTTAGGCTATGTTATAGCACTGTTGAGACCTGTAGAGGTCGCGTACTTGTTGAATTATTTGCTAATTACCGTCTTGTACTCGGTCATGATTTTTCTTGCATATTATACCTCAGTCTTTCTGGATATTTGTTGATATACTATGTTTATCTTTGTTGGGCTGATCTTTGTGATTTCTGAGAGCCCGAGAGACTTGAGAGGTTGAAGACTGAGTAAGGCCGATGGCCTGCCGGTGAGGTAAGGATATTATGGCACGTGAATTGTCCATGCAGGATATTATAGCACGTGAGTTGTCCGTGCAGATTATGGCGCTTGGGCTGTAGGAGCCCCTCCGCAGTCTGTACACACCCCTAGTGAGCGCGAGTACCCATTGAGTATGAGTGTTGAGGGCTGAGAGCTGAGTGGTTGAGTTGTTGTGATAAGTTGAGTGACTGATGTCTAAGAGGCTGTACTTGCTTTGCATTTGTTGTTGTACTTGGTTGCTATCTATCATTGTTGTAAAATCTCTGAAAAAATTTATATCAGGATTACTTGAAATTGAACTGTATAAAATTGATTTGACTTAAACTGTCGGATTTAAAAACATGTTTATTCTTTGTTGGAACTACTGAAAGTGAACTATTACTGTGTAGCTCGTCATTATCTTCAGTTCCTTAGTTATTATTGTTACTTGCTGAGTTGGTTGTACTCATACTATACCCTGCACTTCGTGTGTAGATCCAGGTGTTCCTGATAGCGGGTGTTGATCATTTCGCGCAGTTGATTTTCAGGAGATTTTGAGGTAGCTGTCGTGTTTTGCAGACCTTGTCTCTCCTTCTCAATCTCTTTGTTTACTGTATTTGGTCTCAGACTATTATAGACCGTATTTTCCACATTTGTACTCATATTAGATGCTCATGTACTCGGTGACACCAGGTTTTAGGAGTGTTGTATTGGAAATTACTAGATTTTTGGTATTGTATTAAACGTTACATTTTTTCTAAATTTAAAGGAAATCGTGGGTTATTGATGTTGTCGGCTTGCCTAGTACTGAGATAGGCGCCATCACGACAGGTTAGGATTTTGGGTCGTGACAAGTTGGTATCAGAACCTAGGTAACATAGGTCTCACGAGTCATGAGCAGGTTTAGTAGAGTCTTGCGGATCGGTACGGAGACGTCTGTACTTATCTTCGAGAGGCTGCCAAAACCTTAGGAAATTTCACTTTCTTGTATTCTATCGTGCGGAATTGATTCATCTTGAAACATAACTCTTTGAATTCTTTTCACGCATGTCGTATGCACATATGACCGTTCGGTATAAGTTGTGCATCGCCGGCTTATGATTCTATGAACGAGGTTCAAGATGTGTATTCTGTGTTTTGGTGATGGGCCAGTCTGGAGGACTTGAGGTCAGGTTTAGACCGCAGCTTAGGCTCGGTAGCTTCAGTTGTAACATGTACATTTGGACTCATATGTCCGGTAATGTCCCTACGAGTGGAATTTGTGGCTGGATGAGTGGTGGAATGGATTTGTGATGAGAATGATGTGACTTCGTAATATGTTAAAATGATGTGAATGTGACGAGAAATATTTCCTTGAAATGTAAAAAAGGGCCATTAGGTGCTTGATTTTCGTTTTGATGTGACGTACAGTCCCGAGTATGAATGTTCTGAAGGATCTTTCAGTTAAATTGTGGGACAAATTAAATTCTCATGTCTTATTAATGAGTTTGGACTCCGAAAGATTAAGTGATTGCGTAGTAATTGTGGTTACGAAAGGGTATAACAAGATGTCAATTTGAGACTAAGTAGGTGGGTTATCTCATGTGGAGTAATCTATGTAGGTGTCTTCCTTACGATGTGAATAGATAGTTTCTTTTCTGCTAGTGGGGCGTATGTGTTGAGACTTGAATTTGAATCTGGTTGAGAAAGTTGAATTGATTGTCACGAGAATAAATGTGAACTTAGCGGATGATTAAGGTAGTTTATGGTGGGTTTTGCATAAGCTTGAGAAGAATTTTCGTTGAAGTGACTGCAGTATTATGGCAGTAATAAAGTATGGGTATTATGAATTATCGAGTGTTTTGTTCTATGGCTTTGAGCCAAGTGGGAGAATCTGCTATTGACAATTCAATTCATGGTTATATGTTTAAAATTTAGTTTTGGTCTGAGACATACTTGTGGGTTAGTTATGACTTGCAGAGGTTGAGATCGAGGGTGAATCGAATAAGAAAATTGCTAGATACGGGTTATATTGCACTTATGAATATATGAAAATCATGGAATGAGTGAGTTGTTATTTGTGAAGGATGTAGTGCGCACGGAGTATGAGTTTGATTGGTGGTGTTAAGGCTGGGATACTTCTTTGGATGTTGTTGTGCTAATGGGGCATGTGTCTTTCGGCCCGTTAGGGCGGTGCAATTGATATTTGAGCAGAGTGGATGACTCCTGAGAAAGTTTTAATAGATTCAAGATTAATATGTAACAATTGAAAAATTTTGGCGGATTTGTTTATGGCTAAAATATGAGATTTAAGTTGGATGGTGTCGAGACTTGTGCTATTTTTGTGTATCATTAGGGATTTTATATTTCGGTATCAGGAAGGTGAACGAAACGGCCTTAGACTCAAATAAGGTATTTTCAGAGTGAGTGTTTTGGTTGTGGTATTTATAAGGGTAATTATGATGTGGAGAGACTCTACAGATGTTTTGGTGGCAATATTCTTAGGTTTTGGTGACCTACGTGATTTGGCCAAGTTAGAGGAATTTAGTTCTAATAGCTTACTTATGTGCAGATGGATTTCAAAGTGTTCTTGACGGTTTGAACCGGATATTTTTTACTGGTGTGGGAAACATGTTGTACATTATGATTTCCTCCTGGAAGGAAGCGAGAGAAAGGTTTCTAACTAACCGGGTATGTAATTTGCCGGTGACTCAGAGTTAATAATGAGATTCTTGTACCTTTCACATTATAGATGTGGTGTGTTGTGCGAGATTTAGATTCACATGCATAAGGTGGCAGTTCATTCTTGAAAGAAAGATCACGAATTTTGGACAGGATGGTCAGTTTCAGATATTTAGAGGAATGTTATAACTGCCCGAGGATCCCTGAGAAGGGTACGCATTTCAGAAGGCGCATTGTGTTTTGACTTACGGATGTTCATCGATATTGCAATACCCACATGGGTTATAGACTGCTAATATTCAAATTATTTCTATGTAGCACGAAAGAATTATGAAAGTATTCCTCATGGGAAGATCGTGAAAGGAAGACGTGTTAGTCATTCTAGTGCTGGAGTTGGGATCAGTTACGGTGATTCATGTGTTTGATGAATTTGGAGACTGGGAGTTCTCACAAGTATATTATTTCAGGTTGCGGCCTGTTTGAGGTAAGTATTTTATTTTTACTCAATGGAGGCACTAGTTGCGTTAATTATTTGTGATAGCTACACGCTATAAGTGTGCATATATGTGAGGTTTGAGCCAATGTGCGGGCATCAGGGCAAGTACTCATACGAAAGAATGCTTAGGCTATGATATGCCTAGAGTTGACTGTTAAGCGTAAAGTTATAACGTTTCTCGTGTTCGTACCTTTGTTAAGAACTATCTGGGCTACATTTCAGGTTTCAAAGAGGTTAATTTCTCTGAATAAAGGGGGTAGTTACTATTTTTGCGTTAACTTGCCAATTTGAAGTGTGACACCAGACTTTGCACATGCTTACGCTATGGCGTGCTATTTATACCAGTCCAGGAACATGTGAATCTTATTTCATTTATAACATACATGTGTACTTATTTGATTACTCCTCTATGATATGCTTGGACTGGAGGAATGTGACCATGCCTGGCGGATTACGTTATTGGCACGTGAGTTGTCCGTGCGGATCCATAGAAGCTCAAGTGCATTGTTCATAAAGATCTTGTTCAAGCTTTGAAATCCAACAAGGAAATATCACAAGATCTTCACCCAAAGGTAAGGTTCTAACCCCTAGTCTTCAATTTCGAGTTTGGGTAATGATGGGTGATTAAAAGTATGATTCTTGGGTGTAATAGTATCATTTATACATATCAATAAAGTTTATAGAAAGATTGTTGAGTTCAAATGGGTATAGATTGGGTTGAAAATGGTAGAAATCTTCAAAAATTTTAATTGAATATTTGAGGGTCGTGTTGATATCGGAATTTGGTGAAATTTATATGGTTGGACTCGTGGTTGGATGTGAGTTCATATTTTATAACTTTTTGTCAGGTTCCGAGACGTGGGACCCACGGATGATTTTTGAGTTAATTTTGGATTTTATTAGAAAAGCTAGTATTTCCTTATGGGATTAATTATAATAATTGGTATTGATTGAATCGAATTAATTGTGCCTAGATACGAGGCTTTCAGAGACCAATTCTCGTGGTAAGGGCATAGCGGAATAAATAATTATACGGGTTGAAGTAAGTAACAATTATAAATCTGGTCCTAAGGGTATGAGCCCCGAATTTTGGTATCTTGTGATTATTTTGGAGGTGGTGCACATGCTAGGTGACAGGCGTGTGGGCGTGCACCGAGGGGAGTATGACTTGGTCCGTCCCGTAAAACTGTAAAGTTGAAATATTTATTGTTAGCTATATGATCTCTATGTGTTGAAGATATTTGACTATAAATCATGTTAGAAATCATGCTTAGGCTATGTTATAACACTGCTGAGACCCGTAGAGGTCGCGTACTTGTTGAATTATTTGCTAATTATTATCTTGTACTTGGTTATGATTTTTTCTGCGTATTATACCTTAGTCTTTCTGGATATTTATTGATATACTATGTTATCTTTGTTGGGCTGATCTTTGTGATTTCTGAGAGCCCGAGAGACTTGAGAGGTTGAGGACTGAGTAAGGCCGATGGCCTGTCGGTGAGGTAAGGATATTATGGCACGTGAGTTGTCCGTGCAGGATATTATAGCACGTGAGTTATCCGTGCATCACGTGAGTTGTCTGTGCAGATTATGGCACTTGGGTTGTAGGAACCTCTCCGGAGTCTGTACACACCCCCAGTGAGCGCGGGTACCCATTGAGTGTGAGTGTTGAGGGCAGAGAGTCGAATGATTGAGCTGTTGTGATAAGTTGAGTGACTGATGCTTGAGAGGATGTACTTGCTTTGCATTTGTTGTTACACTTGGTTGCTATCTGTTATTGTTGTAAAATCTCTGAAAGAATTTATATCAGGATTACTTGAAATTGAACTGTATAAAATTGATTCGACTTAAACTGCCGAATTTAAAAATATGTCTATTCTTTGTTGGAACTACTGAAAGTGAACTATGACTGTGTAGCTCGTCATTATCTTCAGTTGCTTAGTTATTATTGTTACTTGCTGAGTTGGTTGCACTCATACTACACCCTGCACTTCGTGTGCAGATCTAGGTGTTCCTGAACATAGCGGGTGTTGATCATTTCGCGTAGTTGATTTTCAGGAGATTTTGAGGTAGTTGTCGTGTTCCGCAGATCTTGTCTCTCCTTCTCTATCTCCTTGTTTACTGTATTTGGTCTCAGACTATTATAGACCGTATTTTCCAGGCTTGTACTCATATTAGATGCTCATGTACTCGGTGGCACCAGGTTTTGGAAGTGTTGTATCGGAAATTGCTAGAATTTTGGTATTGTATTAAACGTTACGTTTTTTCTAAATTTAAAGAAAATTGTGGGTTATTGATGTTATCGGCTTGCCTAGTACTGAGATAGACGCCATCACGATAAGTTAGGATTTTGGATCATGACAGTATGATATGATACCTATAATACAAATATTTACAAAAGTTAAGAACTTACAATTGTAAAAGCAACTGAAACGCGCAGCAGTAAGGAAGGGTGAAAGAATGGAGATAGTAGTAGTAAGCGATAGAGTGGCCAAAGAGATCTGGAAATTGTTTTCACTTTTTCCTATAGGGTTTCCTAGAACTGAACGGTCTTTGGCCTTATGAGAATTGGGGGGAAATATTTTATTAAGTGCAATTTTGGTGGGAAATATTTTATAAGAAATTTTTAGGTACGCTTGTAAAGTGTTGCATTTAATATGATAATATAACAACTCTTTAAAAACGTAGCAATACACCTAAGAAGTGTGGCCAAATATTTTATATTTAGGCAACACTTAAAAAATATTGTATTTATATTTAAAAGGAACGCTTTATAAGTGTTACCTTAAAATTTGTGGCCGAAGACTATACTCAAAGGCCACGCCAAATAAGTGTTCCTATAGATACTTTTGGCAACACTTTTCGAGCGTTGCCTAAATTAGTGTGGTTGTAGGCATAAAATGTTGTAGTGTCCCTCTCTTCCCCCTTTATTCCAAATTAAGTCCATAATTTTTTTTTGATAAATCACACTCCAAAGCTCCATTTTAAACCGTCATATTTGTCTATTCTTCTGTTTTTCACTATCAATCACAGTCCAAAGTTCCATATTAGAGAAAAGTTTACACCCATTATCATAAAGACAAACTCATCAGATCAAGGAAGATCGAAAAATCATGTCTGATTTTGTAGTGTGAATGGGTCAAAAGAAATTGAAAAGCAAACAGTGTTTGCTGCTTTCTGATTTGCTGAAATTATTTGCTGGTTTTTGGGAGAAATCAAGTCTGATTTCGATCATGGTAGAAGTTGTTCACTGCTTCATGATTTTTCTCTTTGATCTTTGGAGGTTTTTTGTCTTTAAGTTTTGATTATTTTTTCTTTATAATTTTTGGTGGTAAAAGGTTTTACAGATGGTGCATATTTTCTTTGTGAGAAGATGATAAACAATGAAAGTGAAAGGTATTGGGTGGAAGAGAAAAAAGACAATCGCCGGAGATATTTGACCAGTTGCCGATGATAAAATCTAAAGGTTTTCAAATTGATTCCCAGTTCGGAAATATTTTTTCCGGCGGGTTCTGAGGGAGTGGAAGGGACATGTGTAGAAAAAATTAATTTTTTTTAAAAAAAGAAGTGGGACCTTGAACATACAGTGTCAACTAAATATGAATGAATAGATGATATAGCTATACAAAATATCAAATTAAATCCATGTCACCAACAACTGAACAACACGCACCATCACAAGTGTTTATTAGCAACCATTTTCTCAAGTAAATGTGTTCAAATGGGAAACCCAAGAGTTCATATATCGGGTTTATAAAGTAGTACAAGTTTAAGTGACGCCATTTCGCCTTTCAAAAATAAATGTTAACTTTAACATTTGATCCCACGTGTAACTTACGTGATATTTTAAAAAAATAATTGTAACGATGCGGCCGGTCGTTTTGAGAGTTATAGTCCCGATCCCCTATTTACTTCTTCCCTCGTATCTTTTTCTGCTTATGTGACTTGCCGGGAGGTTTTGTTTGTGATTTCGGAGTGAAGTGGGACACTTAGTCCCTAAAAAGGAAGTTTAAGTTCTATGATTTTGACCGTAATTGAAACTGTGTGAAGACGACTTCAGAATAGAGTTTCGTCGGTTTCGTTAGCTCCGTTGGGTGATTTTGGACATAGGAGCTTGTCCGAAATGTGGATTGGAGGTCTATAGCTGATTTAAGCTTGAAATGGCGAAAGTCGAATTTTTGGGAAGTTTGACCGGAAGTAAACTTTTTTTTATATCGGGGTCGAATTCCAATTCCGGAAGTTAGAGTAAGTCCGTAATGTCGAACATGACTTGTGTGCGAAATTTGAGGTCAAACATACGTGGTTTAATAGGTTTCGGCATCGGTTGTAGAAGTTTCAAAGTTCATTAAGTTTGAATTGGAGGGTGATTTGTGTTTTTAGCGTTGTTTGATATAATTTGAAGGCTCGACTAAGTTCGTATGGTATTTTAGGACTTGTAGGTATGTTTGGTTGAGGTCCCGAGGGCCTCGGGTTGATTTCGGGTGGTTAACAGATCATTTTGGACTTGTGAAAGATTTCAGATTTTTCTGGTTTTCTAGTTGTTGGTTTCCTTCTTCGAGTTCGCGAGGGGAGTCCCGTGTTCGCGAAGAGGCGCTGGAGGCAGGAGAAGAATTGTTCTTCGCATTCGCGAAATGGGGTTGCGTTCACGAAGGTTTGGGTCAGCAGTGCATCGCGAACGCGTGAAGGGCATCGCGTTCGCATAGAGGTAATAGAGCAACTGGGACCCCAATGCTTTGTTCTACGCGTTCGCGTAGTGGAAAATGCGTTCGTGAAGCAGCATGCAGTGGAAGCTATGCGTTCGCAAGAGGTCACTCGCGTTCGCGAATGAGGGATTTTTGGTCAGTGTTTAATTGTTCAACGCGAACGTGAGGGTGTTATCGCGTTCGCGAAGAAGGAAATACCTGGGCAGTCTATAACATTTCTAAAACGAGGGTTTAGCCATTTTTATCAAAACTTGAGATTGAGAGCTCGGATTTGGACGAGATTTTGAGGGATTTTCAAAGACATCGACTGGGTAATGATTCTTTTCTTATTTTTGGTTATATCCCACTAATCTATCATTGTCATCCTTTAATTTCGGATTTGGGTTAAAAGATTTGGGTAAAATGGGAGAAATTCTTCAACTAAGTTTTTGAGTTTGATTCGGATTTTGATGTCGGATTTAGATAATTTCGGTACGAGTGAACTCATGAGATAATGGGTATTCATATTTTGTGACTTTTACCCGATTCCGAGAGGTGGGCCCGGGTCAACTCTTTAGGACGATTTTTGAAATTCTTGTTAAAGTCTTGATTTTATTAATTAGATTAGTCTATTATAGTTGTATTTATGATATGTAATTGCTTTTTGCTAGATTTGGGCCATTCGGAATCGGATAATCGAGGAAAGGGCATTCTTACTGATTGATTGAGCTTGGTTCGAGGTAAGTGGCTTGCCTTACTTTGTGTGGGGGAAATCCCCTTAGGATCTGGTACTATTGTGATATGTGAGCATCGTGTACGTAAGGTGAAGAGTGCGTACACGTGCTATTGGTTTTGAGTTTCGGAGTGTTTTGGGACACTTAGTCCCTAAATGAGAGCTTAAGTCTTAGAATTTGGACCACAGTTGGAACTGTATGAAGACGGTTCCGGAATGGAATTCTGTTGATTTCGTTAGCTCCGTTGGGTGATTTTGAGCTTAGGGGTGTGTCCGGAGTGTTTTGGGGGCCCGTAGCTCATTTAGACTTGAAATGACGAAAGTTGAAATTTTAGAATTTTAGACCGGTAGTGAAAATTTTGATTCCGGGGTCGAAATCCGATTCCGGAAGTTAGAGTAGGTACGTAGTGTTGAATATGACTTGTGTGCAAAGTTTGGGATCAATAGGACGTGGTTTGGTTGGTTTCGGCATCGGTTGTCGAATTTGGAAGTTTCAAGTTCTTTAAGTTTGAATCGGAGGATGATTTATGATTTTAGCATTGTTTGATGTGGTTTGAGGATTCGCCTAAGTTTGTATGATATTTTAGGACTTGTTGGTATGTTTGGTTGAGGTCCCGGGGACCTCGGGTGTGTTTCGGATGCTCAATGAGTCATTTTTGGACTTAGAGAAGTAGCAGATTTTTCTGATTTTTGTTGCAGAAGTTTGTTCTTCGCGTTCGCGAAGAAGAGCTCGCGTTCGCGAAGATGTGGATAGTGGAAGCATCGCGAACGTGAGGAGTAGGACGCGTTCACGAAGAGTGTTTTTTGAGTGTGAGGTTTTGTTCTTCGCGTTCGCGAAGGGGAGGACGTGAATGCGAATGCGAAGGTATGGTCTGTGTGTGTATCACGAACGCATGTGTGGTGTCGCGTTCGCGAAGAGGAGTGAGGCTATTGGGGACCCCCAGGTCCTTGTTCTACGCGTTCGCTAGGTGGTGGTCACGTTCGCGAAGGTTTGAGCTAGTAAATCTTCGCGTTCGCGAAGGGTTAAATTTGCGGGCAGTCGAGTTGTTCTTCGCGAACGCGAGGGACCTGTAGCGTTCGCGAAGAAGAGAGGTCTGGACAAAAAGTTTAAGCTCTGAAATTTTTTTTAACAATTTGGAGATCGGATTGAGTCGATTGTTGGGAGAGTTTCAGAGGAAACAATGGGGTAAATGTTCTTAACTCAATATTGGTTAAATTACCCGAATCCATGGTTATTTTTATCATTTAATTGGTGAATTAAGTGGAATAGTTTGAAAACCCTCTTGGATAAATTTGAGGATTTGAGGGCCGAATTGTTATCGGAATTTAGTAATTTTGGTATGGTTAGACTCGTGGTAGAATGGGCGCCCCTATTTTGTAACTTTTACCCGATTTCAAGATGTGGGCCCCACGAGCAAATTTTGAGTTAATTTCGGAATTTTTGTTAAAGTGTTGATTTCATTAATTAGATGAGTCTATTTTGGTTGTATTTATGATATGTAATTGCTTTTGGCTAAATTTGGGTCATTCAGAGCCGGATATTTATGGGAAAGGTATTGTGACCGATTGATTGAGCTTGGTTCGAGGTAAGTAGCTTGTCAAACTTTGTGAGGGGGGGAGGGGAGGGGAATCCCCTTAATATTTAGAACTATTGTGATATGTGAGCCATGTGTACGTGAGGTGACGAGTACGTACACGAGCTAGTTTGTGGTAAAATCTGATTTTCTTACTGAGCAGCAACATGTTTTCCTGTTATTTTGAGTTATACCATTTGAATGAGTACTAATCTATTTTCATTATTAATTGAGTTATTCCAATATGTGTAACTATCATGTTTAGTCTAATACAACATGTCTACGTGTCTTAATTATTTATGTGAATTCTGTGCAGCATGTTTAGTGAATTTCCTGCTTCTTCCCTGACTGGTACTTAGTCTAAATTGTAAGAATTTCGTGATGCAGTTGTATTTCTATCATTCGCGTTGCATATTTAATTTGGGACTACAAAACGGTATTACGGGAGATCCCCCTGTACTGCATATTTACTTTCGGGCTACGGAATGGTATTCCGGGAGATTCTCCTGTACCGCATATTTACTTTAGGACTATGGAACGGTATTACAGAAGATCCCCCTGTACTGCATATTTACTTTAGGACTACGAAACGGTATTCCGGGAGATCCCCCTGTACTGCATATTTACTTTGGGACTACAGAACGATATTCTTGGAGATCCCCCTGTACTGCATATTTACTTTGAGACTACGAAACGGTATTCCGGGAAATCCCCCTGCACATTTACGTTTGGGATTACGAGACGGTATCTTGGGAGATCCCCTATTGTGATTTCTGTGTACTGAGCTGTTACCTTCTATGATTTTATTGTTGTTACATTTCAGCCTTTATTTTATTGCGGTATTACACTTTATATTATTTTTATTATATATTTGCCAGTAGGGCCCAGACCTGACCTTGTCACTACTCGACCGAGGTTAGGCTTGACACTTACTGGGTACCGATTGTGGTGTATTCATGCTACTCTCTGCACATATTTTTCGTGTGCAGATCCAGGTGCACCTTATCAGCCGCACTAGTAATACGCCGGGACAACTTTGGAGACTTCAAGGTATATATGCCGCGTCCGCAGACCTCGGAGTCCCCTTCTACTCTTTCTCATGTCCATTATCTTCTGTATTTTCCTTGTTAGATTCTGATGTATAGAGACACTAGATTTTTCCTTCTGTAGTTTGTGATTCACGATGTTCCGGGTTTTGGGATTTGTTGTGTATTTTTGAATAATTGGTTAAATATATATTTTTATTTCACTATTCCGCAAAAATATTAGGCTTACCTAGTGTAGAGACTAGGTGCCATCACGACGTCACACGGAGGGGAAATTGGGTCGTGACATCCTTGATCTTTATCAGTCTTAACTGTAGAATTCTTGCTGTTAACTGTTGTATTTATCTGTTGAGCTGTGTGTTTACTTTTGAGACTATGAGGCGGTACCTCGGGAGTTCTCCCTACACATTTACTTTTGAGACTACGAGGCGGTACCTCGGGAGTTCTCCCTGCAGATTTACTTTTGAGACTACGAGAAAATACCTCGGGAGATCTCCTCACATATTTACATTTGGGACTACGAGACGGTATCTCGGGAGATCCCTTGTTGAGTATTTACTTTTGGGACTACGAGACGGTATCTCGGGAGCGCCCCTATTGTTATCTCATTGTGCTGTGTTGTTATTTCTCTGTGAATTCTTTCTGCTAAATTCCCCGTTTTAATTCACTTTTTTTATTTATAACATTTGTCTTATTATTATATCCTAGTAGGGCCTACACCTCACCTCATTACTACACTACCGAGGTTAGGCTTGGTACTTACTGGGTACCGTTCTGGTGTACTCATGCTACTCTTCTACACATATTTTGTGTACAGATCCAGGTGCTTCTTATCAGCCCCGTTATTAGCTGAGAGTGCTTGTTGATGTACGGAGACTTCAAGGTACATCTGCCGCGTCCGTAGACTTCGGAATCCCCCTCTATTCTCTCCTATGTCATTTACCTTCCGTACTTCTTTTATTAGACTCTGGTGTATAGAGATACTAGTTTTCCTTCTGTAGCTTGTGACTTATGATGTTTCGGGTTTTGGTAATATTGTGTATTACTAAAGTGTTGGTTATTGTACATGCCGAACGGCATGGTTATCAATTATTTAGTTATCTGTTACAGTTAGTTGTTAAGTTTTACTTCCATTTATGTTATTTCCGCAATTTGTTAGACTTACCTAGTCGTATAGATTAGGTGTTGTCATGACATTCTACGGAGGGAGTTTGGGGTCGTGACAATACTACCTTCCATGAGATTCCCAAACCCGAGTCACTTTCCTCATTTCACAACAACTAACAAATGCATCAGATGGTCACCCAAGAACCACAAATTTGATGTCGTGTTTACATAAATTTTTCCTATAATTCTTAACTTCAACATTTACTTTCACTTGGTGCACTACAATGTAGACTGTAATTTATGAATCAGAAAAGAGAAATAGCTAGCATTAGATCTTCTTTCTTTCTTTTTTCTCACTGAAACTTTGAAAAAGTATCAAAAATTTCACCTGAAATTGAATACCCATTTGCCTAACTATAAACCAAAATAATTTCACTGGTGCAACATCGAAGTGCCGGTGCCGAAGGACTTTTCCGGTTCCGTTCAAGCTCCGGTCACATAGTAAGAAGCACATTTCAAATCCAACACTGAAAATGACATAATTTCTTACCCTTCTTCATCAGTTTTGCAGACGCACAGTAAGCCTTAACCGCCCCACAAGTTTTTCCACCATGTTGGTGCTGAGTATTTTTTACCGGAGCTTAGGTCGGCGGACTGCGGCTCCACTAGTTTCGCCATCGATCAGAGTTTGTCGAATTCGGCGGAGTTAGTGGTAGAACCCCTTTATTCCGATAGAGTAACAATCCGGTTGAATTCTTTTTTTTTGTTCCGCCTGAGTTTCTTCAACAACCCGATCGACCAACGTGTTTCTATTTTTGTTTTGCTCTCACGTGAGTGCAACGTGGTTTAGATGTTATAGTTAACGATTGTTTTTTATAAATCTATTAACCTTTTGAGGGTTGAAGACCAAAAGTGTTTACTTTTTCTAAACACTAAGGACTATACCTGTTAAGGGGTATATATCACGGACCAAGACAAACCAAATCCAATACATTAAGAATAATTTTGATCATTTTCTCGTGAAATGGGAAACACGTAACTACCCGAGGTATAAAAGAGGGAACCAGTAATGTGGGACCTAATTTTTCACATGTCCAATAATTAGAGGTGCCTCATACAAATTTTGTTCGTTGAGTCTCACTCAAAGTAAAATTTCTCAACCATCACTGTCTATGTAATGATCCCAAATCAACCGGTAGCTAAATGTAACAGTTAAACTCACAAACACCCTTTTCTATTACTTCAACAGAGAAATGAGATTACAACTCAGCTCAAAATATAACAAATACTGCTAGTACTAATAATGAAACGAAAATGATGGAATTGAAGTATAAAGGATAGAGAAGAAGGGATGAGAAGCTCAGACTAATTATGGGAATGAGAGGATACAGACACTAGAGAAAGGAGATGAGGAAAGTAGACATTTTACTCAACAATATATACCCTTTTAACAACATCGATTCTCTTTTTAATAAGCCGTTCGCCTTAGTCTTCTTGCCCAGGTCCCACACAAAGTTTTCTAATATTCCAAACTGGCCCTTCACCTTAGTCTTCTGTCCAATCTCGTCCATAACAATATCCCCGTCCTCAATAATTACCTTGTCCTCAAGGTTCGGGCTAAGAACAATGTTAATAACACTTGTTCCGCTAAATGTGTCTATAAAAAGGTAGTCCTTGTGATAAGAGAAGATATGAGTTATCATCGCTGTGTCAAAGTGACATGAGATGGTGGGCAATGCAGCATTGACAACCTTTGGCACAATGTCAACACAGAGCATGAGGCAGCAAGCTAGCAGCTTGCCATGGAGAGGGTCATACTTGACTTGAGCTTACTGGACAATTCTCTGCAAACTAGTAGCAAGAGCAGCGGTGGACTCAATAAACAAAATGATCTTGGGGTTAGTTAATAAGGCTCATTATCCATAATGACAATAGCACATTCCATCATCATCAACGACATATTGGAGATCAAGAAACCATTCAGCAGCGGAGCAGCATGGCGAATATCTAATATATAACGACTCCCAAGAATATGTGCATGTATGGATCTCATTTTCCAGAAATTCAAACTCATTAAAGATGATTCAGTTGATGCATCTTCTCTAACCATTGAACAACATAATGCTATAGGGAAAATAAGTTTGATATCCAAATTCACTCCCAATTGTTGTTCGCTACTCTCATTGACAAGGATAATATGACCTTTAACTAAATAATTGCATACCAGCTTTATCTCCTCAAAACAGTCTACAATCTCAGCTGCAGTTAGAATCCATGGTCTGACATGTGCAACGACATTAAAATGGTGATCCCAATAATTTTGTATCATCAACCCATGGAACTTGAATTTTGATGGACCAAGTTTAAGCATGTCCCCAAGTATAGAAACTCGTTTACTTTTGCAGTCGATACTAGCTGGACTTGCATTGTAAACATCAGTTATTCTTGTAATCCCATTTTCAGCTACTTCAAGGTCTATTCTCCTGTGAACTAGTATAAGCATAAATCTGGACAACGATTTTCTTGCTAGAGCAATATCAAGAGCATCATTAGCACTAGCCACAAATGCAACGACACATGCATTAATAAACAAACGCATGCCATGATTGGAGATTACGAATTCAACCACCTTGTTCAACCCCTCTAGAACAATTCGTATATCGCGACTTGCATCTATAATTTATGAAAACAATAAACATACATCACATCCCAACTTCAGAATGTAGGACAATGCCCTGAAAAGCTGAAATATGTAAAGCTTCACAAGTACGTGAGTATGTGCAAATGTCTCAGGTTGTAATTGAGGAACGTGAAGGAATCCACCAGGGGTTACAATGAACAAATTCGCTCGGGGATCAAATGGAAAAGGAGTCGAAATACATCGATCATTGGAGGTGGAACCAACATCACACTCTAATATTCTAATGATCTCCTTGAAATCATTCATAACCATATTGGAATAAAATATTGCAACGTCAAGAAATGAGGTAAATAATCTAGAACCAGGATCAAACGGAAAAGCTAATCCGAATTGATCAAGTGGAAATCGATGCAAGGATAATATAAGTTTAGTATGATCGAGTTCATTTAAGTAAGCAAATGTACCTCTGCCAATAAGTTGGACATGACTACAAGCTGAAAACATACAAGGCAATGCTAACAGAATTCTATCAGGCTTGACAAGGTCTTTGGAATCACATTTAACAACAGAAATTGTGTGAAATATTTCGTCAAACACCTGGATTTCAGGTTTTATGAAATCATACTCCACTGAATCTTCAACTTCCATGTCAATTTCCCTAACAGGTATTTCAGTGAACACCTTGCATGCAAAGACTTTTGAATTTTCCTCGTCATCATACTTAGTTTCCAGTTGGGTACTCAAAGTCCCAAGGCAACCTAATGAAGCCACTACAGTAGGAAATTGAATAGAGTTCGAAGAATTACCAATTGGATTTACAAGCTCAGTAAGTACTTCGGAATTATCCATAGGGTTTGAGTTTCCATAAACCAAAACAGAATCCATCTCTCTGATAAAGACTGTAGGAGCACTGACCGATGCATATTCTACAGCCGAATCCTGCATAACTGTTAGTGGCGAACCCTTAGACATACGGGAAAGACAACACTGGATTTATTGGATTTGCTTATACATACTCGAGTAATTGGCATGCATTTGCAGTAGCAAGGCAAGACTACGGCAATCTATGGAGTAGGAATCAATGAAAGCACCAATGTAATGATCCCAAATCAACCAGTAGCTAAATGTAACAGTTAAACTCACAAACACCCTTTTCTATTACTTCAACAGAGAAATGAGATTACAACTCAGCTCAAAATATAACAACTACTGCTAGTACTAATAATGAAACGAAAATGACGGAATTGAAGTATAAAGGATAGAGAAGAAGGGATGAGAAGCTCAGACTAAGAATGGGATGAGAGAATACAGACATTAGAGAGGGGAGACGAGGAGAAGCAGACATTTTACTCAACAATATCCATACCCTTTTTACAGCATCATCGATTCTCTTTTTAATAAGCCATTCGCCTTAGTCTTCTTGCACGGGTCCCACACAAAGTTTTCTAATATTCCAAACTGGCCCTTCACCTTAGTTTTCTGGCCAATCTCGTTCATAACAGTCTAAATTCGATCGGTCTGACAAAGGAATATAACAATCTTTTTCAGCATTGTTTATTCTGTCTTTACTCTCATTTAATGATCAGAAAACTAAAACAAGCATATTGGACACAAAGAGAACGGTAAATATTTATCCGCCCTGAGTATTTATTTCAAATTAAATAATTTAACCTTAATAGTTAAAAATAAAAGTAAGAATATCTATTCCTTCCGTCCAAGTTTACTTGTCCACTATACTAATAAATATAAATATTCAATTTTACTTGTCTAGTTTGAAAAACCAACGAATAATTTACCATCTTATACCTATTTTTTACCCTTATTATTTTTCATATTTTAGATTTATAATAGTCAAAGTTAGTTTTTCAATGATAACAATTATGGGTGACATAATAAAATTATTATGTTATATTGTTTCTTAAGAGGTGTGTCAAGTCAATAGTGAATAAATAAACTTGGACCGAGGGAATATTACATTACTTAAGTTAAATGCTAAATGTGTGTATGAAAAAATAAATATATTTTCCGTGTCCAAGTCTACTTGTCCACTATACTAAAAATAGATGTCTTCTTTTACTTGTCTAATTTGAAAAATAATAAATAATTTACTATTTTACACCTATTTTACCATTCTTAGTAAAGTTTACTTATTTTTAATTTATTTTTCAATATATAATAAATAGGATATAGTAAAATTACGACGTTGTTTATTACTACTTCTTAAGGGGGTAAGGGTGTGTCAAGTCATTGCTACCTTTCAAACTCAGGTTACCCATGAAACCAACTTTATCCAAGTGTCATATAAGCATGTAACGTAAGTAAGGGTGTTCATGGTTCGGTGTGGATCGGGTTTTTTCTAAAAAGAAATCAAATCAAGTAAGTCGGTTCTTCAAATATTGGAACCAACCCAATCCAATTAAGTCAGTTTTTATGGATTCGGTTTTTGTCGGTTTTTCTATTTTTCGGTTATTTATCGGATTTTTCTTAAATATAAAACATACACTACCAAACACATCTTCCGCCGACTACATTTTTAATATAACACCATCAAACCAATTGCTCTTTGAGAAATCTATCATTTACCAAGATATATTGATGATAACTGAATTAAATAGTGATGAGTAATTTAAGTACTCAATTAAAAATTATTTATCTTTAACATGAAATAAATTCTTGTACTTAGCAAAAGAAAACTACCAATCAAACTAGAATGTAAAGGAAAATAATTAGATTATTATAACAGCAAAGAACTAGACTAAAAATACAAACGACTAATATATACTATAAAATTTTAGAAACTTTATATAAAAATATACATATATATAGGTGTATGAATAAATTTAAATAGCCGGTTTGGTTCGGATTTTTTTCGGTTATTTTTTGATTAAAACCAAAAAAATCAAATTTGATCGATTTTTAAAATTCAAAATCAAAACCAAACCAAACCTAAAAAGTATCGGTTTTTTGGTCGTTGAGTTTGGTTTTTGCTTTGGTTCGATTTTTCGGATTTTTATGAAGGGATTGTTACACAAATAGTCGTCCAGATTTAATGTTTACTTTTTTTATCCGATATACATAGATTATATATAGAATATACATAATTATACATATATTGTACATTAATTATATATATATATATATATATATATATATATATATAGTATATATTATACATCCGTCGGCTATTTTAAGTTTAAGAGATTAGGTGTACGGCTATTTGTGTTAAATCTTTTTTGACGAACACCCCTAAACGTAAGTTTTCAAAAAGTCAGAAAAATATTGGGCCAATTTCTACTCCTATAAAACAAGAAGGGATATTTATTAATAATATATTTCTAGTTGCGCCGTCTTTTGAATGAAACTTTCATGGTAAAAATTACACCTTTACAAGATATTGAATTGCGCCCATATGTCGAAATTACACGGCGCTTTGTGTTTGCGTTTGCGTTTGCTTGAAGTCAGGAATTTTGCTTCAGCCAAGAAAATATTGCATGCTGTTGGTGCTGATAATGGTCTGAAGAAACCAATTTCAGAAATAGCTTCTTTATTGGGTGAGAATCAAGTACAGCACAACGTTATGGGGAAGGTATTTAATATGTTATTTATTGCTTATGCTGAAAATATTAGGTTTAAGGAAGCTTTGGAGGTTTTTGATTATATGAAAAAAGATGGCTTTGAAATTGCTGTTAGAGCTTGTAAAGTGTACTTGCGTGCTACGGAAAGGCAAAAGCGATATGACTTGTTGTTTGAGTTTTACCAGAAAATGGTTGAGTTTGATGTGAAAATTACAGTTTATTCTATGACAATGGTAATTAATGGATTGTGTAAATTGGGGGAGGTTTGTAAGGCAAGAAGGCTTATGGATGAAATGGTTAGTAAAGGGATGAAACCAAAAGAATACACTTATAACACATTATTAGATGCATATGTAAAGGAACCAAATTTTGCGGTTGTGAGTGAGAATTTGAGGGAAATAAAGAGTGAGAGGTTGGATTTCTATGTGAAAAGTTATACACTTTTGATTGACGAATATTCTACTTTTAGCAATCTTGAAGAGGTTGAGAGGTTGTTTAGGGAAATGGAAGAGAAGGGCATGAAGTCAGATTTTCGTGTGTATAATTATATGATTAGTGGTTATAGTAAGATAGGTAATGTTAAAAAGGCATTTTCACTTTTCGGCGAAATGACGGAGAAATGCTTCTTTCCTAATAGTCACACATATATAGCTTTGATAAAAGGCTTGTACAATGCTGAGCAGATGCAAGAAGTTGAAGTCTTGCTTAATGAGATGCAAAACAAGGGAAGTTACATAAACCAAGTCATATTTAGTATGATGATTGATGATTATTGTAAGCAAGGTAATGTGGATGAAGCACTGAGGCTGCTAAGAATTATGGAGGGCTTAGGACATGAGGCTGATGCAAATGTTTACAATATAATTGCTACTAGGCTGCGTAAGCTAGATCGGTATGGTGAAGCAAAGAGGTTGTTGCTCTCGATGGTGGATCGAGGTGTAGCTCTAAATTTGTTGTCTTATACAACTTTGATTGATATTTACAGCAAGCAGGGAAATTTTGTTGAAGCCAAAAGGACACTTAATGAGATGGAAACTAAGGGAATTAAGCCTGACACCGCAACGTATAATGCCCTGATAAATGGTTATTGCAGGCATGGAAATTTTGTTGACGCGAAAAGGACACTTAGTGAGATGGAAATTGAGGGAGTGATGCCTAACACGATAACCTACACTGCACTGATAGATGGTTATTGCAAGCTAGGAAATTTTGTTAAAGCTAAAAGTACACTTGTGGAGATGGAAACTAAGGGAGTTAAGCCTAACACAACAACATACACTGTGCTTATAGATGGTTATTGCAAGAAAGGTATTATGAAGGAAGCGTATAAGCTAATGATTGACATGGAAGCTAATGACCTGATACCCGATGTCTATACGTACACTGCTTTTATAGATGGTTATTGCAAGCAGGGAAAACTTGTTGAAGCAAAAAGGACACTTAATGTAATGGAAACTAAGGGAGTTAAGCCTAACACGACGACGTACACTGCGCTGATAGATGGTTATTGCAAGAAAGGTATTATGAAGGAAGCTTATAAGCTATGGATTGTCATGGAAGCTAATGACCTGATACCTAATATCTATACATACACCTCGCTTATACACGGGAATTGCCAATTAGGAAAGGTAGATGATGCTCTGAAGCTTTTCAACAAGATGCCCACAAAGGGTTTAGTTCCAAATGTTGTGACTTATACAATATTTATTTCTGGCTTATTAAAAGAGGGAAGAACACATGAAGCCTGCAGATTATAGTATCAGATGAAAGAGGCAGGCCTAACACCCGATGCCGCGGAATAATCTGTACTTGTGGGTAGCCTTTCATAGTTGAAATTTATTTAGTGTGAGAATTTCTTCTCTAGGATCTTGTAAACCGTTTTTGGGCATATTTTGTCAACAACTTGTATTTTACAAGTTCAATCTCTTGTAAATGGCGTGATTTTATGGATGGTATATCGCTACTCTATCTTTTGAGTATCTTGCAACCTGTCACGAATGAAATTGTAGGACAAAGTAATTGAGCGTGAGGAATTATATAAAGAAAACAATTGAAACAATTGAATGTTAGACATGACGGTGGCGATAATTATGTGCTCTGTTGAGATCATAGTTTGTCGATTTATTTTGGATGGTTTATTCTCTCGGAAAGTTATGTTGGGTAATCTCATGATTGCGTATCAATTTATGGTGCATCTATTTTTTCTTCATTTCTTCGGGGTTCCTTCTGGCAACCTGAAAAGGAGTTAGTTTTCCCTTTTCTATATTACTACCGGCATATACCCTGATGGTAATCGTGATTCCCGCATGTTCTTGGTTATGTCCTCTAATTTCAAGTGGTAAAATTGAGCGGTGAAATAAAGTTCAACCTTGTAGAAGGAAAGAATATGAATAAACATGGATGTCAACTGTTATATTCTATTAAAATCTGTAGAAATTTTAAATTGTAACTTAGAATAAAACTTAGCTTTAAGAAAATTAAAAAGTATAAGATGAATGGAGTACATTGGTTTTTTTTGGTTAAAACTTACAGTATAGCTGAAAAGTGACCATTGCAGAGCTAAGCGAGCCATTCTGTTATTTGGGATGTTCAATTTGATTGTGAAGGGCGTATAGCTATCTATTTAGGGGAGATGGTTTATCAAGAATTAACTATGATATTTTTGGTGATGTTGTATCTATTGTTACCACAATCGATAAACAAGTGTCGCATGTTTTGTGCAACCATTTATTAGAACAAGTCATCCTCAGCAAGATATAATTCTTTGTTGTATTTTTTGTTTGATGAGTCCGCATAATCATTCAAATGGTTGTTCTCTACAACTTTAAAGTCAATGAAATGTTTATTTCTCCTGCAAAGCTCGAGGAATGGCAATTGTCATTAGAGAGTAGACATCAACTCTGTCGATGAAACATATCTTATAATGCATCGTCTCGTTTACGCTTACTGGATAATTATAAAATGTGATATATAGTCTAATCATCTGTTAAGGTGAAAAATAAAGGAATGGATTTATGCCTGCTTAGGGCCTTCATCTTTAATTTTTCTTTTGTTAAAACAAGAATGAGAAAATGCATTAAAAAAATGCACGAACCAGACGTGCAAATTTGAAAGTGAGTTGATGAAGAGGAATAATTACACAAGCAAGAAGAAAAGAGAACATAGTAAGTTGTGTTTCTTGTACCAGATGATGGAAAAGACTCTTCAGCTACGCAGTGTGTTTTAATACTAGGGGTGAAAGAGTAAATGTCAAATAGTTAGAAATCAGCATATCATCTGACAACTTTCTCATTGTGGCTTCTGAGGCACAAACCTATGCAGCACTCAGTCCAACCATTCAATCTCTGTTCTTTATGCTTGATAAAATGTTGACATAGTGTGAATGTGATAAGTTAATATGTTGTATCTTTGTTCCTCGACTTGGATTTGACCCAATCACAACTGTCAACATTGCCGACACTCTCTGCTGATTATTGCACTTGCTTTCTTGTTATTTTCGAGGCAAGCGGTAAACTAGCGATATATGCATCTTTCTCGTACTTGTTTTCGATATTCTAATTTCATACCTGCTGAAGCAGATGCTCCAGGAGGGATTATAACCTGTTTTGAAGTTGTCTGTAACTGTTGAAAGAACTGAAGGATGAGGTTCTGTTTGTCTTTGTTTTGTTGAAATTATTTTATAATTTTTTGGATTTTTTTTAAGTGGTGTACCTCTCACAAAACACTTATAGCTCCAAATTGTCCAGATAATTACCTTTTCTGAAGCTGTCTTTAACTCTCCATCCACGTTTTCCAAGATTTTCCAAGAATTGTCTGAACGCCTAATAGCTCCAAAGTTTTAGCAACATCATGGGGTCATATTATTGTGTACGGTCAAAACCGATTCTCAGTCAAAAAGACCGGTCGAGACAATAACGTTTCAATCGAAGGGTATCCACATGACAAGCTCGGACGAATTTCGATGTAGAGACGTCGAGCTTCGAGCTATAAGACCAATCAACGGCAAAACTCGATATCATTATCGAGCCCGTGTCCGAATCGGACTACGGGGCAACACCGATCGACACAGGCCCCGAATATTGATGCCCCAAGGCAGAACCGAGCTCAAATCAAGACTAGGGGTTCGATCTAACACTGAGCTCGAGCCAGTGCCAAGCTCGCAGACAAGAGCCGTTACAACCGCACCGAGGGAGAGAATCTTGGCGAGAATCAAGGAAGAGACAAACATTCCCATTGTGCTTGCAATAGACACTAATGTATTATTTTATTATGTTGTTATAGATAAAGCAGTGACCCTCTACTATAAAAAGGGAGATAGACTGCAATAGACACAGGTCTTCCAGGATATATTAAGATTTCATTGTGCTTGTTTTTCTAATTCATTTCAGTCTTCCCGTCCATCATTCCCATTTTATAGCAAAAATACCTGTATTGTCATTTTGTATCAAAGGAATTTGCATACCCTTAGAACCATATCTCAATTTAACGTTATCCGATTTTTCGGGTAAACAGTTTGGCGACCACCGTGGAGCTAAGGGTAACAGTGATTGATTGATATAAATCTTCATTACACTCCAACTTACAACTTCAAATCAGCAATGGCTCTACCTATCGACCTCGAAGCCGGCCTTCAAGATGAAACCAACAACTTGGCGTCCGGGGCCGGAAGGCTACCTGACGATGGCAACGAGGCTCGAATCGAAGAACCCAAAATTTGAGCCGAAGTACCATTGGATATCAATTCACAAATAGCTCTAGAAGCGAATCAGCATTCTGAACCGGAAAGAAGCGTTCAGGGCGGTGCTCGACCCATAGCCCGAGACACCTACAGCACGGGGGAAATCGGGGTCAGCTTGCGTATGATTTTCGAAATGTTACAAGCCTAACAAGCAGCGATAGCTCAGTTGCAGAGCCGAACTCATATGCAAAGAGGGCCGAACTCCAATCCGCTTCTTCGAGAAGTCACCCCCAGAACGGAGCCCGCCGTAGTGAAATCAAACGAGGAGGAATCGGGGACCGCACCTGAAATTGCTAAATTGCTCGAGGAACTCACAAAACGAGTCAAAGCCAACGACAAAAAATGGAAACGTATAACGTTAGGGTCGATCAAATCCCGGGGGCTCCGCCAATGATAAAAGGGCTCGATTCAAAAAAATTCATACAAAAGCCTTTTCCCTCGAGCGCGGCCCCAAAACCAATCCCCAAAAAATTTCGTATGCCCGAAATTCCCAAATATAACGGTACGACCGATCCTAACGAACACGTCACCTCCTACACATGTTCCATCAAAGGCAACGATTTGGAGTATGATGAGATCGAATCCGTGTTGTTGAAAAAGTTCGGAGAGACCCTCGCAAAGGGAGTAATGATATGGTATCACAACTTACCACCAAATTCCATTGATGCTTTTGCCATGTTAGCAGAATCGTTCGTAAAAGTACATGCTGGTGCCATAAAGGTTGCAACAAGGAAATCAGACCTCTTCAAAGTAAAACAAAGGGGTAACGAAATGCTGAGGGAATTCGTATCCCGATTTCAAATGGAACATATGGACTTGTCACCGGTCACAGACGATTGGGCCGTACAAGCTTTCACCCAAGTACTGAACGGGCTAAGTTCGACAGCATCACGTTGGCTGAAATAAAATTTGATCGAGTACCCAGCAATAACTTGGGCAGATGTACACAATCGGTACCAATCAAAAATCAGGGTCGAAGATGATCAATTGGGAGCTCCGTATGGGCCCGTATGTCAGAACCACACAACCACTAAAAATCAGAGGGAAATCAACAGGGAACAAAGGTCGAACAGAGACCAATACCAACCGTACGACACAAATCGGATGAACAACGGTACAGCACGTGATACGGTTCGGAACAACCGAAGGACTGATCGGGGGCAAAATTCTCGGGGACTTATGAGCAAGAGCGGCTTTGATAAATATGACGATCCTATAGAAGTCCCTCGATTATCGGAGTATAACTTCAACATTGATACATCCGCCATCGTGTCGGCCATCGGACGCATCAAAGACACCAGATGGCCTCAACCCATGCAGACCGATCCTACCCAAAGGAATCCCAATCAAATGTGTGAATATCATGGCACCCATGGCCACAGAACGGAAGATTGCAGGCAACTAAGAGAGGAAGTGGCCCGCTTATTTAACAAAGGACACCTTCGGGAATTTTTGAGTGATAGGGCGAAGAACTATTTTAGGAACAAGGAATTCGGCAAGCAAAACGAGCAAGAAGAACCACAACACGACATTCACATGATCATCGGCGGCATTGATGCCCCTCAGGGAGCGGTGCTTAAACGCACTAAAACATCGATTGTGAGGGAAAAGCGATCTCGAACTCAAGATTATACACCCATAGGGACTTTGTCTTTTAGTGATGAAGATACGGAGGGAATCATCCAACCCCATAACGATGCACTGGTAATATCTGTACTCATGAATAAAACTAAGATTAAGCGTGTGTTAATTGATGCAGGTAGCTCGGCCAATATTATCAGATCGAGGGTCGTAGAACAGCTCGGCCTGCAAGATCAGGTCGTACCCGCAACTCTGGTTCTAAACGGATTCAATATGGCATGTGAAACCACCAAAGGCGAGATTACCCTACCGATAAACGTGGCCGGAACCATCCACGAAACAAAGTTTCACGTGATCGAAGGTGATATGAGATATAACGCCCTTTTCGGAAGGCCGTGGATCCACAGCATGAGAGCCGTACCCTCGACCCTACACCAGGTCCTCAAATTCCCAACATCGGGAGGTGTCAAAATAGTGTACGGAGAACAACCGGCCGCAAAGGAAATGTTCTCCGTCGAAGAAGCAAAATCAACATCCTCGTCTTCGCCGATAAAAGGATCAGGTTCAGAAGGAGACACAATCGGAGAGCAGAGCGCCAAATAGCAATCATAGACATCGGCTTCGACCCGGCCAGGTAAGCAGAACATCGAAGAAGACGATGATGATCGATGGATCCCTCGATCCTTAGTAACCCCAGATGATTTCGATGCCACCAAATCAATAATTGAGGAACTGGAGCAAATCATACTAATCGAACACTGGCCCGAATGAAAGGTATACCTGGGAACGGGTTTGAACCCCGAACTCAGGAAGAAACTTATTCAATTTCTTATCAATAACATTGACTGTTTTGCCTGGTCCCATCTAGATATAACAGGGATCCCGCCGAACATAACGGCGCACCAGCTAAGCTTGAACCCTAGGTTCAGACCGGTGAAGCAAAAAAGAAGGCCCCAGTCCGAGGAAAAGCACGCATTCATAAAGGACGAGATAACCAAACTTCTCAAGATAGGGTCCATTCGGGAGGTAAAATACCCCGAATGGTTAGCCAATGTGGTTGTAGTACCTAAAAAAAGGAACAAACTTAGAATGTGTGTGGACTATAAGGATTTGAACAAAGCATGCCCCCAAAGATTCCTTTCCACTGCCCAACATTGATCGCATGATCGATGCCACGGCCGGCCACGAGACCCTCACTTTCTCGACGCCTATTTCGGGTATAATCAAATTTAGATGAACCCGGACGACCGGGAAAAGACTTCATTTATGACCAGATATGGAACATATTGTTATAACATAATGCCCTTCGGGCTAAAAAATGCAGGAGCTACTTATCAACGCCTAGTAAACAGAATGTTCGAAGAACAAATAGGTAAAACAATAGAAGTCTATATTGATGATATGCTAGTTAAGTCCCTGCGCGCAGAGGACCATTTGGCCCATTTGCAGGAAACGTTCAAGATTCTGAGAAAATACAACATGAAGCTCAACCCCAAAAAATATGCTTTCGGGGTCGGTTCGAGCAAGTTCCTCGGCTTCATGGTGTCAAATTAGGGAATTGAGATCAACTCCGACAAAATCAAGGCCATCGAAAACATCACCATCGTGGACAGCGTGAAAGCTGTACAAAGGTTAACGGGAAGAATTGCAGCCTTAGGCCGGTTCATTTCAAGATCATCAGATCGAAGTCACAAATTTTTCTCCTTACTCAAAAAGAAGAACGACTTCGCCTGAACACCAGAATGCCAACAAACATTACAGGAATTGAAACGATATCTATCGAGCCCACCACTGCTTCACACTCCAAAAACCGACAAAAAACTATACTTGTACTTGGCGGTATCGGAAGTCACCGTAAGCAGTGTCCTAGTTTGAGAAGAGCAAGGTACGCAATTTCCCGTTTATTACATAAGTCGGACCTTAGGAGAAGCGGAAACTAGGTATCCGCACTTAGAAAAATTGGCACTTGCGCTGGTAAGCGCATCTAGAAAGTTAAGGCCGTACTTTCAATGTCACCCCATAAGCGTATTAACCACCTGCCCACTCCGTAATATTTTACATAGGCCCGAACTATCAGGCCGATTGGCCAAATGGGCCATTAAACTCAGTGGGTACGATATCGAATATCAACCCCGTACGGCCATCAAGTCTTAAATTTTAGCAGACTTCGTGTCCGTCTTCACACCAACCCTCATACCCCGAAGTCGAAAAGGAACTCCTTTTGAAATCAGGTATATCGTCCAGGGAATAGATCCTTTTTATGGACGGTGCTTCGAATATAAAGGGGTCCGAGTTAGGCATAGTTTTGAAACCCCCCACGGGTAACGTTATTAGGCAAGCTATTAAAACTATCAGGTTAACTAACAACGAGGCCGAGTATGAAGCCATGATTGCAGGTCTCGAACTAGCTAGAAACTTGGGAGCAGAAGTCATTGAGGCGCATTGTGACTCTTTGCTGGTGGTGAGTCAAGTAAACAAAACCTTCGAAGTCCGAGAAGGTAGGATGAAAAGGTATTTGGACAAACTGCTTATCACTTTACACCGTTTCAAACAATGGACCCTACGGCATGTTCCATGAGAACGGAATAATGAGGCCGATGCTCTTGCAAATTTGGGATCATCGGTCGAAGTAGATGATTTGAGCTCGGGGACTGTCGTTCAACTTTCAAGATCGGTAATTGAAGATGGGCACGCCGAAATAAATTCTACTAGCTTAACCTGGGATTGGAGAAACAAGTATATTGAATACTTAAAAAACGGAAAGCTCCCTTCAGACACTAAAAATTCCAGGGCCCTACGGACTAAAGCTGCTCGATTTACGTTGGCTGCGGACGGAACACTATATCGAAGAATATTCGATAGACCGATGGCGGTATGCGTGGGTCCGGGAGATACCAATTACATCCTCCGGGAAGTACACGAGGGCACTTGTGGCAATCACTCCGGTGCCGACATATTAGTTCGTAAAGTGATCAGAGCGGGGTATTATTGGATCGATATGGGCAAAGATGCGAAAGAATTTGTTCGTAAATGTGATAAATGTCAAAGATTTGCGCCAATGATCCATCAACCCGGAGAGCAACTTCACTCGGTCCTATCCCCATGGCCATTCATGAAATGGGAAATGGACATCGTCGGACCTCTGCCATCGACCCCAGGTAAAGCCAAATTTATTTTATTTATGACTGACTATTTTTCTAAATGGGTTGAAGTACAGGCGTTCGAGAAAATAAGAGAGAAAGAAGTTATAGACTTTATTTGGGATCATATCATATGCCGATTCGGGATACCCGCCGAAATAGTATGTGACAATGGGAAGCAATTCGTTGGCAGCAAAATCACAAAATTCTTCGAAGATCACAAAATAAGAAGGATATTATCAATACCATACCACCCCAGTGGGAACGGTCAGGCCGAATCAACGAACAAGACTATTCTTTAAAACCTGAAGAAGAGATTGAACGACGTGAAGGGAAAATGGAGAGAAATCATGCCCGAAGTCCTTTGGGCATACCGAACAACGTCAAAATCCAGTACGAGGGCAACCCCATTCTCCTTAGTATATGGTTCCGAAGCATTGATACCAGTCGAAGTCGGTGAACCTAGTCCCAGATTTCGATTCATGACGGAAGAATCAAATAACGAGGCTATGAACACCAGCCTTGAATTATCGAATGAAGGACGAGAAGCTGCCCTCATCCGATTGGCCGCCCAAAAGCAACGAATCGAAAGGTATTATAATCGAAGAACGAAACTTCGCCATTTCAAGCCCGGGGACTTAGTGTTAAGAAAAGTCACTATTAATACCCGGAATCCAAACGAAGGAAAATTAGGACCAAATTGGGAAGGACCATACCAGGTGCTCGAGAACGTTGGAAAAGGATCATACAAGCTCGGCATCATAAACGAAAAACAGCTATCAAGCAGTTGGAATGTATCACATCTAAAACGGTACTACTGCTAAGGTACGACCTTTCCATATTCATCTAACTGGCCCATGCAGTCCGAACAAGAGCTGAAGAAGATCTTTCGCTTAAAAGCACGCGTTGCACTCTTTTTCCCTTAGACCGGTTTTCTCCCGAATGGGTTTTTCGGCAAGGTTTTTAATGAGGCAGCCATCGATCGTGCTGCACTTTTAACAAAATTCGAGGCCTCTTTCCAACCGACCTCGAATACCGGGGGGGCATCAGGGCCCTCAAATACATCGAGTTCAGATGCAAGAAAGTCATCTCACAACAATAGGGTTCCAACATGAAAAATTATAAGAGCCAAATGGTCAAAATGAACCATGCTCATATAGATTGGCCCAAACATAAACACATGTGCAATGACTTGAGATTTATTATGCGACCAGAATTAAGATTCACTCAACTATTAAGCCTACGGGCTACTTTCATTCCGAGTTCGAAATGATCACTCGAATATTAAGCCTACGGGCCACATTATCTCGAGTTCGAAACATTCAATCGACTATTAAGTCTACGGGCTACTGTTATTCCGAGTTCGACCAAGCACTCACTCAACCATTACGCCTACGGACTACACTACTTCGAGTTCGAATCATTCACTCGACTAAGCCTACGGGCTATTTTTATTTCGAGTTCGAGCAAACACTCACTCGACTATTAAGCCTATGGGCTACTGTTATTCCGAGTTCGAGCAAGCACTCACTCAACCATTACGCCTACGGGCTACACTACTTCGAGTTCGAATCATTCACTCGACTAAGCCTACGGGCTATTTTTATTTCGAGTTCGAGCAAACACTCACTCGACTATTATGCCTATGGGCCATATTATCTCGAGTTCGAAACATTCACTCGACTATTAAGCCTACGGGCTACTGTTATTCCGAGTTCAAGCAAGCACTCACTCGACCATTACGCCTACAGGCTACGATATTTCAAGTTTGAAACAATCATTCGACTATTAAGCCTACGGGCTACCTTTATCTCGAGTTCGAAACACTCACTCGACCATTACGCCTACGAGTCACATTATCTCGAGTTCGAAATATTCGCTCGACCATTAAGCCTACGGTCCACATTATCTCGAGTTCGAAATATTCACTCGACTATTAAGTCTACGGGCTAATGTTATTCCGAGTTTGAGCAAACACTCACTCGACCACTACGCCTATGAGCTACAATATTTCAAGTTCAAAACATTCACTCAACGGCTAATAAGCTACTTTTACTCTGAGTTTACATTAACTCAACCATTACATTACACCTACGGATTATGTTCCTTCAAAGTTTGAACCATCGACTCAATAAGCAAACCCAGGGGCTACAAATCTGCTCGATCAGAGAGACTACAAGGTCAACATTCGATTAAAAGTCTTCACAAAACAAAAACAAGTCGATCTCGTTATACATATATATACAAAAATTGCCTACGTGATTAATTTACAAACATGAAGAATTAGAAACTAAGCTTCCTGGTCAAGCTCTTCCCCGTCCTCGGATCCGCTTTTGCTACCATCATCATCATCATCATCAGAAGCCAAGGCTTCAGCTTCCGCTTCGAGCTCTTTTGCCCTTTTTACCTCTTCGGTAAGGTCGAAACCTCGAGCGTGTATCTCCTCGAGGGTCTCCCTCCGAGACCTACACTTAGCAAGTTCGGCAACCCAATGAGCTCGAGTATCGGCGGTCTTCGCCGCTTCCCGGGCCTCCATCTGAGCAGCCTCAGCATCAGCCCGATATACAGCGATGGACTTATCCGCCAAGACTTTCGATGATTCAACCTCCGCCTTAGCCTCAGCAAGTCGTGTTTCAAGCTCCTCGATCTTCTTAGCTTGAACCGACCCTTTTTGCTTGACACTTCGAAGTTGAACGTCGGCCGATAATAATTTTGTTGAGATGGTTTCTTTTTCCGCTGCCAGGCGGTCGAGGGTCTCCTTCCACCGATTGCATTCAGCTCGGATTTGATCGACTTCTTCTCGAAGTAACCCGATCTTTTTGATCTTTTGCTGCAACTGAGACAACGAAGGGTTAACTTTCACGGTTGAGTCAGACCCATACTTTAACAGAACGAGGCTCACCTGCTTATCGAGCTCAACCCCTTCTTCATGGACCTTAGCCAAATCCGCTGCTTGGAGGTCCTTTATAGCCTCGTCCTTTTGGCTGCAAAGAAGCAGCAGGGAATCTCTCTCACCTGAGACCTTCCGGAGCTCGGCCTCACACTGGCTAAGATCGACTCGAAACCTACTAATGGCCTGCACAGTAAGAAACACGAGTCAAGTATGGAAAAGAACAAAGAAACCAAGTATGGAAGAATCATTACTCGAGTAATAAAACGCTGAGCCTCCTCTAATAAAAGAGAAGCATCACCGATATCGGAACCATCGTCGACTCCAGTAAAACAATCCCTAAAAGGATCCCCTGCACCACAGCCTGCGCCGATATCGGGAGTCTTCAACTCTCGAGCTTCCTTCAGCACCTCCTCAGAAAAAGATGGAAGAAAAGGCGAATCACCCATTGTCATAGCCTCGAGCAAATCGCTCGGAGTACTCCGGTCGAGACTCAGGTCTTCGAAAACAACCCCGACAGGCACAGCCGCCATCGGCTCTGGAGCTCTGGCAACCTCGATGGCCTCCGTAGATCGGACTACCAAAGCCGAGGAGCTATTTTCTTCTTCTTCTTCTCTCAGTCGTTGGACCTAGTCAATCGAAAGGGCAATTGCTTTTCTCCTCACCCTTCGAGTTTTGGGCTTGGGGTCCTCTGACCGAGAGGAAGCTCTTCGCTTCTTATCTTCCCCCTATTTAGGGACCAGGGACTTGTTTCTTTCTTCACTGCTCGAAGGCCTCAAAGCGGCATCCCTGGTTACGCCTGCACAAAAGAAAATCGGTAACGAATAGAACGCAAAGAATACTTCGAAGGAAACAAGAAGCAAACCTCACCATGGTTCTTGGCCTCCCATCTGCCTTTTGCCAAATCATGCCAAGCGCGCTCGGCGTAAGAGGAGGTCGAGGCTAACTTCCGAACCCAGTCCTCGAGGTCAGGCACCACTTGTGGCATCCAAGGGGCAGCTGAACATCAGGGAAGGACATCAGAAAAAATCGAAAAAGGACATGAAAAGTGAACAAAAATCACTTACGATGAAAATTCCATTCTTCAGGGAACGGCATCTTCTCCTCCAGAATGAGATCACGGGTGCTCACTCGAATATAACGACCCATCCAACCCCGATCCTTGTCTTCATCGATGCTCGACATCAAAGCCTTCGATGCCCGACGATAAAGTCTGATTAGTCCTCGAAAGATCTGAGGCCGATACAGTCGAATGAGGTGGTTCAGAGAAAAATCCAAGCCCCCGGCTTTGATAGAGAAGAAGCGCAATAAGATCACTATACGCCATAAAGAGGGATGAATTTGGCCAAGGGTGACTTGATACCTTTTGCAAAAATCAATAATCACCGGGTCGACGGGTCCCAGTGTGAAGGGATAAGTATAAACACTTAAAAATCCCTCCACGTGAGTGGTAGCACTCTCATCGGAAGACGAAATTTGTAACACGACCTCGGAACCCCAGTTGCAATCTTTTCTGACGGCCTCGAGGTGATCCTCCGTTATAGAGCACGTATACATCGATACGTGTTCACATCGACCCGGAACGGAGGAAGGGTTCTCCACCTTAAAATCGGTCTTCAAAATGCACGGGCCAGGAACATAGTCATGAACTGACGGCTCCACCGGCGCCTTATCATCAGACGGCCGTGAGAAAGAAGCTTTCTCCTTCCGAGGTACGGTTTTGGAAGTTTTCACTATTGATATAAAAGGAAAGAGTGCATAGGAAGATAAAGAAATAGACTGCACCAAAATTCTGGTATGGACGGCCCTGTAGCAGCGAAGTAGAGAGGATAAATAAGAAAGTTTGGAAAAAGAGAAGGCGCAAAAGTGGTAAAGGTTGTATGGAAAGACTATTTATAGACTAAGGCATGACGGTTCGGTATCAGTTGTGGCCGACCACCATCTGACACACATTAAATGCCTCGGTAAAACTGAGCCGATGGGACATCTATCATATACGTCAAGATCGGGTTCGATAGAAACGTCAGCATAAATTTGATCGAGCCGCAGGGACATCATATCGTTCCTCGCCATATCATTTTCGAGAAATGAGGGAATTATCTATGTACGGTCAAAACCGATTCTCAGTCATAAAGACCGGTCGAGACAATGACGTTTCAATCGAAGGGTATCCACATGACAAGCTCAGATGAATTCCGAAGTAGAGACGTCAAGCTTCCAGCTATAAGACCAATCAACCGCAAAACTCGATATCATTATCGAGCTCGTGTCCGAATCGGACTACGGAGCAACACCGATCGACACATGCCCCGAATATCGATGCCCCAAGGCAGAACCGAGCTCAAATCAAGACTGGGGGTTCGATCTAATACTGAGCTCGAGCCAGTGCCAAGCTCGCAGACAAGAGCCGTTACAACCGCACCGAGGGAGAGAATCTTGGCGAGAATCAAGGAAGAGACAAACATTCCCATTGTGCTTGCAATAGACACTAATGTATTATTTTATTATGTTGTTATAGATAAAGCAGTGACCCTCTACTATAAAAAGGGAGATAGACTGCAATAGACACAGGTCTTCCAGGATATATTAAGATTTCATTGTGCTTGTTTTTCTAATTCATTTCAGTCTTCCCGTCCATCATTCCCATTTTATAGCAAAAATACCTGTATTGTCATTTTGTATCAAAGGAATTTGCATACCCTTAGAACCATATCTGAATTTAACGTTATCCGATTTTTCGGGTAAACAATTATATTATGTTTTATTAGCTCTGACTAGCATTTTGCCCCTCCTAAGCATTTCAGGTTCTGTAGTTTGACGAAGGACTAATGATGCTTGTGGAATTTCACTGTTTGCTTTAATTTGTATGCCAATATGCAAAACGATTTTTCAGTATGAAATGTTCTGTTTTTGAAAATCATTTTTTCCCTTACCGTGATATTTCTCTGCCCCATTTGCAGTACTGCTTTCATAGTGAAGTGAGAAAAGAATGTTGCCTTTTGGACTTACTGCTGTTTGTCTGAGTATCTTGGCTCCCTTTGCAGATTCTTAGTGATGAGAAGAAACGGTAGCAATATGACCATTTACGACACTGGTTCAGAAATGAGAGGATGATTAAATCCATTTGGTGGAGGGGGCCAGCTATTTATATCGAGTGTTGAGGTAGTGGATTCCATTTTTTACTTTACTGGAATTTGTCTTCATGCTTAACTAAGATACTCGAGGTATTGTTGTTGCTGCTTAACCAAGAAACTCACATAACCGCTGTTTATATCTACTATAAGGCGAGTGCAGTACTGCATGCTCCTACAGTTTTTCCCTTGAATATGTTTTGTTTTGACGGTACTATTGGGAATAAACCCCTACAGAAATAATATTCACAGTAATAAAAGTGGAATAATCACGTAGCACCGAGATACGGTAATTAGCAAAAAAAAAGTGATAACGACACCAAGATTTTTACGTGTAAAACCCTTTGAATAAGAAAAAAAATCACGGCCCCGAGACGAGCAACTGATATCACTATAGCGAGGAAATTTACACTTTATAGGTACGAATAAAATACTCCAAAGACCACTACAACACTCAAAAGAAATAACTCTCTTTTGATATTCTCACCTCACTACAATATCGCTCACTCTCTATTTTTCTCACAGACTATTTTCTTATATTTTATCTGTAAAACTTGACTCTTTCTTTCTCTCTTTGTTGGTGTATGGAAATGAGAGTTGAAGCTCTTATTTTATAGCCGAAGCCTCACTCTCTAAACCCTACTATATTTGACAATCTACACACACTTTTCCTTCTTTCTTCTTCAATATTGACAATTCAACAAAGTTGACTACCAAAACCAAAGAAATTCAACAAAGTTGGTTATCAAACCAAAGAAATTTTCCTTAGGCATGCATATTACTTTGGCTATTTAATGAGATGGAACACATCAATCTCCCCCTCCAGTCTTATTCATCTAGATGAGGTAGCATTGTCTTCTAGTTTGAGTGTATGCCGACAAGTTCTTTGCATAGCTCGAGCTTATCTCTTGGTACCACCTTGGTCAACATATCATCAGGATTTTCACTCGTATGAATATTTTTGACCTGTAAAGATTTGTTCTCCACCTGCTCACGAATCCAATGATATCTCACATCTATATGCTTTGTTCTTGCATGGTACATGGAGTTCTTACTCAAGTCTATTGCACTTTGACTGTCATAATAGACGACATACTCCTTTTGATACAATTCCAGCTCTTGAAGAAACTACTTGAGCCATACCATCTCCTTGCCAGCTTCTGTAGCGGCAATGTACTCTGCTTCAGTTGTTGAAAGTGCAACACACTTCTGCAATTTAGACTGCCATGATATAGCTCCCCCTGAAAATAAAAACAAATATCCAGTAGTGGATTTTCTGTTATCAATGTCACCTGCCATATCAGCATCTATATAGTCCTTCAAGATTGGATGAGATCCTCCAAAGTACAAACAATCTCCCGTGGTACCTCTCAGGTACCTGAGTATCCACTTGAGTGCATCCCAATGTTCCTTTCCAGGATTTTCAAGGAATCTGCTAACAACACCAACTGCATGAGCAATATCGGGTCTGGTGCATACCATTGCATACATCAAGCTTCCGACTGCTGAAGAATAAGGAATTCTAGCCATGTTCCCTTTATCCTCCAGACTTGTAGGACACATCTTCTTACTAAACTTTAGATGACTAGCAAGAGGTGTGCTGACTGCTTAGCATTCTTCATGTTAAAGCGTTCCAATACACGTTCAATGTACTTCTCCTGAGACAGTCACAACTTTCTGCTTGTTCGCTCTCGAACTATCTTCATACCCAGAATTTGTTATGCTGGGCGCCCAAGTCCTTCATATCATATGACTTGGACAAATCTCCCTTCAACTTTGCGATGAGCCCCTTGTCTTCTCCTACAATTAACATGTCATCCACATATAACAACAATATAATAAAGTTATTTTCAAAAAATCTTTTGAAGTATACACATGGATCAGAATATTTCTTTGTGTAAGTTTGACTTTTCATGAATGAGTCAAACTTCTTGTACCACTGCCTTGATGCTTGCTTCAACCCATAAAGACTTTTATTCAGTTTGCACACCATGTGTTTTCTTTCAGCTACTTCAAATCCTTCTGGCTGCTCCATATAGATCTCCTCTTCCAAATCTCCATGAAAAAATACAGTTTTCACGTCCAATTGCTCCACTTCAAGATCTAAGCTAGCTTCTAAGCTCAAGATTGTTCGAATAGAAGTCATTTTGACAACAGGTAAGAAACTTTCATCAAAATCAATACCTTTCTTCTGTTCGAAGCCTTTAACCACCAATCGAGCTTTGTATCTAACCAGCTTTCCATTTCCATCTTTCTTGATTTTAAAGACCCACTTATATTTGAGTAGTCTTTTACTCTTTGGAAGTTCAACCAGCTTGTAAGCGCCATTTTTCTGTAGAGATTCCATCTTTTCTTGCATGGCTTTCATCCACTGGTTCTTTTCTAGATGGGACAACACCTCCTTAAGACTTTTTGGCTCCCCCTTATCACTGATGAGGACATACTCTGTGGCAGGGTACCTTCATGACTCTACCCTTGGCCTTTCTGATCTCCTCGGAGGTTGAGGTTGTTCTTCTCCTTGAGTGGGATGCTCCACTTTCTCAACATCATCATCAAGTTGCTCCCCCTGCTCAATAACCTCACCAAGTTGCTCCCCCTGCTCGGCAACCTCATCGGTCCTACTTTCTGCACTTGTGGGATTATTAGAAGTAGAAGGAATAGTAACAAGGTTAGGAATAATACCATTCTTGGCCTTCTCTGGCATATCGTCAGCAATTCCAACTTCACTTTCTCAGAAGACTACATCTTTGCTTCTAATGACCTTCTTCTTTACAGGATCCCACAATCTGTATCTGAACTCTTCATGTCCATATCCGATGAATATGCAGGGAACAGATTTATCATCCAGCTTTGTTCTCTGCTCCTTTGGTACATGTGCAAAAGCTCTGCAACCGAACACCTTCAGATGCGAGTAGGACACTTCCTTGTTGGTCCAAACTCTCTCTGGGATGTCAAACGCCAACGGAACTGATAGACTCCTATTGATCAGGTAACAAGGTGTCTAAACTGCTTCACCCCAGAATGACTTAGGCAGTTTAGCCATTCTGAGCATGCTTCTCACCTTCTCCACAACGGTGCGGTTTATCTTTTCGGCTACGCCATTGTGTTGTGGGGTTCCAGGAACTGTCTTTTCATGTCTGATCCCATGGCTCGAACAATACTCTTCAAATTCCCTTGAAGTGTACTCACCTCCATTGTTACTTTGGAGACGCTTTAGCTTTTGGCATGTCTCCCTTTCCACCATAGCATGACATTTCTGGAAAACTTGAAACACCTGATATTTGGATTTCAAAATATAAATCCATAATTTTCGTGAACCATCATCAATAAAAGTAACAAAATATTTGTTACCGCCCATCGATTCAATTTCCATTGGACCACAAACATCAGAATATACTAAATCAAGCATATTTAATTTTCTTTCAGGCAATGTCTGAAATGAGACCCTATGATGCTTACCAAATAAACAGAAGTCACAAGGTTTTACTGTTGTACCTTTGGCATAAGAAATGAGTGATTTCCTGGCAAGAATCTGCAATCCCTTCTCGCTCATATGACCCATTCTTTTGTGCCACAAATTGTAATGACCGGTCTTGTCATTTTAAGAATTAATGCCCCGTTCTGTGACTTAATGTTCGAGCAGTTTCGTAATATGTATTATGACCCACGAGTATGGTTGAGTTTGATTTTCGGAAGATTCAGAAATAAATTGAAAGAGCAATTCTTATCTAGAAGCTTAAATGGAAAGAGTTTGACCGGAGAGTTGACTTCTGAGAAGATGACCCCCGAATAGAATTTTGATAATGTCAATAACTTCGTATGGTGATTTTGGACTTAGGCGTATGTCTAGATTTAGATTTGGAAGTCCGTAGGACAATTCAACGCATTTTGGCGAAAGTTGGAAAATAGACGATTTTCGGAAAAATTCGATCGAAGGTTGAATTTTTGATAACGAGATCGAAATTCGATTCTGGAAATTGGAATAGGCCTGTTATGTCATTTATGACTTGTGTGCAAAATTTGAGGTCAATCGGACTTGATTCGATAGGTTTCGGCATCGAATGTAGAAGTTGGATATTTCATAATAGACTAAAGTTTCAAATGAGTTCGCATAAGACTTAACTTTAAATGAGCATAACTCTCATGATACGAAGTGTTATATGGTGTATTACCTATCAAATGAAATATCTTTGAGTCTAGTTTCTAACTCTTCAAACTGTTCATCATTTGGACATTCCTACAAGAAGTTATGACCAAATTATTAAAGGCTGGAAAAATGCGATTTTGCGACCAATTCTGCGATTGCAGAATAGTTATGCGATCGCGAAACTGCTTCTGCGACTGCAAACTGGTCGCAGAATGGACCAGAGCAGCCCAATTCTGGGCATCGATTTTTGTGACCATTGTGCGGCCCGCATACCTATTCTGCGGTCTATTATGCTACCGCAAACCTGCTTTCGGAGGGTTAATTTTTCTATTTTCATAACCCGACCCCATTTTAATAAATATCCTTTGGGGCTTATTTTGGGGTATTTTTCTGAGGGTTTTAGAGAGAGGTAAGAGAATTTTAGAGAGAGAAGGAGGGAACCTAACATTCTAACCATCCAATCTTCAAGAATCAAGGAAGTTAATCACAATATCTTCATCTAAGAGGTAAGATTCAACCCCTAGTCTTCAAATTTTGAGTTTAGGGTAAAAGTTTGGTGATTGGGAGTATGATTCTTAGGTGTAAGAGTATTATGTATATATGCTTGTACCAATAAGGTTTGTGGAAAGATTTTTGAGATCAAATAAGTAAAGATTGGATTGTGGAATTAAGAAAATCTTGTAGAAGAACCTTGTAACTAAATTTGCACACCTAGTGTTTGATAAAATGCTCAAATGACCTGAAATCATGAAAATCTTCCTAATTATGGTTCACTTTTGTTATGTTTCTAAATAGATTAAAGTTGCTAAGATTTCCGGAACCTTGTAGTAATGTAAGGAAGGCTCAAGAAAGATTGGAGCCGTCCGGAGGTCAATTCACTTGAGAAAGCTATTTTGGAATATCGGCCTAAGTTCAAAAAGGTAAGTATCTTGCCTAACCTCAAGTGGGGGGAATTACCCCTTAGGCATCGAGTCTTATATGCCATTTGTGAAATATGAAAAGCCGTGTACGCAAGGTGATGAGTATGTACTCGGGCTTATATGTGCAAAATATATTGAGTTAAAGTCTTGGGCATATTGTATAGTAAATTGAATAATTGTTGGCATTTATAAATCATATACTTGCCATGAATCAATTCGCGTTTGTTGAATTTATTTTTGTATGACAATTTGAGGTGATTATTACTTGTATATTTATGTGGATTCCGTGAATTTGATGATTTGATATTTCTTGGAATTTAATTTCATGATGAATTTTTCGTCTCAAATAATTAATTAAACAAGCTTAAGAAGGAGTGTTAGTATAATTATCAAAATTTGGATTAATGAAGGCGTTGCCCTATGTTGATTATTTTTCTATCGTTGTTGATTGTTTTTAAGGTTTTATACACATTGTTTGGAGCCTTGGGCTATTTGTTGTGAAGTTAATTAATTTTATTATATCTTTGGAATTGGTTGTGGCCATTGGGCAAATTGTGATATGAATTGATTTTGTTATGTTGCCGTGAGAATATTTCGTGTAAATTGTTGTGCTATTTGAGTTATTATTTTGAGGATATAAGGGTGGCATTCCACTGTTGATATAATGTGGGTATAAGGGTGATATTTCACTGTTGTTGTGTGTCTTGGGATATTGTCTGGGCGGAGCGATAAAGGTAACTATATGAGAGATAAGGGTGGCTATAGGAGAGATAAGGGTGGCTATAGGAGCGATAAGGGTAGCTATTGATATTGTCAAGGAGGAGGGATAAGGAAGGATATTATAGGAGTGATAAGGCTGGCTATATGAGAGATAAGGGTGGCTATAGGAGCGATAAGGGTGGCTATTAATATTGTCAGGGCGGAGGGATAATGGAGGCTATTATAGGAGTGATAAGGCTGGCTATAAGAGAGATAAGGGTAGCTATTATCAGGGATGATATGTTATGATGTGGAGTGGTTGCATTGGTGATTTTTATGTGATGTTGTGATTTTTTTTGTGTTTATTTTTATACCTTGTGCAATTTGTCTTGTTGTTGGTAAATTGATAATAGTCTGATTTATGTTGAAATTGGGAGCCTGTGGCTATTGCCAGGCAGATTATGAAAAGAAATGTGGGCACGAGGTGCCATGAGTAAATAATGATGATGTTGGCATGTAAACTATCCGTGCAATTGAGATATGAAACGTGGGCACGAAGTGCCGGGAAAAATATGATGGTTTTATTATTGGCACGTGAACTGTCCGTGCAGATATAATATAAAAAGTGGGCACGAGGTGCCAGGGAGATATGATGATTTAATTATCGGTACGAAGTGCAGTGAAAATATGAAAGTGGGCTGAGACCCTTGTTTACGAAAAATATGAAATTGGGCTGAGACCCATACTTTATGATTTTGAAATGAGGTGTCACAGTGTGACTTATATTTCAAAAATATTTATTTGAGGAAGTTATATTTGAAAGAGATTTATTGAAAGAATTATATTTGAAAGATACTTATTTGAGGAAGTTATATTTGAAAGAGATTTATTGAAAGAATTATATTTGAATGATATTTATTTGAGGAAATTATAATTGAAAGAGAGTTATTTGGAAAAATTATATGTGAAAGATATTTATTTGAAGGACTTGATTTAATTGGGTGTACTTGTATTTACTATTTGTTGAGCAATATTGATGGTGTTCTTGTTGCCTGCTATGCATATCACTGATTGATTTGTGTTGCCCTTATTGTTATTTTTTCTTATTTTTCTGTATACTATGTTGCACAAGTTATTAGACTAGTGAGTGTCTTGACTGTACCTCGTCTTTACTCCACTGAGGTTAGTCTTGATACTTACTGGGTACCGACTGTGGTATACTCATATTACACTTCTGCATATTTTTGTGCAGAGCCAGGTATTGAAGATATTAGACTCGGACAGAGTTAGAGTGGGATCGCAAGGATTCAAGGTAGAGCTGCTTGGTCGTCGCAGTTCCTTGGAGTCTTTTCATTTTTATTGTACTGTTAATTATTATTCAAACAATATTGAGTATTCGATCCTTGAGATCATTTCATGTATTCAGTTAGAGTTCGTGACTCAGTATTACCAGTCTTGGGATATTTTCATATTAGTTTCCGCTGTTAGTTTTAAAAACAAAATGGCTTGAAATGTGATTATAATCGACTTACCTAGTCTTAGAAACTAGGTGCCATCACGACGCCTGAGGTGGGATTTTGGATTGTGACAAGTTGGTATCAGAGCCCTAGGTTCATAGGTTCTACGAGTCACGAACGAGTCTAGTAGAGTCTTGCGGATCGGTACAAAGACGTCTGTACTTATCTTCGAGAGGCTACAGGACTGCTAGAAAATTTTCACTTCTTTTATTCATGTCATGCGGAATTTGTTAAATTTGGAATTTGAGCCTTTGTATCTCTATTATCTCACAGATGGTGAGGACATGTGCTACCGAGTTAGCTGAGCAGGCATCCGCACATACTGTTAGGGATGCAAGAGGTCGTGGCCGAGGTAGAGGCCGAGGTAGAGGTAGAGGAAGGGCACGTGCCGCGACTGGAGAACCTGTCAGAGCAGCAGTTGAGGAGCAGTTGAGGAGCCGCCAGTAGCTTCAGATGGGGGACAGGTACCCGAAGCACCTGTTATTACCCTCGGGCTTCAGGAGACTTTAACACAGTTCCTGAGTATGTTTGGTACATTAACTCATGCGAGATTGATCTCTGTTGCACCAAATATTTCACAGATTTGGGGAGTAGCTCAGACTCATAGCACAACTCCTGAGCAGCAGGTTCACGTTGGTCAGGTTCCGGGTGTAGTACCGGTACAACCTATTATTCCGGTTCGGCCTGAGGTCAGGCCAGAGGCATCAGAAGAAGAACAAAAGAGACTTGAGAGGTTTAAGAAGTATAGTCCACCTACTTTCAGTGGCACAGCTACAGAGGATGCCCAAGAATTTCTAGAATATTGTCACCGTATTCTCCGTACCATGGGTATTGTGGAAGTGAGCGGAGTTGCCTTTACTACATTTCAACTGTCAGGCACAGCATATCAGTGGTGGCAAATCTATGAGGAAGGTAGACCAGCCGATGCAACACCACCAACTTGGGCTCAATTTTCGGAAATATTCTTGAAAGAGTTTGTTCCCCAGACTCTCTAAGATGCGTGGCGCACAGAGTTTGAACGGTTACGTCAGGGCACTATGACAGTGTCAGAACATGCTATCGGGTTTAGTAAGTTAGCCCGTCATGCACCTATCTTGGTTCCTACAGTCAGAGAGCGGGTCCGCAGATTCATTGAGAGGCTCGATTATGATATTAAAATATGCATGGCTCGAGGGTTGCAAACTGATACTCCATTTCAACAAGTAGTGGAGATTGCGAGGAAGATTGAGGGTGTTCTAGGCGTGAAAAAGGAGTCTAAGGAGGCCAAAAGGTCTCGAAGCTCTGAAGGGTTCAATAGATTTTACTCTTCAGCTAGGACTTATTATAGCGGAGGCTCGAGCAGTCGGCCAGCTCAGTATACATATCAGATTACTCGGAGTGCTCCGGTAAGTTCTTACAATGCACCACCGGCTCGGGATTCCTATCATGGTTATTCCAGTTATCCGATACAGACTCAATATGAGCAACCGCGACCTTAGAGAGGCTGTTATGAGTGTGGTGACACTAGGCATATTATGAGAGATTGTACCAGACTTGGGAGGGGTGGATTTTATCAGAACACTCAGACTATCGGCCCCAGTGCAATTACTACCCCACGTGCACAGCCAGTTAGGGGGTGGAAGATAGACAGGTAAAGGGCGCCTAAGAGGTGGAGGCTCGACCCGTTGATATAATCGCTATGATTTAGCTTAGGGCCGATACACCAGATGGTGTCGTTACAGGTACGATCCCGATTTGTTATAAAAGAATATTTTCCCTTAATTTGATTCGGATCTGAATATTGAGGTGAGTCCTTCTATTATGCTCCGCTTATGGGTGAGCTTCGTAATTTTGTGACCTACTTATATGTTTATCCCTGTTGGGAGATTTGAAGATGTGAGCTTGTGTCTGTCATTTTTATTTTTGGGCACCATTGATGGCTATAAGTCCAAAAGTAATTTTTATTATTCATTACAGTGGGTTTGATATGTTTCGGAATAATTGATTCCAATTTTATGAATTTTATGCCCTACCGGTATGAGGGTTCATTATGTGTTATGAAAAATATTTACGAAATTTATTGAAAAGAAGAAAGAAAGGAAATTGAAATTTCAGTTGGCACAATGTGCAAAATACTTGTGATTCGGAGTTGAGGACAAGATCCTTGCATTTTTATATGATGTGAAATATTGAAACCGGGCTACAAGCCGCAGTGGAAGTTATATAAGGACAAGGTCCTTGTGGTAAAATATTTATGAGTTTAAATTCTCCCTTTGTGAAGTTTAATTTGTATTATAGTACTAATAGGATGTTATGCCTGATAGGCTTATGTGATAATTCTTTTATGTGTTTTCGTGCCATAATTGTGCTGTAATTATTGAGTTTTAGCCTACGAGGTAAGTGCCCAGGTGGCATTAAATGTGACTCGTTAAGTCGGGTAAATAGTTATGAGGTCTTCATGCCTCACATTTTGCCGTCAGTGTTGTGAAAATTCGAAACGAGGTTTTGGTTAATATGAGGTTAATTGGCGATATTGTAATCGATTATGAACAACTATTAAGACCAGAGATGTGGTGATGGGCATACATATGATGTGCTTCATGCCCTGATATCATTATGATAATGTAGTACTTGTAATGCTGAGGTTAGTGTTATTGATATATACATTGTGGTGCTTTGTGGGGTTGTGGATATGTTGTTAGGAGTTGTTTTGGTGTTACTCTGGCAGGTGGATGGGCCCAATTACAGGAGAGACTCTGCCGAAATTTCTGATAAGTTGATGTGTGCGTAGGCACGAGTTGATATAGCCAGCTGAGACTAATACTGTGCGTTGATGTGAAAATCGGACCTTTTGAAAATATTTGGAGTGTAAGAAAATTGGTTTTGAAGTTTATAAGTATGGATAAAAGAAATAATCTCAACTAAGATGGTGTTGTCGGACCCATGATAAATTGCGGAACGTAGAATCACTCACGAGTATGTGCGTAAGAATACACTCAGTAATTTAATATCCTCAGAAAGATTCTTGGCACGTTCGAGGATAAACGTATGTTTAAGAGGTGGAGAATGTAACGACCCGACTTATCGTTTTAAGAATTAACACCTTGTTCTGTGACTTAAGGTCTCGAGCAGCTTCGTAATATGTATTATGACCCGCGGGTGAGGTCGAGTTTGATTTTCGGAAGATTCGGAAATAAATTGAAAGAACAATTCTTATCTAGAAGCTTAAATGGAAAGAGTTGACCGGAGAGTTGACTTTTGAGCAAACGACCCCGGAATAGAATTTTGATAATGTCAATAACTTCGTATGGTAATTTCGGACTTAGGAGTATGTCCGAATTTGGATTTGAAAGTCCGTAGGACAATTCGACGCATTTTGGCGAAAGTTGGAAAATAGACGATTTTCGAAAAAATTCGATCAAAGTTTGAATTTTTGATAACGAGGTCAGAATCTGATTCTGGAAATTAGAATAGGTCCGTTATGTCATTTATGACTAGTGTGAAAAATTTGAAGTCAATCGGACTTGATTCGATAGGTTTCGGCATCGAATGTAGAAGTTGGAAATTTCATAATAGACTAAAGTTTCAAGTGAGTTCGCACAAGACCTAACTTCAAATGATCATAACTCTCATGATACGAAGTGTTATATGGTGTATTACCTACCAAATGAAATATCTTTGAGTCTAGTTTCTAACGCTTCAAACCGTTTGTCATTTGGATATTCCTACAAGAAGTTATTACCAAATTACCAAAGGCTTGAAAAATGTGATTCTGCGACCAATTCTGCCATCGCAGAATAGTTATGCGATCGCGAAACTGCTTCTGCGACCGCAAACTGGTCACAGAATGGACCAGAATAGCCCAGTTCTGGGCATCAATTTTTGCGATCATTGTGCGGCTCGCATACCCATTTTGCGGTCCGTTATGCGACCGCAGACCTGCTTTCGGAGGGTTAATTTTTTTATTTTCATAACCCGATCCATTTTAATAAATAGCCTTTGGGGCTTATTTTGGGGTATTTTTCTGAGGGTTTTAGAGAGAGGTAAGAGAATTTTAGAGAGAGAAGGAGGGAACCTAACATTCTAATCATCTAATCTTCAAGAATCAAGGAAGCTAATCATAATATCTTCATCTAAGAGGTAAGATTTAACACCTAGTCTTCAAATTTCGAGTTTGGAATAAAAGATTGGTGATTGAGAGTATGATTCTTGGGTGTAAGAGTATTATATATATATATGCTTGTACCAATAAGGTTTATAGGAAGATATTTGAGATCAAATAAGTAAAGATTGGGTTATGAAATGAAGGAAATCTTATAGAAGAACCTTGTAACCAAATTTGCACACCTAGTGTTTGATAAAATACTCAAATGAGCTGAAACCGTGAAAATTTTCCTAATTATGGTTCACTTTTGTTATGTTTCTAAATAGATTGAAGTTGCTAGGATTTTCGGAGCCTCGTAGTTATGTAAGGACGGCTCAAGAAAGATTGGAGTCGTTCGGAGGTCACGATGCCTGAGGTGAAATTTTGTGCCATCACGACGCCTGAGGTGGGATTTTGGACCGTGACACAAATCTGCAGAAATCTCATCTTGTGCCGCGTTCAATTCACCTTAGAATATTTCTGCATTTGTCCTATACAACGTGCCATGAGCAACTCCCTTTGAAATCACCAATGATCCCTTGGTGAGTCTCCACTTTTAATTTGCAAAATAGTTCTCGTATCCATCTCGGTCTAAAGCAATTCCTGAGATCAAGTTCATCCGCAAATCAGGTACATATCGCACGTCCTTTAGAACCAATGTGCATCCAATATTTGTCTTGATACAAATGTCACCGATCCCCGCAATCTTTGAGTAACTTGTGTTACCCATTCTCAGAAGACCGAAATCACATGCTACATATCTGCAAAAAAGATCTCTTACCGGTGTGGCATGGTAAGATGCTGTTGTATCAACCACCCATTCCGACTCTGGACCTGATAAGTGCATGCATTCCTCTTCCTCATTTATAAAGAGGACAACATTATCATTGTTTTACACCATGACGGTTGTGTTGTCGTCATTCTTCTGGCCACTGGTTTCACATTTGCCCTTTCTTGAATTTGGGCAATCTCTTTTGAAGTGACCTTGTTGATCACAATTGTAGCAATTTCTAGCTCTTGATTTGGATCGGTTCTTAGACTTCCCACGAGCTCCGGATCTACCATAGTTGCTCGAACTCCTTTGATAACTCCTGCCTCTACCTTCTGTGATGAGAGCATGTCCTTGATTTTCAGGCTTCTTTCTCATCTTCTCATTGAGTAGAAGAGACGATGTGACATCTTTCAACTCAATGGTAGTCTTACCGTGCAGGATGGTTGTTGCCAGATTATCATACGAAGATGGCGACGAGTTCAACAACAAGATGGCTTTATCTTCTTCCTTGATTTTTACTCCGAGATTGGCGAGCTGTGTGATTAGTCCGTTAAACACATTTAAATGTGACAAAAAATTTGTACCTTCGCCCATGTGTAGGGCGTATAACTGCTTCTTCAGGTACAATTTATTTGTTAGCGTTTTGGACATGTATATGCTTTCTCCAAATACCACGTGCGGTGTCTTCATCAATGATGTTATTTACCACATCATCTGATAAGTGCAACCTGATTGTACTAGAAGCCCTTTCATCCAAGTCAGCCAAATCCTCAGCTTTCATGGTATCAGGTATTTTGACATCACCATCTAGTACCTTGTGTAATCCTTGTTGGATGAGCAGATCTCTCATCCTTCTTTGCGATGTTGAGAAACCGCTATCTACGTCAAATTTTGCTACCTCATACTTTACTCCGGATATTTTTGTTTTTCACTGAGTATAGTAGTATCGACAGTGAATAGTATTTTTGTAAACAAGCGGAACATGTGCTCTGATATCAGTTGTTGGGAATAAACCCCCTACAAAAATAATATTCACAGTAATAAAAGCGGAATAATCATGTAGCACCGAGATACGGTAATTAGCAAGAAAAAAATAACAACAACACCAAGATTTTTACGTGAAAAACCCTTTGAATAAGGGAAAAAACTACGGCCCCGAGACGAGCAACTGATATCACTATTGCAAGGAATTTTACACTTTGTAGGTCCGAGTAAAATACTCCAAAAACCACTACAACATTCAAAAGAAATAACTCTCTTTTGATATTCTCACCTCACTACAATATCGCTCACTCTCTATTTTTCTCACAGACTATTTTCTTATACCTTGTCTGTGAAACCTGACTCTTTCTTTCTATCTTTGTTGGTGTGTGGAAATGAGAGTTGAAGCTCTCATTTTATAGCCGAAGCCTCACTCTCTAAAGCCTATTATATTTGATAATTTGCACACACTTTTCCTTCTTTTTCTTCAATGTTGACAATTCAAGAAAGTTGGCTACTAACCCAAAAAAATTCAACAAAATTGGCTACCAAATCAAAGAAATTCAATAAAGTTGGCTACCAAATCAAAGAAATTCAATAAAGTTGGCTACCAAACCAAAGAAATTTTCCACATGCCTATTACTTTGGCTATTGAATGAGATGAACCCAATATCCGAATGAGCGCCTGCCTTCATCTCATTGTTTTACATCTGATATATGGCAGTTCATCTTTTCGATTGAGTAGGAAATGACATTAATGAAGTAAATGAAAGGTGATGTTGATCTTGAACTGTATCATTTGCCAGAACTCTTCTAGTGCATTGCTTTCTCAGAATTTATGAACCAAAACTAATTGCATCTCAGTTTTAAAGAATGTCTCTCACTAAAGACGATATCTTCCAAGGAACAACCCATTCCCCTTGGAATCAGCTTTCAGCATCACTTTGCAGTATGTTCTCTGTTTAAACCATTGCAGTGCCAATCAGAGTCTCTTCTATTGGGATGTTCGACTTGATTCTGAAAGGGTGTATAACTACCTTTTTCTTGGAAGATGGTTTAATCAAGAATTAACTATAATATTTTCGGTGATGTTGTCTCTATTGATACCAGATATTACTAAATAAGTGTCGCATGATTTGTTGCAACCATTGGAATAAATTATCATGGGCAAGATATAATTTTTTGTTGTACTTTTTGTCTGATGAGTCCGCAGAATCATTCAAATGGTTGTTCTCTACAACTTTAAAGTCAATTAATTTTTTTTATTCTCATAACTGATCAAGCTCAAGAAATGGCGATTGTCTATGTCGATTATGTCCGTGGAACATATCTTACGATGCATCATCTCGTTTGCGCTTACTGGAGAATGATAAAATGCGATAGTGTAATCATCTATCAAGGTGAAAAATAATGGAATTCATTTATGACTGTTTAGGGTCTTCATCTTTCTTTTCTCTTGTCAAAACAAGAATAAGAAAATGCTTTGAAAAAATGCACGAACCAGACGTGCAAATTTCAAAGTGAGTTAATGAAGAGGAATAATTATTACACAAATCACTGGCTGGCTAGTGGCTAAGCAGAGCAACATTAAGAGACATCTTTTGAAACAAAAGCGTAAAAAAAATGAGGACTTAATGGAAGTTTCAAAAAGTATTTGGGCCAATTTCAACTTTTTTCAAAACTATAAAATGACGAAACAAACTACACCTTCTGCTCGTTTAAGCATAAACCCCGCCGGAAACTGGACTCTCGTCACCGGAAAACATGTCATCCGTGTCTTCCCTGCGGTAATAGAGGTAATCCTATATTTATTTGACTATTTCGAGTCGACTATTAAAACTTCGAATGAAGCTTCCATTGTAAAAATTACACCTTTATAAGATATTGACTTGTGCACAAAATGTCGACTCAAAAGTTTTACCGAACTGTAAAACAACTTTTTCCCAAAAAACCGAATGAAGAAATTGCCAAATTGATCTCCAATACCCTCATAAATTCGACGTCTATTAGGGAAATTCCTCCTCTAATGTCCCAGCTTAATCCCCAAGTAATTCATCTTGTTCTTTCAAACCCATCTGTCCCTACACAATCTTGCTTAAGCTTCTTTAAATTCCTCCAAAAAGACCTATCTTTGACTCACCAAAGACCCAATCTTGAAGCACATATAGCCTTGGCTTTGCGCTTGCTCGAAGCCAGGAAGTTTGCTGAAGCAAAGAATATTTTGTATGATGTTGCTGCTGCTGATGGGCTGAGGAAACCCTTTTCAGAAATAGCTTCTTTAGTGGGTGAGAATAATGTAGAGCACAAGGTTATGGGGAAGATGTTAGATATGTTGTTTAGGGTTTATGTTGATAATATCAGGTTTGAGGAAGCTCGGGAGGTTTTTGAGTATATGAGGAATGGTGGGTTTGAATTGGATGACAGATCTTGTATGGTATACTTACTTGCTATGAAAAGGCGAAAACAGTATGACTCGTTGTTCGAGTTTTTCGAAAAGATGGTTGAATATGCTGTGAAAATTACCGTTTATACGATGACAATGGTTATCGACGGGTTGTGTAAAGTGGGAGAGGTTAACAAGGCAAGAAAGCTTATGGATGAAATGATTAGCAAAGGGGTGAAACCAAATGAATACACTTACAACACATTATTGGATGCTTATATGAAGAAGTCAGATTTTGTGGCTGTGAAAGAAATTTTGAGGCTAATGAAAAAGGATGGTGTGAATCTTGATGTGACAAGTTATACACTTCTGATTGACGGGTATTCTAATTTTGGAAATCTTGAAGATGTTGAGAGATTGTTTAGGAAAATAAAAGAGAAGGGAATAGAGCCAGATGTCCATTTATACTCCTCTATGATTAGTGGTTATTGTAAGTTAGGTGATGTCAAAAAGGCGTTTTCGGTGTTTGATGAAATGGTGGAGAGGGGCCTTGTTCCGAATGCTCACACATATGGAGCTTTGATAAATGGCTTGTGTAAATCTGGACAGATGCAAGCGGCTGAAGTTTTACTTAATGAGATGCAAAGTAAGGGGATTGACGTAAATCGAGTTATATTTAATACAATGATGGATGGTTACTGTAAGCAAGGTAATATGGATGAAGTATGGAGGCTGCAGAGGATTATGGAGGGCAAAGGACATGAGGCTGATGTATATGTTTACAATATAATTGCTACTGGGCTGTGTAGGTTAGATCGGCATGAGGAAGCCAAGACGTGGTTGTTCTCGATGGTGGATCGAGGCGTAGCTCCAAATGAAGTTGCTTATACAACTTTGATCGATATTTATTGCAAGGAAGGAAATTTTGTTGAAGCAAAAAGGGCCCTCCGTGAGATGGAAAGTAAGGGAGTTAAACCTAATACGGCAACATACAATGCCGTGATAGACGGTTACTGCAAAAAAGGTTTGATGAAGGAAGCATATAAGCTAAGAATTCTTATGGAATCTAAGGGCCTGATACCAGATGTCTATACATACACCTCACTTGTACACGGGGAATGCATATCAGGGAAGGTAGACGATGCTCTGAAACTTTTCAATGAGATGCCTACAGAGGGTTTAGCTCCGAATGTGGTGACTTACACAGCAATCATTTCTGGCTTATCGAAAGAGGGCAGATCAGATGAAGCCTTCAGATTGTATGATGAGATGATAGAGGCAGGCCTTACGCCTGATGCTGCTGCATACTCTGCTCTTGTGGGTAGCCTGCATAGTTGACATTTATCTAGTGTGAGAAGTCGTTCTTTAGGAACTTGTAAGTTGTAAGCTTCATGTAAATCAAATTTAGCTAATTGGAGACAATAGCAGACTGTTCAATACATCCTCAAGACATTTTACATGAGCACATTCTGCAGAGATTCGGCAGCCTGGCTTTTTGCTTGTTACTGCAGATCTGAGTGTTGTCCGTGGACATGGTCAGCCATGAACTCAAGGTTGTTGTTTATTTGAGATTCAGGAAAGAGCTAAAGCGCTGCTCAGAGTTAAGCTGCTTGAATTCCTTTCATGGTTTTAGCACAATGACCTTACCTGAGAGGATGATAGGCCTTTAAACCTTCTATTTCTTGAATCTACGTGAAAGACCTATAGCCTGTTTGGCCAAGCTTCTAAAATCAGCTTAGTTTGAGAAGTACTTTTCTCAAAAGTACTTTTAAAAAAAGTGCTTTTGGTGAAAAACAGTTTGTGTTTGACTAATTAATTTGAAAAGCACTTTTAAGCAGTAATTAGTGTTTGGTCAAGCTTTTGAAAACTGTTTCTAAGTGTATTTTTCTCAAAAGTGTTTCTCAGAAAAGTGCTTTTTGAGAGAAGCTACTTTTTTCTGCTTCTCCTTCTCCTCAAAAGCATTTTTTTGGCCAAAAAAAAAAGCTTGGCCAAAAAAAAAAAGCTTGGCCAAACAGGCTACTAGACTGATTTAGGCAAGTACAGTCTTAAAAATAAGTTTTGTTTTGTTAGGCGGTCATGATGTCAAAATATTTTTCTAGTTTACATGTTTTTCCTTTAGGAAACAGTGCTTCCTTTGTCGTCCAATACACTATTTTCTTGAGAATGGAAGAACCAGAACAAAAGAAGTGCGTCACCCTGGAGATGTTGGTGGATGATAGCAAATTTGTAGGTTATGTATCTTTTTTGGCTGAGTGCCCAGTTCTTATCCTAATCAATACCAGAGGCAAGCTTTTACCAAATGCAGGATGTGGTTAGAAATTGGATCATTCTTGTACAACAATAATGTGATATTAATTGTCAGTTAAAAGAGAACATAATAAGTTGTGTTTCTTGTACCAGATGATGGAAAAGACTCTTCAGCTACGCAGTGTGTTTTAATACTAGGGGTGAAAGAGTAAATGTCAAATAGTTAGAAATCAGCATATCATCTGACAACTTTCTCATTGTGGCTTCTGAGGCACAAACCTATGCAGCACTCAGTCCAACCATTCAATCTCTGTTCTTTATGCTTGATAAAATGTTGACATAGTGTGAATGTGATAAGTTAATATGTTGTATCTTTGTTCCTCGACTTGGATTTGACCCAATCACAACTGTCAACATTGCCGACACTCTCTGCTGATTATTGTACTGGCTTCCTTGTTATTTTCCAGGGCAAGCGGTAAACTAGCGATATATGCATCTTTCTCGTACTTGTTTTCGATATTCTAATTTCATACCTGCTGAAGCAGATGCTCCAGGAGGGATTATAACCTGTTTTGAAGTTGTCTGTAACTGTTGAAAGAACTGAAGGATGAGGTTCTGTTTGTCCTTGTTTTGTTGAAATTATTTTATAATTTTTTGGATTTTTTTTGAAGTGGAGTACCTCTCACAAAACACTTAAAGCTCCAAATTGTCTAGATCACTACCTTTTCTGAAGCTGTCTTTAACTCTCTATCCACGTTTTCTTTTTGCACAAATTTTTTTCTTTGAAAATCTTTATCAAGAAACTTTTTCCAAGAATTTTCCGAACGCCTAATAGCTCCAAATTTTTAGCAACATCATTGGGGTCATCTTATATTATATTAGCTATGAGATATCCTTGTTGCCATTTGAAAAGACTATTTTATGCCTGTTAAGTCTCTGACTAGCAATTCCTCCACTACCCCCCCCCCCCCCAAAAAAAAAAAAGGCTTTTCAGGTTCTATAGTTTGATGAAGAACTAATGTTGCTTGTGGCATTTCACTGTTTGCTTCAATTTGTATGCAAATATGCAAAGATTTTGCGGTATGAAATGTTATTTTTCTTGAAAATCATTTTTTCCCCTAACTGTGGTACTTCTCTGCCCCATATGCTCTGCGTTCTATATGCTTTTATAGTGAAGTGAGAAAAGAATGTTGCCTTTTGGACTTGCTTCTGTTTGTCTGAGTATCTTGGCTCCCTTTGCAGATTTTTAGTGATGAGAAGAAATGTTGGATATATGACCAGGGTGAACATTGACGACACTGGTTGGGGAATGGTAGGAGGATAAAATCCATTTAGTGGAGGAGGCAGCTGTTTATATTCCCACTTTGAAGGAGGGGAGTTTCCTTGTAATGGATTTGGCGAGTGTTCAGGTAGTGGATTCCATTTTTTACCTTGATGGAATTTGTCTTCATACTTAACTAAGATACTTCAGCTTGCTTGGGACTGAGGCATTGGTTGTTATAGTTGTTGTTGCTGCTTAACCAAGAAATTCTCATTGTTGCGGTTTATATCTACTGTGTGATGTGACCATGTCACGACCCAAAATTTCACATGTCGTGATGGCGCCTATCTCAATACTAGGCAAGCCGAAAATCTCAATAAACCACCCTTTCTTTTAAATTTGAAAACAAAATAATTAAATTCAGCGGGAGAAATCTCACAATTTTAAATATAACACTCCCAAAATCCGGTGTCACTGAGTACATGAGCATCTAATATGAATAAAATGTTTGACTGATAAAAACCACTGTCTGAAAGTATAGAACAGTACAATAACTGAAGGAAAGAGAGACAAGATCAGCGGACGTCAAGCAGCTACATTGATAGTCTCAAATCGATAGTACTCTGAAATCTAACAATCTCTGTGTCCGAAAGCACCTGGATATTGCACACGAGGTGCAGAGTGTAGTATGAGTACAACCAACTCAATAAGTAACAAGACTAACCTCTGGGCTGAAAGCAATGACGAGCTCCGCAGATACAATCCAGTATAAATAATGGTACAAAACGTAGACATGCTTCCAAATTTATCAGTTAAACTCAGTACAAGTGAAATAGATCAATATTGCATGATATGAAGAATATGACATCTCAATAAAAGGTCTCCTGTAAATACCGGTCACTCGGTACTGTTTATGGCCAATCCAGCTCAGGGGTGTTCCAACCCGTATATAAATACGCATTGACTGACAATCAGTCACTCAGTACCGTATAAGGCCAATCCAATCCTGGGGTAATTTATCCCCGAATATAAATGATACGGACAAGATCCATGTCCAGGTAACTCATTACAATATAAATACTTCGGGCAAGATCCATGCCCAGGGAAGATCCATCCCTCAATATAAATGTTTCGGGCAAGATCCATGCCCGGGGAAGATTCATCCCTCAATATAAATGCTTCGGGCAAGATTCATGCCCAGGAACTTTTGCACCGGCGGACCACCAGCCGCACCTGCGGAAAAATCCATCGCATGTGCGGTTCTCTCCAAGCTAGCCAAATCTGCTTCTGCGGACCAAATTCCGCTCCTGTTCGACCGCTTCTGCGGTCCACCACACGCTCTTGCGCTCTCACACATGCGGAGACCTTCCGAAATTAGAATTTTCTTTTCAACTCAACTTCGATCTTCCCGAAATTAAATTCCGACTACTCGTACAAGTCATAATACATGAAGTGTAGCTACTCAAGGCCTCAACCACCGAACGATACGCTAGAGCTAAAAACGACCGGTCAAGTTGTTACAGACCAACTATAAGGCGCGTGCAGTACAGTATGCTCCTGCAGTCCTACTTAACACCCCAAAAAAAAAGGGTATGCTCCTATAGAAAAAGTTTTGTTTTGGCGGTATCTTTCTGTTTATGAAATACTAATTGTCTAATTAGCAGTTGATTGAACGTAACAAAAGACCCCAGTACAGGACGTATAACAGGTTCATTTGTAACACTATCTAGGATGGTACATCATATACCAGATAACAGGTTTTTACATTATTGAATTGATCTTCAGAAGTCCAGTGGCCAAAACATGCATATCAAGTACTCCATTTTGCTATCCATTCTGTGGTACTTGTTTACATGATTTCACATAATTCCTACTGCCGCAAGAAAAAGTGAAGGGAAACCAATCGACTTTCTTCGCCGAAATATGTGAACCCAGGGATCATTCACACTGGAGTTATATCGTTTCTATCCTAATCCCTCATCATTCTTGTGTTTCAAGTGACTGTGATATTGTTTTAACTTTAATAGTAGCGCACTTGTAAGGTTAACCACCCTGTTGTCCACAGTAGACTATAATAAGCTTTGCTTTGTAGGTCTCTTGAACTAGGGGATACAAGCCAGCACTTGCATAAAAAGTGTAGCACGAGAGAGACTGAGGAAATGAAGAGACCTCTTCTTTCTTCCCTTTTGTTTTCTAATTATACCAAGGCAAGAATTTTGTAATCGTCTAGCAACTAGTATAAGAAGTGAAAGTTCTTGTCTGATCCAGCTAGGGGTTAAAGGGGGAGCCGCGGACTTAAAATGGAGAAACAAGGACATTATGAATTCATATAGTCTACTTTAATTTGCTTGGAATTGAGGAGTGGTTTGTTGCCGTTAATGTCTAGCAGGGACGGAGTTAGAACATGGGGTACGAGTTTAAACACATAAACCCTGTATTTATATTACGAAATTTATTAAATATGTTTAAATAATTAATTATGCAATCAAAAACTAAGACGAGCTTTCAGTGACAAGTACATAATTCATAAAGTTTAAATCCTGCCTCTCCTCTTAGAAAAATATGGCATCGATGCTTTTACAGATTCAGATTGATGGAATCTCAGCGTCATTATCAAATCATCCTGAAAATTTTAGCTCATCTACTAAAAATGATTGTACTATCCTGTCACGCATTGACATTGCAAAAAGATAGCAGATAACACAACAAATGTTTTGGTGGATTATCATTTGTTATCTTACATTACATTATAATCAGCTGTACCAAGATATTCTAGATAGTGACCAGTGCAGTTGCAACTAAATTAGCCTCCTCTCCAACCATTACCATGATTAATGATTTATGGTTCTCCAGTAACTACATGCAACTTGTAATATAACATTGAGGAGTGTGGTAGGATAGAGGGGATCCTTTAACCTTTAACTAGAGATTTCGGTCTCGAGCCCTAGGAATGAAGAAATTCTTGGCAGAGAGATTTTCTCTTTAGTGACCCCTAAGCAACATGAATTTGGATTAGTTGAGTCAGTAAGTTTCGATTACCGGACGCATAAAGCAAAAAAGAAAAAAAATATATTTTTCACTAGCTATTTTACTCACGAAGGGGAACCTTGGTGTAACTGGTAAAGTTGTTGTTATGTGATCAGGAGGTCACGGTTTCGAGCCGTGGAAAGTGGAAACAACCTCTTGCAGAAATGTAGGGTAAGCCTGCGTACAATAGACCCTTTTGGTCTGGCCCTTCCCCAAACCCTGCGCATATCGGAAGCTTAGTGCACCAGGCTGCCTTTTTCAGCTATTTTACCCTCCTAAAATCACAAGAAGATAAACTGAATGGTATCTACTAGGGGTGTACATGGACCGAGTTGGTTCGATTTTTATCAAAATCAAACCAAACCAACTATATCGGTTTGGATTGGTTCAATTTTGTCGGATTTTTCGGGTTTTCGGATTTTTTGTTACTTAAATATTATTTCAGTCTTACTTTGTTAAATATTTGATTAGTAAATATATATTTAGTAAAAATATAAAAAATTGACAAACATATTATCGATTAAAATATTCTTATAGGAGAATTCTATTAGTAACATATAATAGTTATTTTTTTAGTCGTCTGACAATAATTTTTCGTTGATGTGCACTTTCAGGTTAACCGAATCTAGTAATTAAACATAAAAATCAATATGATACCTAAATATTAATAATCACTTCACATTCGAAAAAGATATAAGAATTTAATAAATCTTAACATATGATATGAATATGGAAGAACAAAGAGATAAACGCATTTCAGTAACACTTGATAAGAAAGTGATCATACAACTAATTATTTAAGGTCAATAAATATGGAGCACTTCATATTATATTAAAATTTATATCCCGCAAGAGATTATCAAATATTTCTAGACATTTTAAAAGAAAATTCTATATAAAATCTTAAAAGTATATATAAAAATTATATATTTATATGTCGGGTTGGTTCAGTTTTTTTTACTCAATACCAAACCAAATCAAACCAAATCAAGTCGGGTTTTTTAATCGATTTGGTACGGTTTTTCGATTCGGTTTGTATCTACTAAGGAATTTACTTCACTTCTCAAGCTGTTAGCTGCTTTATAACAGTACAGAAACATATAAATTCTCAGCTCACCTTAAATTGCACCTTTTCACCTAACAATTGCTTTCATCCCAATAACCCCACAAACTTCTTCCCTGAACCTCTTATCCCATCTTTTTTGTTTTCTTAATTAATTTTAGAGCAAGAAATTCACCCCCCTCATTATAAAAGTGGAGCACATTCTCCTTCTCCCTCCATCTCACAACTTCAAATTAAGCTAAATCAAGAAAAATGAAACCAATATTTGTGTCACCTCTTCTTTTCTTGTTCTTCTTCTTGCTCCAATGCACTTGTATTTTCACTCAAGCTCCTGCTATGTCACCAATGCCACCAGCTCCATCATCTCCTCCTGCACCAATATCGCCCCCAGCTATTGTCTCTGCTCCCGCTCCAGGGCCACCTGGTCCGCCAAATGTGGTAAAAATCCTCGGAAAAGCTGGTCCATATTCGACGTTCATCAAATTATTACAAATCACTCAAGAAATTGGCGAAATCACCTCATTACTAAACAACTCCAACAGCATAACAATGTTTGTTCCATCAGATGGCGCTTTTTTGAACCTCAAAATTGGCACTCTCAACTCTTTCAGTGATCAGCAGAAAGCTGAATTGGTTAAATTCCATATTCTCCCTTCATATTTCTCCCTATCACAGTTCCAAACTGCTAGCAACCCTTTACATACACAAGCTGGTGGAACCACTAATCGCGAATTCCCAATCAACATAACCACAAACGGGACAGCAGTGAACATAACAACTGGAATTGTGAATGCAAGTGTGTCCAGTACAATTTACACTGATAATCAGTTAGCTATTTATCAAGTTGACAAAGTGCTTCTTCCTTTGCAATTCTTTGTACCACCAGCACCTGCTCCAGCACCATCAAAGCCGAAAAAGAAGGATCCTTCTTCGGATTCTGCATCTGTTAATGTTGTTTCATCTGGTGCTACTTCACTTCTTCCCCACATGATGTTTCGGGCTATGGTCTATCCTAGCTGCTTTTTCTTCTCTGTTTGGTTTGTGTGTATGAGCTAATTAGGGGCAAGCAATGCCTCTATGCTTGTTATGTTGTACATTTAAGTGGAACCTAATAAGATGTTACTTTTCGTGTGTACTCAAGCATGCTTTTGGATATTATGTTACTCCTATGTTTTAAAAGAATTTAAACATCCATAGATAACCTTGTTAACAGGTAATTAACATTACCCTTTTTCCTTTAAGGGGAAGAAAGAAAATTAAGGAACCATAAAATCAAATGCGGCACACTTTCATATCTCTTTCGTCTACAAGGTAAACAACTTAGCTTAGTGCACAAGCACAACGTGTTCAACTAGCTGGCTAGTGCATTGGCCTTATTGTAAGGAGTTCGAAAACGATATATCTCGTGACACCCCATCGTGGCTCCATCAGGGGCGGCCCGACGAGTTTTGTGGCCTGAAGCCAAGCTTTATAAGGGGCCTTAACTTTATTTAAAAAAAATTATTTATTTATTTGAAGTCTATTTTTCTGACGTTCTTAGATACAAATTAATAATGTTCTTTAATCAATAACTCCTAATAAGTCTTTTTTAATTGACAATATAGCTAATCCATTTAACCTTTATTGAGACATTTGTTGATTTTAGGTGAGATTTTATCAATTTTAATTTTAAAAATTTCTTTTCGCTGAAGCGACGGAAACAAGAGTTATTAACATTATTCCATAAGTAATATAGGCATTGAAAAAAGAATCAAATTTTTTTATTTGATAGAGTGTATCAATTAAATTGTTATCTTCTAATTGTACTATTTTTCGTAATATTTTTAATTATAAAAATAAATCTACACCATCGATATCGACTTGATTATTATACTTTAAGGAACATTCAACATTAAGGCAATATTTTTTCAAATTTCTATCATCTAGTGGTCTTAATTTTTACCGCTAAATATAAAACCAAAAATATTTTCATATGCTTCGAATTATTCAAATCTATTTTGAAGTGAAAAAATAGCCTTGTCTACTATGTATAAAGTAATCAACTCCAAAGGACTCTTCAAAAGATTTTGAGATTTTATTATCAGCATTCTCGTCTAATTGTTACTTCCTATATATCATACGTTTCTTACGAAACTCGGGTTCGATATTCATTTCAAGTGCAATTTTCTTAGCAGGAATCATAGCAGTTGCAAATCCTTCTTCTCTATACTTGTTAAAGAAAGAAAGTAATTTTTTCACTTCATAAAACCTTTTTTTAAACTTATACATAGCCTATTATGTATAACAAAAAATAAGCCCCCGCAAATATGGGGCCTAAAGCAGTTGATTTACTTGATTTATGGAAGGCCACCCCCGCTCCATATATATTAGAACAGAACTTTGCATGTGCAATCAAACACACCATGCATTCTCCACCGGTGAGATATAACCTACGGATGTGTTTGGCTATTGGCAATAAACAGTAGATATTGAATTAAAATTCAGTCATGAAATGTGAAAAGAATAGAAAAATGTGTTAATCTGTTAAATGCTATTCCCAACTTCCTCTATATATGCGTAAAAACTGCTAAATGACCTGCCAGTGGCCAAAAGAATTAACCTATAGGGAAAACTTTTCATGCATATTAAATTCGCGTTTAACAAGTAATAGTGTAAAACACTGTTCGATTTTCCCTTCCGAAAGTTGAGGTAGTAATTTTCCAAAATACTTACTGTAGGAGAGCAAAACCCTTGATCGTCAAATTCTTCTTACTTCCATTGAACTTATCTAGAAGATTAACCTGAAAATCCCCCTAAACATTGACAAACACAAGCACATGTTAGAAAAAATGACTGATATAGAGAATACAGGTTTGCAGATATAAAATTTGATTTGATCTTGTGGTAAAGTAAAAAAAAGAAAAACAAAGAGATTAAATATTAGAAAATACTAATTGATGACCATGCACTTTGCAGTCTCTTTAGACAAAATATGGTTAATCTTTGATTAAAAAAGATCTTTTCATACACTCTGGAGGCTTGAAAGTGTTTTGTTCTTAATAAGGGATCTTGTTTAATTTCTCTGTTTCAATAGTGTTGCTTTCACCAAGACTATTAGAATAATCAGCTTATTTTTGAATTCAAAAAGCACTTTTGAACAACAATTTGTATTTGGCCAAACTTTTTAAAAAGTGCTAAGGACACGAAGAGAAGTACTTAATAGTTAATATTATATAAATAAATAAATAATCACAAATATTTATTATTAAAGACAGTAATTAAGTTTTTTATTTTATTTAAGTAAAATATAAAAATAAAATTGAAAAGTACTTTATTCTTTCAAGATGATTTAAATATATCAAAAAACCATTCAACAAATATGAAAGTTCACTCCAAAAGTCATTATATATTACTTAATAGTTTAAACTAAGTAAGATTATTTTGGTATATACAATACTTTGCTAAGGGTATATTTTTCTCAAAAGTGCTTTTCAAAAAAAGTGTTTTTGGAGAAAAGTTATTTTTATCTGCTTCTCCAAAACTGTTTTTGCTTTTACTCAAAAGTACTTTTTTTTTCTTTTACAAGCTTGACCAAACACTTCTAACTTTGAAAAAAAAAATGCTTTTGGCTTTGGAGAACCTTGGCCAAACAGGCTAATAGTCCTATTGAATTGGAGAAATGTTCAAACATTGGATGTGAGGAAATTTGCCTGCTGGATTCAATGAGCTGCAACACCTAAGACATCTTCTGCTGTCGAGTTTTCCTTGATAGGGGAAAAGGGATTTGCATATCTTTTTTCTAGTAGAATAAGTGTCTCCAGACACTTGAACCACGATGGGATGACGAAATATAATACAGAAACGTGCATGGCGGCTACAGGATTCATCGTTGAAAATTTACACGTATATAAAGTTAATTTTTTATGTACATATATTACCTGTTGAATTTTTTTAATTTCTTTTTGTGTTTATTGTTAGGATCGTGAACCTGGGTAGTGCGAAATTTAGCCAAACAACGTTATAATAACAATAACAAAGATAATACAAGTTGATAATAATGACAATTAAATCATATAAAGAGGACAAAAATTTAACGTGGTTCGGTCAAAGTGACTTACGTCCACAAGCGGAGAGGAGCAATTTCACTATACCAATAAAAGTACAAAAGAGAGTACAAAATTAGAGTAAATACTCTAATTAATCCCAAATAACCTAAAAGAATAATCTCACAAGATCACTCCAAAGAAAGGGTTCACACAAGTGCTTCTCAACACTCAACTCTCATACAAAATACTCTTAATAAAGGAGGAAGGGAAGAAACAAGAAATGAAGACTCAAATCTTGTTGGTGTGTTTAAAATGAACTAATGGCCTTTCCTTTTATAGGCAAAAAAGCATTGGCCTCTTAGTTGTAAAAGAAAAGATACAACTTGTGCAAATGAAATCCATCACACAATGCTATATTTTTTGGTCCCAAAAAATATTGCCAACAAAGTCTACACTTTGCAAATATACTTATACTTATGTGAGATGGACTCTATTAGCCAAAATATTGGTCATATTACAAATCTCCACATTGGCCTAATTTTGGCTGATATAGTAAATTTGCTTCACCTTCTTTGCAAAAGCCCCAATGGGCATATGTCAAAATTTAATGCCATCAAAATCAAATAAGTTGTCTGATATCGAAACTGTAGTAGGGCCTATAACAGTGAATCCCCAATAAAGTATACAACGAACCAAATCTGTGTGCTTTCATGATCACAAGAGCACCATGAGAAACTTTCAGAACTCCACCTTCACATGCGTACTTGCACCCAAGAGATTCTAGAGTGCCCAAAAAGATGAGATTATTCTTCAAGTCAGGAACATGTCTAACATCGGTGAGAATTCTCACCACACCATCGTGCATTTTGATTCGGACTGTACCTTTTCCAAAAACTTTGCACGCAACATTGTTGCCCATCAAGACAACTCCACCTCCAATAGATTCATATGTGGTGAATAAATCCCGATTGGGACACATATGATAAGAACAACCCGAATCTAAAATTCACTCATTGTTAGATTTGAAACTATTATTAGTTGCTAAAAAATAATTCCCTCATTCTCATCGGCAGCTACACTTGCTTCGGCAGTGTCAGTATTTTTGTGCTTATTTTTTCTTTCTTTATGCTTTTCTTTATTTTTCAGTTTATAGCATTCAAAGATAATGTGACATTTCTTATGACAATAGCGACACTCTAAATTATTGTATCTGGATATGGAGTCGCCCTAACAAATAAGCCAACTTCCTCTTGAGTTCCACTAGCTTCCCCAGTAATATCACTATCTATCTATTCTTTTGATTTTAAGATCGATTTAATATCCTTATAAGAGATATTATCTTTTGCATAAAGCATAGTATCTCTTATATGCTTAAAAGATGGGGTAAAGAATAAAGCAGTAACACGGCTTGATCCTCATCTTTAATTTCAGTATCTATATTACTCAAATCCATAAGAATGGAATCAAAGGTGTCAAGATGAGAGATAATAGAGGTACCTTCACCCATACGAATTGTATAAAGTTTCTGCTTCAGGTAAAGTCTATTTTCCACCGTCCTCTTCATATATAAAGTTTTTAATTTTCTCATATGCCTTTGGTTGTGGTTTCTACAGAAACTTGACGTAAAACCTCATTTGAGAGATTTAAAATGATACCTGCTTTTGCCTTTTTGTCTATGACGACAAATTCTTCGTCCGTCATTTTATCCGGCTTCTTCTCCTTTTCTTGCAACGCCAAATCTAAGCCATCCTGAATTAGGATAGTTTCCATCTTTAATTGCCACATTCCGAAGTTTGCACTTCGATAAAATTTCTCAACATAAGTCTTTGTTAAAGTCATATTGGCTACTGAAACAAACCCGGTTAGATTCGGCTTTGATACCAATTTGTTAGGATCGGGAACCTAGGTAGTGCGGAATTTAGCCAAACAACGTTATAATAACAATAACAAAGACAATGCAAGTTGATAATAACGGCAATTAAATCATATAAAGAAGACACAAATTTAGCGTGGTTCGGTCAAAGTGACATACGTCTACAAGCGGAGAGGAGCAATTTCACTATACCAATAAGAGTACAAAAGAGAGTACAAAATTAGAGTAAATACTCTAATTAATCCCAAATACCCTAAGAGAATAACCTCACAAGATCACTCCAAAGAAAGGGTTCACACAAGTGCTTCCCAACACTCAACTCTCATACAAAATACTCTTAATAAAAAAGGAAAGGAAGAAACAAGAAATGAAGACTCAAGTCTTGTTGGTGTGTTTAAAATTAATGAACTAATAACCTTTCCTTTTATAGGCAAAAAAACATTGGTCTCTTAGTTGTAAAAGAAAATATACAACTTGTGCAAATGATATATCCACCACACAGTACAATATTTTTGGGTCCCAAAGAATATTGCCAACAAAGTTTATACTTTGCAAATATGTTTATGCTCATGTGAGATGGACTCCATTAGCCAAAATATTGGCCATATTACATTTATTTTTTTATTTTTTGTATCCCCTTGGCAAAAACTTTGCCCACTTACCAAGTTTACTAAATATCTATAAATATTTAACTGTTAATCCAATAATTACAGTATATTAACTTGAAGTAACCGTAGTAATTCATAAATTTTAAATTTTATATTCGCTTTGCATGAGGGCATGAATATTTTTTCATGTCCATTTCCCTTCCTTAATGAACTTTCGTTGAAGGAAGCTGAAAAATTGTTGAGCGACCTACACATCAACTTGTTCACTTTCCTTTCCTTTTTGCAAAATTTTTTCTTATCGTATATTAATCTGAGTGTGTGGTCATCAAATTCTCCTTTAACTCGATAGTGAAATGGACCAAGATATGACAGAGAAACTATACTTAGAATCAATTGGCAGTCAATTTTGATCATTTACCAGATAATTAATAGGTTCTTGTGATACAGCAAGGAATGAAGAAATAATTCTGATGTCGTATGTTAAACACGTATCCATACTCTACATTATTTGTTGAGGAGAATAAAGCTACCATTTATGATAACAAGTATATATGGATTGTTATTTGAAGGATTAACAACATGAAGAAATTACGATCTACAAAATCATGAGATATTTGACGTCAAATAGTGGAGCACTTGAGTATATGAGTGGCGATCAATTTGGAAATTTTCTCATATATATATATATATATATATATATATATATATATATATATATATATATATATATATATATATATATATATATATATATACTAATTAAAGAGATATATATAACACACTTTCAGAAATTATTCATTTCACCCTGGCAGTTACTTAGTGGGCTCTATCAGTTAGAGCTGTTGGTGTAAAACGCACTACAATTTTTGCATGTTTAGTTTAATAAATTTGAGCACGTTCCGCTAGTGGTTTACTTAAAAAATAATAATCCCTTTTCCTTTTTAACACGTCACGAGTACCCTTAATTATTGGATATTCTTAGTTTCTCGTACTCTTTGGAATTCCTAGGTGGCATTGGATTTGATTGTGATCAAATTTTAAGAAAACTAAACGTTTTAAAAAAAATTGGAAAAAATTTTCATGAGAAATTATATATGTGTTTGATTGATATTTTGGAAATTGAGAACGTTTTAATTTGTTTGTTTAAGATGTCAATAATCCTAAATTTCACATATTTTTCTATTCAAAAAGCTTTTTCCACAGGTCAAAAGGGTAGTAATTTAATGAATATCATTCTTAATGTTAGCAAGAGCAAAAAAAGTTTTTCTCTCACACATCGACAGATTCTACTCTTTTTCTCAATGTTCGACCCTAGCTAAAAGGCGGCCCCATCTTGTCCAACAGGGTAAAATTAAAAGGAGATCAGCTTCTTTGTTTGTTTGTGAAGATTGATCTTGTCATTATTTGTAATAAAAGTCTAAAGTTGTTTATTTACTATTGAAGTTGTTCGAGTTTATCATCCATAGTATATATTTATCGTTAGCAAATTGTCTCGCATGTTAAATATTTCGAGGAAAAATGTTCAAATTTATTCTTCTACTTTTAATTATAGTTTATACTTACTCCCAACCGTCAAAAGCGTAAATGAGACTATTAATTTTCTACTGACAATATAAAATGAAACATAATTCTAAGGACAAATTTGATTGTCGCCGCCGATGAAATTGGAAGGGGGCGGGGGAGGCTACTTACAGCACCGTCCACACTAAATAGTGAATGCATCAACCCAATATTGAGTTCATCTCCCCTTCAAGCTATAAGGAGAAGACTATGTCAATATTTTAATTATAGGGAGGAAAAGAAGTTTGGAAAAGGTTTTCTAAAGGAGACAATTTCAAGTTTGTGAAGAAATATATATTTTTTAAGCAAAGTAGTCAACAATTTACTTTTGAAAAAATTACAAGTTGCTTGTAGTACCGACTAGCATAGCATGTCACTTTGGAAATTTTCTTAAGAAAATACCAATTTCAGACCCCCCCCCCCCCCCCAAAAAAAAAAAACAAATTATAGAATATTCATGGACAAAATTATGTATGGATATGATGGAGGGATTATAATTCATGGTTTTAATAGTCACCAGATTATATAGTGTATAATTTTTTTTCTTTTTTGTAAATTTTGGCGTATTGCATTTAAAATAGGATATATGGTACATAATTTTAAAAAAAATCAATGTTAACCTTATTCTTAGAGTAATAAAAATAGAAAGATGAAATTAAGGTTTTGTACTCTTTTTAGTGTTTTATCCCCGTAAAAATAATCTCCGTTTAAAGTTATCCCTTATCATGTACAATATAAAATAAAATTAGAATTACTATATAAAATTATATCGGTATTACTTAAACATAAAATAAAATGCCGATCAAATGAAGTAACAAATAATATACTATTTTCTATCTAATCCCTGGAACCAAAAGACCCCTTAATGTTTTAAGGTATCATATAGTACAAGTTTTTAGTAGTAATTCTTTTGACAAATAAAAATGAAATCAAGAAAAACATAATAGAGGTTGCATTTGATAAATTCACGTAGTTTTTAGTTTCTCGCAGAAATATCGTTGATGTGATATCTTCTAGTGTACATATTTATGATCATGACTCGCAAAGACAGACTTATGTATAACATTGAGGGGTTACCGAATTATGTAAATTTCGGCAAAGATTTTGTATATATATATTTGTATATACCTTAAAACGAATAATTTAAATAACTTGATACCCTGAACACTAAAAGTCTTTAGAGGGCATTGATTAAGTAGAATATTGGTACTCTTGTTATGTTAAAATCCTAAGCCATGTGATGATGACTCTATTTACCCGGAAAAAGGTACAGTTGAATTTGTTCATGGTTTCTAGACAAGTGAATTGATTTGATCCAAAAAGTAATGAAATAACTGATGAAATATAAAATACTTAGCCTTAGAATGTAGATGAAATGACAGAACTGACAAGTCCGGGAACAGAGTTTTCGGACACAATAATGATGAGATCAAAAAGCGAGAAAGCAAAAGGGTATTAAAATTCTGTATAGAATGTAGTATAAGTTAGCTAGAAAATTCCTCCCTTATAATGATCATTGAGCTTATTATTTATAGTTATGAAGAAGGTACTAGGGTCGTGCCCTTCTTTAATGTCAATTATGAGGAGCATTGATGAAGACGTAACAGTGAACATAAATGCCAAATTCTCTATAACGGGTCGTTGCTCTTTAATGTTGTGGAATATTCCTCATTGAATGCTACCGAGCGCCGAGTATTCAATGCCTTCATGAACGTTATCTTTTTCGGTGACACACGGGATATCTGCGTCCGGTTCTTCGTCTTCTCGTCTTAGGTTCCACGCATCCCATTCTTGAGTGGCCACGTGCCATAACATATTTTACCTAATACAGATAGTCCCCCTGCTTTCCGGTGACATAGCTTTGTGTTACCAGGAAGTTGGTAGAAACACTCTTTTGGCGGTAATTACTATAATTCCTTTTGAAGGCCACTGACGGTTGATTAGGCATCTGTCTCTCCACATTCAATGCCTCTTAGCCAAGGATTTAGCCGCCAAAACTTTACTCATACGTATCAACTTCCCCCCTTGTATTTCAACTTTCTTCATCTTATTTCGCCTACTGCGTCTTCATCTTCTTCAAACAAAAACCCTTTTCTTTTTTTCGATGGCTTCCTCCTCAAAACGTACTGGTTCTTCAAAAGGCAAAAACAAAACCGACAACTTTGTCGCTCTAACCGCAGACTCCATACCAAAAAAGACTCAATACCGCAAAGGATTCTTAAGAGAAATTCCATTCTGCTAACCCTCGTACATGGATGTTAAGAGGTACCCTTCTTTCATTCATCCTTCTATTATTCCCGCTGTGAAGAAATATTGTCGTTGCCATGAATTGGATATCATCGCTCCGATCTATCGAAGCAAGTGACCCTTCCTAAGGAAGGTTTTACATGCTTTTACATGTATCCCTTTACTTTGGGTGTGTTTTCTTTGAGTGGAGAGCTTGATTCCATGATTGCGAAATTTTTCCTCCCCTATCAGGTGTGTTTGGAACAGGTAAGTCCTTCTGTGTGGAGGACGGTTGCCTGCCTTCGACGCTTGTGCCAAGAAACTAGAGAAGAGCTAACACTAGCTCACGTGATGAATTTCTACTCCCCCAAGATTTTCTGGTGGGGGGGGGGGTGATAAATCTGTGTAAACGTGGACACCGTACTTTGTTGACTAGTAACCACGGGTGGACGGAATAGTTTGCCGCGGTTTTCACTAGCGGTATCATTCCAACAACGACTTCATCTTTTCTGGCCTCTTGGTACCGCGCTCGTAAGATCTCTAATATTTCTTCTATCATTAAATATTCTTATATGGTCGTGTTTTCATTCTTTGTATGTTTCAGCAACTCAATGGATCTCGCCAGTGGTGAAAGGCTTAGACCGGCAAGCTTAGAAAATTTTGGACGTCACAATGCCGGAAACTCGCTTGTGGAAAGAGGTGGCCCCGAAATACGAGTGGAAGGCTAAAAATCATGGTAATTTGAACTTACCTCACTTCCAGCTTTCTCTACTTTGCATATCGATTGAGCCCTTCTGACTTGTTTATGAAATTAGGTCTACTTGCGAGCTCTATTGATGTCCCCGATGAGGGCATTTTGGCTGATCCCGCTGATGCAGCGAGGCTGCTTCAGGACGCTCTCGCTCGAACAAGTATCTCTGGGCCTGCTTTGGGTGCAACCACATCTTCACGGAGTCCTCGGCCAGAAGATAAACAATCGAAGAGAAGACGTTCCTCCATGGATGGGGAGAAGAATAAGCGGACGAAGATTGCTATCCTCGAGCTATCTCTAGTGGCGAAGACGTCTGGTCCTCCTTTTGGGACGGTCATAGACACATTGATGAAAGATGATGGTGAAGAAGCTAGTGATGATGAAGTTTATCTTCATAGAAGGCGACGATCCTTATCATCTCAACATGATGCTCAATCTGTTGAGACAGTCATACCAACCGAGGATGATGTCTCGGTACTTTGGGGAGAATTTGATTTGGTAGATAATGCCAACTCCCATTCTTGGTCCCTAATTATTGTTCCCGGTACTGCGAGGTAGAGTATCGGGTCCTTGCTGTCTTCGGTCGGCGAGCATCCAACATCCAGTTCTGCTTTTGACATAGTTGTTTCTCATTCTTCTACCCCATCAGCTTCATCACCACCTTCTCCAACACTAGTAACTGCTACATCTCTTTCATCTTCATCCACTCTTCCACCAGTAACATCATTTCCAGCAGCCGTACCCGACCATGAAAAAGGCGCTCCTCTTCCACATTCCCCAGTTCATGGGAATTTGGGGTAAAATTATGCTGCTCCTTCTAAAGATCCTCAAAGAAGGAGGAATGTTACTCTTTCGGTCTCTACCATGTGCAATCTTCTTTCCCGGCCGGTGGAGCTTTCTAACTATCTGAAGCCTTTGGCTTCAGAGAAGGATTGGGAAAAGATTCAGGCACTCTCGGGAGAATATTTGTTGAACAATTCTATGCATAACGCCGCAACGGTACGTTTCTTTCTTCCTCTATTATTTCTACTACTTTTGAGTGAATGTATTTTAAGTTTTACCTCTTCTTGTTTTGCAGAACAACTTCATTGCTTCTGAGGGCTTTCAAAGGTTGATTCGTGAGAAGAAAGGACTTACTTCTGAACGTGATCAACTTTTAGTGGAACAGGACCAAACCATTCTCCGTCTCTAAGAACTGGAAACTAGAGCCACCAAGGCCGATGTTTTGGAAGCTCGTTTTCAGCAAAGCGAGCAAAAAGTGATAACCCTCGACCAAGAAGTTGAGCCGCTGAGGGTTAGATTTGATGAAGCCAAGGCTAAATGGGTTGAAGTCCAGGACGCCATTCTTGTTGCAACCAAGTGCGAGGATGTTGCTGCTGAAAAGGTAACTAACTTGGAAGCAGCCTTGAACTCCAAAGTCGAAGAGCTTGCTGCCGCGAGGGCGAAACATGCCGAGCTAGAAGAGAAGTACAGGAAAACTATCGAGCATAACATGTTATTTAGTTCAATTATTCGCAAGCTTGACGTCATCCTTAAATGAGTTAGGTCCGCCGGGGAAAATATTTCTGCCGAGATAACCCAACTCAAAAAAAAACTCAAGAACCGAGAGGCTTCCCTCGTTGTTGAAAAAACTTACTCAAGAGCCGAGAGGCTTCCCTCGTTGTTGAAAAAACTTATGCCATGTACAACATAAGGAGAAAAACCTTGGAAGAAGCCAAATATGGTGTCATTGATATTGATGCCGAAATTGCTAAGGCACACGAGCTTGAGTTAGCCGCTAAGACTAGCCTTCCATCGAGGTCCGATGTATCGGGCCCATCTGGTTCTAGTTTCGAATTTTCGGGAACTAAAGAAGAATCAGAGGGCGACGATGTTGAAGATCAGACTGGGGAACATCTCCTGCCATCGGTGCAACCGTCTACCACTCCCGGGGGCGTGGACACTTCTCTTTCTCCTGGTCTCGGAGGCACTGCAGTTTAGATTTACTTATCTTTTCCGTTTTGAATTTTTTTTGGCACGCTCTTATAAATGAAGACATATTTTTTCTCAAAATGTTTTGTTTGAGTCTTACTTTTGCTTGAATATCTGTGCAAGTTTTTAACTGTTGCATTTGCTCAAGTATTCTGCGCATGTTGTTCAATTCGCGCTTTACTTTGTGTAGTCTCGGATGCCTTTTCTTTGAAGTATTTTGGTTCCGAGTATTATTCCTTTTACGTGAGGGTTTTTATGAATATTTTCTCAAGTCTCCCTTTTACATGAGGTTCTTTATGAATATTTGCGTACGTTTCCCTTTTATATGAGGGTCTTTATGAATATTTCATTTACATGAGGGTCTTTATGAATATTTGCGCAAGATTCCCTTTTACATGAGGGTTTTTATGAATATTTGCGCAAGTTTGCTTTTTACGTCATTTTCATATGTGGCTTTGAGTGTATTTTTTCCTGATGGCATTTTGGATTTCAGGCATTGATTCTTCCGGAACCAACCCTTTAACGTGAGGATTTTTATAAGAGAGGGAACTCTTATGTTTACGGTGCTCTTGAAGAGGATGTCTCATGTTCATTACGACACTAACATTTGAATTACTTATTTAACTTTCAAATTACAAGGTTAGCTCATCGTTCAGACAAGAAACAAGATAAAAGTAAAAGGATTTCATTTTATTCCTTCTATTTTTAGAGATTACATAAGCATTTTTCTATGCAAAACAAAAATTGCCATGACTTGTGGCTATCTTGTATAACTTGTTTCTATGGGGCTGGTTGCGCAGTCCCCGGTCCCGATGATGTATTTGTTACCGAATTTTCCTTCCCCGATTTACATGACATCACGCGAGCTTGAGTTAACTGCTAAGACTGGCCTTCAAACGAGGTCCGATGTATCGGTCCCATCTAATTCTGTTCCCGGATTTTTGTTCCCCGGTTGACGTGGCATTTAGTGTTGTTGTATCCTCATATCATCTCCCCACCCGAGTGTTCGAATGCGAATTGGAACACCTAAGGTCTTGTATCTTCGAAGGTTCCACCAATGAATTGCTAGGTAATCCTTGACTCGGCAACATATCTTGTTTCCCTTTAGGAATCCATGCTATCGAGTGAAATAATACCTAACAGTCATCTAGTGGTTTATGCTCGTGAACGGTCGGGTAACCTCTGTTCGGCAGCAAACTTAACTTCCAAGTGGGAATTTTCTATTGAAGCAAAGATTATCTAATCGTCCCCGAGTGGAAACTTGTTTGATTGCCTTGTTATCAAAGGTCTTTTCACTGCTATCTTTGTAGTATGCTTTCTGTCATTGCCTCGTTAAAAACCTTGCCAGAAAAATCCAATTGGGACAAAAATTGAACGAAGGGAAAAAGAGTGCAGCACATACTTCCCGTTTGAATGTTCTTCATCAGCAGTAATATCTTTTAAGGTGATCCATCTAGTTATTTTGCAACTTGTCTCTGTTATGGTTCTCTAACTCGTATGATCCTTTCCCAGTGATAGCTGAAACCTGGTAAGGGCCTTCCTATGTTGAGCCTAACTTACTCGCGTTAAGTTCCCGGGTGTTTTGAGTTACCTTCCTCAAGACCAAGTCTCCCACTTTGAAATAACGGAGGTTGGCTCTTTGATTATAATATCACTTCATTCTCTGCTTCTGAGCTGCCATTCTTACATAAGCCATGTCCCTGCGCTCCTCGAGCAGCTCTAAGTTGATTAGCATTGCTTTGTTGTTTGATTCTTCGTCCGCCTGGAAATACCTTAAGGTTGGTTCCCCAACTTCCACCAGTATCAATGATTCTGCGCTGTAAACAAGGGAAAAAGAGGTTTCCCATCTGCTCGAGTTGGTCGTTGTTCGGCAGGCCCAGAGAACCCTAGGTAATTCTTCGGGCCAGTTGCCTTTTGCTGCTTCCAACCTTTTCTTTAGATTTTGAATAATCACTTTGTTTATTGATTCTACTTGACCATTCGCGCTCGGATGATAAGGTGAAGAGGTGATCCTCTTTATCTTCAAATCTTTAAGGAACTTTGTAAATTTTGCGCCGATAAACTGTGGCCCATTGTCGCATGTAATCTCCTTTTGTATTCCAAACCTGCAAATTATATTTTCCCATAGGAAGTCGACCACTTCGCATTCTCCAATCTTTTGATAAGGACCTACTTCCACCCATTTAGATAAATAGTCAGTCAAAATTAAAAGAAACCTTACTTTTCCAGGAGCCGGTGGTAGCGGTCTGACGATGTCCATCCCCCATTTCATGAACAGTCACGGGGACAGAACCGAATGTAGAGGTTCTGCCAGTTGATGTACTAGTGGTGGTAGCGTTGGCACTTATCACATTTTCATACGAAGTTTTTCGCATCTTGTTCCATACGAGGCCAGTAATATCCTGCCAGACCTAATTTCAGCACCAAAGAATCTGCGTGTGAGTGGTTGCCGCATATCCCTTCATGGACTTCTCTCATGGCATAGTTAGCTTTTGCTGCTCCTAAGCAGCCAACGGACCTTGAAAGGATTTTATGTACAATTGGCCTTTCTTGAAGCTATATCGTGCAGCTTTGGTGCGTAACGCTCTTGATGCCTTCCGGTATTCGGGCAGCTTTCCATGCTCGAGATAATCGATTATTTCGTTTCTCCAGTCCTAAACCAAACTAGTCGAATTCACCTCATAGTGACCATCTGTGTCCAAGACTGAGTTCATTAGTTGTACTACCGTCCCTAATTCTAATCCCTGGATCTCTGTCGATGAGCCCAAATTTGCTAATGCATCTGCTTCCGCGTTATCTTCCCTCGGGATATGAGTAATTGACCACTCCCAGAATCGTGCCAATAACACCTGAACCTTTACCACGTATTATTGCATACCTTCCTCTTTGGTGTCAAAAATTACGTAAACCTAATTTACCACCAACTGCGAATCACATTTGATTTCGATGACTTCGGAGTCAAGCCCCCAGGAAAATTCGAGCCCTGCAATCAAAGCTTCGTACTCTGCTTCATTGTTAGTTAAAGGAATCATTCTGATGGCTTGTCTTAAGGTTTCCCCCGAAGGCGTGATCAAGATTATTTCGAGCCCGGACCCTTTTATGTTTGAATCTTCATCCGTAAATAAGGTCAAAGCTCCCAATGTCGACTTTGACACCATTATTGCCTCCTTGGCTGCCAGAGGCAATAGTCCTCAGTTGAAATCGCCCACAAAGTTAGCCAAGACTTGTGACTTAATTACAGTCCTCAGTTTATACTTTATGTCAAACTCGCTCATTTTGACAGCCCATTTGGCCAATCTACCTGAGAGCTCAGGTTTATGGAGGATATTCCTCAAAGGAAAAGTAGTCACCACATCTATCGGGTGGCATTGAAGTTGGGTCTCAGCTTTCAAGGGGCGACTACGAGAGCTTTTCTAGATGTGGGTAGTGAGTTTCTGCTCCCGTTAAAATTTTGCTAACGTAATAAGTGGGAAATTGTGTACAACCATCCTCTCGGAATAAAACTACACGTACAACAACTTCGGAAATCGCGAGGTAGACTAGCAATATTTCACCTTCTTTTGAGAGCAACAGAGGGCTTGACAAATATTTCCTCAACTCCTTCAAGGCTTGCTGACACTCCGGTGTCCATTTGAAATTATTATTATTTTGAGTAGTGCGAATAAGCGATGACATTTTTTCGATGATCGGATAATGAACCTTCTCAAAGCTGCCAATCTTCCTGTGAGCCTCTAGACATCCTTTACGTTAGACAATTGATTCGGGATGTCCTCTATGGCCTTGATGTTTTCGGGATTTACCTCAATTCCCCTTTATGAGACTAGGAATCCTAAGAACTTACTCGAACTGACCCTGAATGCACACTTTTTGGGGTTAAGCTTCATATTATGCTCCCTCAGGATGTCAAATGTTTCTTGCAAATGCTTCAGGTGGTCACCTGCATTCAAATACTTAACGAGCATATCGTCTATATATACTTCCATATTCTTTCATATTTGTTTTTTGAACATCTTATTCACAAGTCGTTGATAAGTGGCTCCGGCATTTTTTAACCCAAAGGGCATCACATTGTAACAATATGTACCAAAATTTGTTATAAACGAAGTCTTTTCCTGGTCTTCTAGGTTCATCTTGATTTGATTGTACCCAGAATAAGCATCGAGGAAACTCATTAACTCGTGCCCGGTCATGGCATCAATCAATTGATCGATATTTGGCAATGGGAATGAGTCTTTAGGGCACGCCTTAGTAAGATTCTTATAATCTATGCACACGTGAAATCTATTATTTTTCATAGGAACTACTACTACATTGGCTATCTAGTCTGGATATCTTACCTCTCGGATTAAACCAATATTAAATAAACGGGTTACCTCTTCTTTGACGAATTTATTCCTTGCTTCAGCAATAGGGAACTTCTTTTGCCTTACCGGAGGTATGTTGGGTTCTAAGCTTAACTTTTGTACGGCTACCTCCGTCGGAATTCCTGTCATGTCCTCATGTGACTATGCAAAACAATCGGCGTTAATTTTAAGGAATCCAATAAAAGCAGACCTGAGCTCCGGATGCAGTCCTATTCCCAAATGGAATTTCTTTTCTAGAACTTCTTCGAACAACACAACTTGCTCTAATTCTTCTGTCGTGGACTTCGTCATTTCCGTCTCTTATGGCACCGGAAAATACCTTGGTACTTGGTATTGTTCTGACTCTTCTGTCCCCAGGCTAACTTCCTCTGGTTCGGGGGCAGATGCCGGTTCCAGTAATTGATATGTCGCACGTTTCTTTCCTTTCCTATTGGAGACCTAAATTGCATTCATCTCGTTGATCACCCCTTATCTGTTTGATCCCCTCGGGTGTTGGAAACTTTAACAATTGGTGATATGTTGAAGTCTAAGCTTCCATCTCGTGCAGCCATGGTCTTCCCAAGATGATATTATACCTCATGTCTCCATCTGCCACTTCGAAGAGAGTTGTCTTCATTACTCCCTCAGCGTTCATGAGTAGCAAAATTTCTCCCCGAGTTGTCACGCTTATGAGGTTGAACCCAGCGTGGAGTTTGGTTGTCGGGATAATGCTTCCGGTGAGTTTAGCTTGCTCAAGTACTCTCCATTGTATGATATTAGTTGAACTTCCTAAATCCACTAAAATACATTTAATTTTAAAATCTAACACATTTAAAGAAATTACATGTGTGTCATTGTGTTGTTGTAGTAATCCATCTGCATCTTCGTCCGTAAATGTGATATCGTCTTCCCGGATCCTCTTACTATGAGTTATCAATACTTTGTCTTCTTCGCTGCCGAAAAGGTGACCCCATTAATCCCATTCCTTCCAAAGATCATGTTGACCATTTGGCGTGGGGGTTCTGTTATTGGTTTCGAGGGTTCTGCATCACCCCTATTCCAACCATAATTGTTTTTAGCTCGGTCACTCAAGAATTCTCTGAGATGGCCATTCTTTAATAGTATTGTCACTTCTTCTCGGAGGTGTCGGCAGTCCCCAGTCTGGTGGCCATTAGTGCCATGGTATTCACACCATAAATTGGGATCCCTCCAGCTGGGATCAGATCTCAAAGGTCTCGGGAATGGTGCCTCTTTGATATTTCTCATGAGTGATACCAACTCCACCACACTAACATTGAAGTTATAATCTGTTAACGTTAGATAAGAATAATCTCGCGACCTCGAGATTTCTTTATCCTGCAGCGATCTGTTGTTCCATCCATGATCGGTCTTTCTATCTGGGTGAACTTGTCTTCTATCTGGAAGCTCTTGCCACGACCTTCTGTCCGCTCGTAGGGTAAAAACCGGCCCCTTGAAGTTCGTCTATCCGTGTCAATATCATCTTTCGATTTTCTTTGTTCTTCTCCCGTCCTTTGGTCGATGTTTTTCGGTAGTAACATCCTTTCCTTTTGGAACCGGGTAACAACATCTCGTAATAACTCGGATTCTCCCTACGTGATCCTGAATATGCCGGCCTTTCGGGCTTGTACCTTTATGGCACCGGCATGGGCCTTCATGAAAGAAATTGCGAGCATCTCAAAGGAATCTATGGAATGCTCAGGCAATAATGAATACCACGTTAAAGCTCCCCCCGTGAGAGTCTCACCAAATTTCTTTAGCAACACAGACTCATTTTCGTGAGGAGCCAAATCATTTCCTTTTACCGTTGTTGTGTCGGTGGTAATGTGTTCATATGGATCTAAAGTTCCGTCATACTTCGGCACTACGGGCATTTTGAACCTTTTCGAGATTAATTCTGAGTCCGCACTCTGCTTGTACGGTAACTGAATATATTTCTTCGAGTTAGGGCCTTTCAATACTGGTGGCGCTCCCGGAATTTGATCCATGCGGGCGTTTACTTACTTCATGAACCGCAAAAGTTCATCCTTGAACGGATCGTTACCGTTGTGAGGCCGGATCTACTCCCCCGGCCTCGTCGGAGCCAACTTTACCCCTGGAGTGTTGTTGTCGACTCTATGCGTCGTTTGGTTTGCGAGAACATCGGGAGGAATTGGATCTTGCATGTTCGCATTTATTTGAAGCACGTGATAGCACATGATTTAGTTCTGTCATAACCTGATCTTGCCGCGTGAGATGGCCTAAAATGATTGCATGTTGTTCTTGCAGGCATCCACAACATGCTCCTCATCAGCATCATCAGGAGTTGTCTCTCGAACCTGTCGAGGGTACCACCTGTCATGCACCGGTGTGATGTCGTTCCCCTCATTACGAGTGTCACTAATTGAATCCTCAAAATAAGGTTGTTCCCCTTGAATTTCAGGATTGTGAGGGTTGTTAACAGTATTGTCAGCCATTTGTTTGTGATTTTTGCTAAGACAAAATGATCAAAGCTTATTAGTAAAAAAGGCAAGGATCAATTTAATTGCACGGCTGTCTAGGCCCCACGGTGGGTACCAAGCTGATTACCCATAAAATGGTACAGTTGAATTTGTTCGTGGTTTCTAGACAAGTAAATTAATTTTATCCAAAAAGTAACGAAAAAACTGATGAAATATAAAATACTCAACCTAGAATGTAGATGAAATGACAGAACTGGCAAGTCCGGGAAAAGGGTTTCCAGACACAATAATGATGAGATCAAAAATCAAGAAAGCAAAATGGTATTAAAATTCTGTATAGAATGTAGTATAAGTTAGCCAGAAAATTCCTGCCTAACAATGATCATTGAGCTTATTATTTATAGCTATGAAGAAGTTTGTAACAACCCAACCGGTCGTTTTGACTTTTAGAACCCCCGTTACCCTAAATAAAACTTTCCGTATGTGCTTTAAATGATTTATAACTTGTGGGGATGGTTGGTTCGGGATTTGGAAGTGCTTGGGTTGAAATCGGAACACTTGGTTCCTTAAGTTGGCTTTAAAAGGCCAAGTTTGACTTTGGTCAACATTATGAGCAAACAGACTCGGATCAATGTTTTGACAGTTTCGGTAGGTCCGTATGCCCGGAATCAAATTCCGAGGTCCCTAGCCCGAGATATGGAATTTTGATGAAAAATTAAAATGTTTAAGTTCAAATAGTGACCGGATGTCTAATTATGTGAAAATGACCCCGGAATAGAATTTTGATGATTCCAACAGCTCTGTATGGTGATTTTGGATTTAGGAGTGTATTCAGAATTTTATTTGGAAGTCCATAGTCAAATTAGGCTTGAAATGACTAAAAATAAGAATTTAAGTTTGAAAGTTTGACCGAGGAGTTGATATTTTGATACCGAAGTCGGAATCCAGTTCCAAAAATTTTCATAGCTCCGTTATGTCATTTATGACTTGTGTGTAAAATTTGAGGTCAATAGGAGTTGATTTGATAGGTTTCGACATCGAATGTAGAAGTTGAAAATTTTAAGTTTCATTAAGCTTGAATGGGAGCATAATTCGTGGTTTTAGCATCGTTTTATGTGATTTGAGGTTTCAAATAAGTTCGTATTATATTTTAGGACTTGTTGGTATATTTGGTTGAGGTCCCGAGGGCCTCGGGTGAGCTTCGGATGGTTAACAGATCAAAAGTTGTACTTAAAACAGTTGCTGCAATTTTTCCTTTCTGCTGGAAATTCTGGTCCAAATCGAGGCCCAAGTTCGAGGCCCAAAATCGAGCTCTCAAGATCGAGGCTGAGGATTGAGGCCGAGGATCGAGGATCGAGGTTGTGGATCGAGGTTGTGGATCGAGGCTGTGAATCGAGGTTGTGGCTAAGGATCGAGGCTGTGGATCGAGGTTGTGGATCGAGGCTGTGGATCTAGGCTGTGAATCGAGGCTGTAGATCTAGGCCCAGGATCGAGGCTGAGGATCGAGGTTGTGGATCGAGGCTGTGGCTGAGGATCGAGATCGTGGAACGAGGCTGCCTGGGGCAAAAATTATAAAAGAGGACATTCGTCCCATTCGCCATTTTTAACAAATTGGAGCTTGAGCAGAGGCAATTTTTGATAGATTTTCAAGGAAAAGACATTGGGGTAAGTGATTCTAACTTGGATTTGGTCTATAAACATAAATATATCATTATTTTCACCATTTAATTAGTGTTTTGAGATTGAGAATTGGAAAATTTTTTAGAAATCTCATAAAAATGAATTTTTAAGATTTCGGTATCGATTCGGAGTCAGATTTGAGTGAAACTAGTATGGTTGGACTCGTAATTGAATGGGTTATCGAATTTTATAACTTTTGCTGGATTCCGAGATGGGGGCCCCACAGATAATATTTTAATTAATTTCGAGATTTTTATTTAAAATCTAGTATTTTCTTATAGAATTGATTCCTATAATTTTTAGTGATTGTATCGAATTATTTTGGCTAGATTCGAGCCAAACATAGTTGGATAATCGTGGAAAAGGCCTTATAGTGGATTAAATTGGAGCAAGACGAGGTAAGTCTCTTTTTCTAACCTTGTGAGGGAGAAATTACCCCATAGGGATTAAATTGAATAATTGTTGCTAATTGCGGGGGCTACGTACGCACGAGGTGACGAGAGTCCGTGCGTAGCTACTATTAATGCTAAAGTCTGGGTAGTTTAGGACTCAAAGTATGAATTACTTGTGTAAATTGTATTCTTTATTAATTAAAATATTTGATGTATATATTGTGAATTGTTATGAAAGGTAGAAAAATATGAAATTTTTATATGTTTAATTTTTTTTTTGTTTAGATTAATTAATTGTTGAAATAAATTGTTATCCTCTCGAATAAATTTTACAATAAATACTCTTATTCCGAAGGTACATAAGAAAATGTCCTCCTTTCTTGTGGATCGGGTTGAATGCCTCGACAAGATAGATGCATCTATGGATCGTGCCGCACATCCCTCGGCAGTGTACACGAAACTCTGTATCAGGCCATACTACCTATGCAGAAATCGTGCTTAATAATAATAATAATTACACGATACTTGAACAGTTTATTATAGCTTGTAAAGCTATTTGATAAATTGGAAATTTATTAAAATTGAATTGCAGCTTGTAAAGCTATTTGATAAGTTGGAATTTTTATTGAAATTGAATGATCTAATTAATAGATTAGAAATTATTGGAATTGAAGGAATTTAATTACTTCTGCTGGTTCAATAAAATTATTGTTAACTCTGTGAATCACGTTGATATAAATATTTCCATTTTCATGATAATTAAATATTATTGACCCATAGTGAATGTCATAGTCGGCCATCTCGTCTCTACCTCTTCGAGATTAGGCTTGATACTTACTGAGTACACGTTGTTTTCGTACTCATACTGCACTTGCTACACATTTTATTGTGCAGGTACATATATGTATAGCGGTCTTGTGGGCGCAGAGTTGTGGTTAATAATTGTGGGGACATAGGTGAGCTGCATTCTATATTACGATCCGCAGCTAACAGAGTCTCATTCAGAGTTATTATATTTTTCTGTCTAATTTGTATTCTAGACAGATACTGTATTTTATTTTAAATCTAGTAAATGCTCATGCACTTGTGACACCGGGTTTTGGGATGATTATGTGTTGCACTATATTGGAATTATTTTTAAAGATATTAGTACGTATTTTGTAAATGTCATCTTCTGCTATTTAATTGAGGGGAACAACTAGGACTTCAAAAATATTAAAATGATAATTTATTTAGTATTTATTGTTGGCTTGTCTGACAGTGGTGTCCGACGCCATCACGACCTATAGGTGAAATTGGATCGTGACAACATGGTATCAAAGCACTAGGTTCACGTAGGTCTCACGAGTCATGAGCAAGTCTAGTAGAATCTTGCGGATCGGTATGGAGACGTATGTGCTTATCTTCGAGAGGCTACAGGGCTGTTAGGAATACTTCCCTTTTTGATTCCTCATCGTTCAATTCGATTCCTTTGAGGCTTATGCTTTCATTTCCTTCCTACTAAATCTTATGCGACGTGAAGCGCTTGTTATAAATTGGGGATCGAGGAAAATTTTAATGGTACTAGAGATGTAGTACATGATGCTTCTCCCTGTGTAATTAATTGGGCTATTGTCGTCGTTTCCGCTCTATTATTTCAAATTAAGTATCAGTACTACCTAAGGTTTTGAGATTTGACATTGATCGTTATGATGATTCATGCGTTGTTATCGCATAGTGTTTATGAGATGGTAAAATGCCCGTCTATGTGTCAGGGCAGTAAACGACTTGAAAGAAGGTTTTTCTCAGTACATGATTCATAGGTTCCATGTTTTATTTCCAGCATAGAAAAAGGCAATCGGGCTATGAATGTTCATGTTTGAGGTTGATAGAGTAACAAAGCCTGATATTTTCGAGCGTGGTAGAGTTCTCAATTTTGATATGGTGTCATCGCCTTGTAAAATGCGTTAAGGTTCGCCGGTGTTATGGTTTTCTTCAACTCGCCTTCACGACAAGGTGTTAGGAATTGGTATAGGGGAAGCAGTCATTAGAGATCGCGGTGTGCAGTGATTCAGGATCGAAGCAGCGTTCCTAGTATTGATGTCTCGAGAAGGATGATTGTCAGAAAGGTTTAAAACTGGTAACGAGCTATTGGTTCAAGTGCTACAGAGACGGATTTTGAGTTAGGGCAACAACTAGGCAGCGATGGATGAGGAAGGACATATGGAAGGTGCCTTGCGGTGGTTAGGTTCCGAAAAGGCCAAGTGTAAGAAAATAGAAGCAGACTAGTTGCTTAAAGGAGATGGTTGACCAAAGTGGGAGAGTGGCAAGGTAGCATACGGGTTCTGTGGTAGGATAGCCACATACCTTGGGGGAAAATTGAGTGATTTGGGATTCAGGGTGGACAGTGACTAGGTATACGTACATAATTTAGAATATTGGTTGCTATATTGAGGAAGATTGGATACAACAGGAGGGAGTTGCTTGATATGAAGAAGAATACAACATGACTTTGGATTGGAATGTATTGTCGCACCTTTAGTTGACGTCCATGAGGAGTGAACGGACTGGTGCAGCTAGTGAATAAGCTTGAACTCAGGATGATCTACTGATTTCGTAGTAATTGCACCCAGTGCAACGATGTTGGAATATTTCGGCATGTAATTTTCACAAGTGGGTTATCTCATGTGAGCAGGTTAGTGGCCACGTGGTGTTGACAAAGCTTCTATGAAGAATTTTACTGGCTACCCGATAAGAGATTTAATGTGTAAATATGCCTAGCAATTCGGAGTGTTTATTAAAGGTTAATAGAAGAATTTCGAGAAATTTTGCAAGTAGCGGGTGCAGGATCATGCCGACGATGAAGAAAGAATCTCGGTGGATTCCAGAATTTTGTAATTTGTAGCTTCAATCTAAGTGGGAGAGCCCCACTATCTATGATTGGATTGTGTAGTGTCAACTTGTGCAGTTTCTGGTTATCAGTGTATTGGTGGGTCATTACGACTAAGGAAAGAAAACATTGGTGGTAATTTGAGCAAAGGATTCGGGGAATGTGCGCCATATTTGGCCTTATCAATTCATATTCAGGTTTGTGGGAAGACTCAGAGTTTATGCTTCGTGTAGATGTAATGCACAGGGAGAGTGAGACACTCGGGTGTTTCCTTGAGGAAGTGTCCATGTGCTAGCAGGGCCTGTTGATCATGTATGGGAACAATTCAGAGCAAGTGACTCTCAATAACGGTCCTAGTGGATTCAAAATTTTAAAGTGTGGTGTCTAAGGATCTCGAGTCTATAGTATGGTTGAGTATCGAGTTTTTGCAGCATATTATGAAACGGGGCTCGGAGTACTCTGCATTATCTTCCGGTTGTGATGTAGCATTAGAGAAAACAAAAGAAAATAACTTCGGATTCATAAAAGAAGTATCAGAATGGGTGTACCAGTTGAAGATGTAAAAAGTGCGCACAAGAAGGGATATGAGATAATTAGTGGGTTTTGAAATAGCGTGGTCTCGTGAAATAAGGTCACTTGGGATGAGTGTGGATTTGAGTTCGTGATGTAATGAATAGAGCTATTATTATTTCTAAGGCAAATTGAATCGGCTAACAATGGTTGAATCGGCACGATGGTGGCAATTATCAGTTCCTTCATCGCATTGACTTATGCATGTGATTTGTGGCGGTACGTGCAAGGCTTGACGACCACCGTAATTGATTTTATTTTGGATAAATTCAAGTATTATGACATGTTATGTGTAGAGGGATCCCAGAAGAGTTATGGTTGTTTAGACCACTACCTGAGGCTGGTATTTTCTACGGATATGGGAATTTAGTCACGTGTTGCAATGATTCTCTTGAAATGAGTTAAGAAGAAGGTTTCTATGTGATGAAGTGTTTACCCTATTAGTGGTTCAGGAGTTATGATGGAATTCTTGTACTCCTGTGCATTGGCGTGGTTAAGTGCACTAAATAGCATGGGATTCGAAAGTTAAGAATTTAAGATTTCGGTTCGGTGTTGACAAGGATGTTATGAGCTCGGATGAGCAAGAAAAGGATTTAAATGTTGAAAGTAAGATGGTATTATTTTTGGCATCATCTAAGGTCGATGTCAGGTGTAAGAGACCTTGTGTATTGATCTGTGGATTCTTGATATGCTTTACAGCATTAGTGTAACCGGTAGCATGGATGTGCAGACTTGTTACCTGGTGCGGAAGGTCGTGGGAGCGTGTCTCACGGAAAGATTGTGTAAGAGTGACATGTAGTCACTTGATTGAGTGAATATTGAAACCAAGTATGAAGATTGCGGTAATATCGCTGATTCGAGAATTTATGCCTAGATGGCGCTTGGTTTATTTGGTTGTCGACTGTGGAAGTATTGTTCTGGTTATGATGGCTATTCTTGTATGTTATGGGAAAAAAAAGTTATTATAGATACTTGAAAGGTTATTAGCCTAGTACGATGCGATCAGAATCGTCTTGAGGTCTGTGGATGGATTTGAATTTAAATATGGGCTCTATATCAGGCCGGATGTGTTCATTTCAGCATAACCTCTCCCTATGAAGGAGTATTCAGACGTTGGATGTCATTTCTCGGTTATTTCATGTAATATTATATTGTGGCGTGTGAGTTGCGAAACGGCATGATAATTTTCTTATGTGTTGAGGTTTTGCATAGCGATGGTGTTATATGAGCAGGATGGATCTCGAGATTCAGATCATATATCGCACCTTAGTTTTGCTTGAGTTTTGTAGCGTATGGCGTTGTCGGTCCTTCCAGGGATGATATTATGCAGTGAGCGTGCTTGTTTTCGATATTCGGATATTTTGTAGTAATGAGCATTTTAGCTCGGTAAGTATTTTCTTATAGATTCTTTTTGTGCAGATCGGGTGGCATGCCGCCACGAGTATGTAGTTTGGATCGGGTTGCACGCCACAACGCTATCATGTGCGGATCAGGTTGCACGCCGCAACGGTATCATGTGTGGATCGGGTTGCATGCCGCAACAGTGTGATGTCGAGTACAGTCACCTATATTCTATTTTGTGTGTTTTGTGTCCCGTTTTTTGAGGAAGGTTCATGACACCTTTTAGTTGTCTAATTAGTCACGTGGGTTGAGTAATCCTTTCCAGAGTTCGTTTTCCTTATGTATCTCAATCGAGTCCGTAGCGTATTAGCTAATTGTGGCGTCATATGAGGCTTTTTGATCATATCTGAGGTGGTTTATTGCCTGAGCAGCTTATACTTGGTGAGACGAGATTATTGAATTTGGAATCAATGCGATCGGATTATATGGAGTGTAATAAAGAGCAAATACCATTATTTGGTTATAATGAGGCAATGGTTCTTGTCAGAAAGAAAAACTCAATAATTGTTGACTCGGTAGCTGATTATGAATTTCTACACATTTCTTCCATTGTGGACACATTTAAAGAGTTGGAACATGACTTATATGTATCATGAGGTGTGTTGTGAACATCAGATTCGTGAAATTTTGGCTATTGTTATCAGAGGATGTTATTATAGTCATGTGAATGATGCGGTGCATGGTCTAAATTCAGCAAAGGTATGCAATCCTGTATTGGTGCATCGTGTAGTGATTGATATGACATTCAAAGGTTAGAAACAGACATGGTGGAGAATTCTGGATGTTAGAATTGGGCTCTAAGGCTTATTTGCCTAAATAAAGGGGAGAATTTTCATATAGGCTCGAGTTTATGTGCTCAACAGGGTATGGTAGCACGGGTAGGTGCACGAGGTGTTAAACAATAATTTTGGATAACTCCGGAACACTCATTAGCACGTTCGAGGACGAACGTATATTTAAGTGGGAGAGAATGTAACAACCCAACCGGTCGTTTTGACTTTTAGAACCCCGTTACCCTAAATAAAACTTTCCGTATGTGCTTTAAATGATTTATGACTTGTGGGGATGGTTGGTTCGGGATTTGGAAGTGCTTTGGTTGAAATCGGAACACTTGGTTTCTTAAGTTGGCTTTAAAAGGCCAAGTTTGACTTTGGTCAACATTATGAGCAAACAGACTCAGATCAATATTTTGATAGTTTTGGTAGGTCTATATTGTGATTTGGGACTTGGGAGTATGCCCGGAATCAAATTTCGAGGTCACTAGCCCGAGATATGGAATTTTGATGAAAAATTAAAATGTTTAAGTTCAAATAGTGACTGGATGTCTAATTATGTGAAAATGACCCCGGAATAGAATTTTGATGATTCCAACAGCTCCGTATGGTGATTTTGTATTTAGGAGCGTATTCAGAATTTTATTTGAAAGTCCATAGTTAAATTAGGCTTGAAATGGCTAAAAACAAGAATTTAAGTTTGGATGTTTGACCGAGGAGTTGACTTTTTGATACCGGAGTCGGAATCCAGTTCTGAAAATTTTCATAGCTCCGTTATGTCATTTATGACTTGTGTGTAAAATTTGAGGTCAATCGGAGTTGATTTGATAGGTTTTGACATCGAATGTAGAAGTTGGAAATTTTAAGTTTCATTAAGCTTGAATGGGAGCATACTTCGTGGTTTTAGTGTCGTTTTATGTGATTTGAGGTTTCAAATAAGTTCGTATGATGTTTTAGCACATGTTGGTATATTTGGTTGAGGTCCTGAGGGCCTCCGGTGAGCTTCGGATAGTTAACGGATCAAAAGTTGAACTTAAAACAGTTGCTGCAATTTTTCCTTTCTGCTGGAAATTCTGGCCCAAAATCGAGCTCACAAGATCGAGGCAGAGGATTGAGGCCGAGGATCGAGGATCGAGGCCAAGGATCTAGGTTGTGGATCGAGGCTGTGGATCGAGGCTGAGGATCGAGGTTGTGGATCGAGGCTGAGGATCGAGGCTGAGGACCGAGGTTGTGGATCGAGGCTGTGGATCGAGGCTGTGGATTGAGGTTGTGGATCGAGGTTGTGGATCGAGGTTGTGAATCTAGGCTATGAATCGAGGCTGTGGATCGAGGCCGAGGATCGAGGTCGAGGATCGAAGCTGAGGATCGAGGCTGTGGCTGAGGATCGAGGTTGTGGATCGAGGCTGCCTGGGCAGAATTATAAAAGAGGACATTCGTCCTATTCGCCATTTTTAACAAATTGGAGCTTGAGCAGAGGCGATTTTTGATAGATTTTCAAGGAAAAGACATTGGGGTAAGTGATTCTAACTTGGATTTGGTCTATAAACATAAATATATCATTGTTTTCACTTTTCACCATTTAATTAGTGTTTTGAGTTTGAGATTTGGAATTTTTTTAGAAATCTCATAGAAACAAATTTTTGAGATTTCGGTATCGATTCGGAGTCGAATTTGAGTGAAACTGGTATGGTTGGACTCATAATTGAATGGGTTATCGGATTTCATAACTTTTGCCGGATTCCGAGATGTGAGCCCCACGGACAAATTTTTAATTAATTTCGGGATTTTTATTAAAAATCTAGTATTTTCTTATAAAATTGATTCCTATAATTTTTAGTGATTGTATCAAATTATTTTCTCTAGATTCGAGCCAAACAGAGTTGGATAATCGTGGAAAAGGCCTTATAGTAGATTAAATTAGAGCAAGACGAGGTAAGTCTCTTGTCTAATCTTGTGAGGGGAAAATTACCCCATATGGATTAAATTGAATAATTATTTCTATTTGCAGGGTCTACGTACGCACGAGGTGACGAGAGTCCGTGCGTAGCTACTATTAATGCTAAAGTCCGGGTAGTTTAGGACTCAAAGCATGAATTACTTGTGTAAATTATATTCTTTATTAATTAAAATATTTGATGTATATATTGTGAATTGTTATGAAAGGTAGAAAAATATGAAATTTTCATATGTTTAATTTTTTTTGTTTAGATTAATTAATTGTTGAAATAAATTGTTATCATCTCGAATAAATTTTACAATAAATACTCGTATTTCGGAGGTACATAAGAAAATGTCATCATTTCTTGTGGATCGGGCCGAACGCCTCGGCAGGATAGATGCATCTATGGATCGTGCCGCACGTCCCTCGGCAGTGTACACGAAACTCTGGATCGGGTCGTACGACCTCAGCAGAAATCGTGCTTAATAATAATAATAATTACACGATACTTGGACAGTTTATTATAGCTTGTAAAGCTATTTGATAAATTGAAAATTTATTGAAATTGAATTGCAGCTTGTAAAGCTATTTGATAAGTTGAAATTTTTATTGAAATTGAAGGATCTAATTAATAGATTAGAAATTATTGGAATTGAAGGAATTTAATTACTTCTGTTGGTTCAATAAAATTATTGTTAACTCTGTGAATCACGTTGATATAAATATTTCTATTTTCCCAGATGGAACCCTGAATGCACACTTGGCTAGATTGAGCTTAAGGTCATACCTTCGAAGACGTTCAAAGAACTTTTTCAAATCATGCGCGTGTGTCTTTGATTTTATGATGACATCATCGACATATACTTCAATCTCTTTGTGCATCATGTCGTGAAAAATGGTGGTCATGGCCCTCATGTAAGTTGCCCCTGCATTCTTTAAACTGAATGGCATGACCCTGTAACAATAGGTACCCCACGGAGTGGTGAAAGCGGTCTTTTCTGCATCACCCTCATCCATTAGAATCTGGTGGTACCCAGCATAGCAATCCATGAACGACTGTATCTCATGCTTTGCGCAATTATCTACAAGAATATGGATGTTCGGCAAAGGAAAATTATCCTTCGGACTTGCTTTGTTCAGGTCTCTGTAGTCAACACAGACTCTAGTTTTTCCATCTTTCTTTGGCACGGGCACAACATTTGCCACCCAGGTGGTGTATTGTACGGCTCTGCCAACATTGGTGCTCAATTACTTCATTATTTCCTCTTTAATTTTATCACTCATGTCCTTTTTAAATTTACGTTACTTCTGTTGGACTGGTGGAAAATCAGGATACGTAGGAAGCTTATGGACCACTAAATCGGCGCTTAAACCCGGCATATCGTCATAAGACCAAGCAAACACATCTCTATACTCAAATAAGCGTTGAATCAAGGCATCTTTAGTTTTTTGTTCAGTGTGAATGCTTATCTTTGTTTCTCTGACTTCTTCATGAACTCCGATATTAATTGGCTCAGTTTCATTGAGGTTGGGCCTGGGTTTGTTTTCAAATTGTTCCAACTCTCTTTTTATTTCCTCAGCAACCTTATCTTTATCATATTTGACCTCTTGATGCATTATTTTGAAATTAGACAACTTTTTGAGATCTGGGCGTGAATTCCGCATGCATGTCATGTTATTAAAGCCGGCATTAACAAAACTGAAATGGAAATAAAATGGCAGGAATTAGAAAAAAAAAGAAAAAGAGGAAAAGATACAAAATGTTAATACGAAACTGAACTGCATTTCATTGAATTTGAAAGGATAGAGGAGTTAACGTCAAAGATAAAATAATCATACTAAGATATTTGGATTACAACCCTGAAAGTAACCCATAGTACAAAAGAAAGAAGCTGCAAAAGTCAACTACCAAGACTCCTTCCTTGTGAGGAGAGAAGTTGCTTCCCAGTTATTGAGCATGGTGTCTGGGCCAATTAGTTGCATATCGGCACGACTAGTGCCTTCACCAGCCTGGATCATATTCACTTCAGAAAAAATTTGGCTGAGGCCATGGCAAATTTCATCAATGTTTGCATGCGCCGAGGAATTTTGACCATGTTTGAATCGTGGCTTGACAAAAGTGCAGAAAATGTGAGGGATAGGTTGCTGCAAGACCCACCCATACTTTTTGCGGTACTTGGCTTTGTCTTCGTCCGCTTGTGTTGGCCTGAAGCCTAAACCAAAAGTACCCCTATTACTGAACGGAGAAATGGGTCCTGAAATTCCTTGCAATGATGCCCCCAAACCTTTTCCTGGCTCATAACCTTGTCTCATCATAAGTGCAACCACCATTACAGATGTGGCAGAGAGACGAGGATGCAGAATGGGCTTTCCTTCCTCAACATGGTCCACAACAACCACTTCGAAAGCCTGATAGACAATAGACTCGCATCCTTCCTTGGCCTCAATACAGGGGATTAACGGGTCTTTATAAATGGATGACTCGTCTTCTCCGTGAACAATAATTTCTTGCATGTCATGCTCGAATTTGAGCATCTGATGCAAGGTGGATGGCACAGCTCGGGCCGTATGGATCCATGGCCTTCCAAGAAGAAAGTTATAAGAAGTTTCCATGTCCACTACTTGGAAGACAATTTCAAAATCAACAGGCCCAATTGTCATAGTGAGGTTGATCTCCCCAATGGTATCTCTCACTGAGCTATCAAAGGCCTGGATGCGAACATTGCTGGGTCGGATCCTGGCTGTATTAATCTTCATACTTTTCAAGGTAGAGAGAGGGCATACATCTACACTCGAGGACCCATAGTGAGTGTCATAGTCGGCCATCTTGTCTCTACCTCTTCGAGATTAGGCTTGATACTTACTGGGTACACATTATTTTCGTACTCATACTGCACTTGCTACACATTTTATTGTGCAGGTACATATATGTATAGCGGCCTTGTGGGCGCAGAGGTATGGTTAATAATTGTGGGGACATAGGTGAGTTGCATTCTATATTACGATCCGCAGCTAACAGAGTCTCCTTCAGAGTTATTATATTTTCCTGTCTAATTTATATTCTAGACAGATGCTGTATTTTATTTTAAATCCCTAGTAAATGCTCATGCACTTGTGACACCGGATTTTGGGATGATTATGGGTTGCACTATATTGGAATTGCTTTTAAAGATATTAGTACGTATTTTGTAAATGTCATCTTCTGCTATTTAATTGAGGGAAACAACTAGGACTTCAAAAATATTAAAATGATAATTTATTTAGTATTTATTGTTGGCTTGTTTGACAGTGGTGTGCGACGCCATCACGCCATCACCTACCACCCCCCGAATCCCCACCCTCGTGCTCCCACCACAACCTCACCCCTATAGGAGCAGAGGCGCAAGTCAAGGAATATGGGTGTTAACCGGACAGGCTGGTCCGGGTTAGACACAAAAAACATCAGCCTGCTCGGTTAGTGATCCGGGCTGGATAGTGGGGTGGTGAACCGGGCTGGTAATGTGTTGGGAAATTCCGGGTTAATTAGGGCTCGTCCGAGTTCGGACCAGGCTGGGTTAATTAATATTGTTTTTAGTATATTATATTTTTCTTATTCAATGTTATTGATACTTAAGTGTTTGCAAACTTTTAAGGCTTAGAATTAAACTTTAAACTTATAAACTTGAAATTAAATTTTAAAGTTTTAAATTTGAAATTAAATTTTAAAATTTTAAAATTGAAAGTCAGTGGATACAAAAAATTATTTAATAAGACCAATATGTAAAGATCAAACTCTGAAGGCTTTCGTTTTATATTTTCATTGAATAATAAATAAAACTTTAAATTAATTTGCAAGTTCTATTTTGATTTTTTTTATTTTTGAATTTGCAAATTAAAGTTTACAACAATTATAAAACAATAAGAAAGAGTACATAACATGCTTTGCATCATATTTGTAAGTTCATCCATGTCAACATGAGGTTCTTGGTTTCCGACATTGCTTGAATCAGGACCATCATTATATCTCCAATTTCTTGGTCCTCTGCTTCATCTACCTCTTCATGCCCTTAATTTTTCTGTTCTGATCTTATCCAATCTCTGAAGCATACTAGAATTTTTAAAGCGTTGTTGCCCAATAAATGACGGGTATCTCCTAGTTGCTGCCTTGCTTGGCTAAATGCGCTCTCTGATGCGACTGCTGAAATCAACACATTTAGCACGTCTCGAGCCATAGCCGAAAGAACAGAAAATTGATTTGAGTTGCTCCTCCACCAACCCAGCCATAGAAATTCCTTCATACGGAGCTCTGGTGATTTTTGCAATTAGAATTGGAGTTCATCAATATTCCTGCTACTGGTTTGTTAATGTACTCCTAGTGTAGACCAAATCAAATAATTTTCAACACCATCATTATCCTCCAAAGCACCAGATGCAGATGTTGAAACTGAACTTGAAGGAATATTTGCATCTCTAGCAGCAGAAGCATCAACAATGTTAGCATAATAGTTATCTAAAGTTTGTAAATATTTGTGTAGATCAGAAATACAAGTTTCAACATTAGGGGTTTCAGTTGGTCCAATATCCATATAAACATATAAAACAGTGATTAATTGGCGACAAGTGGCCATTTTGATATAAGGGTTTAAAATAGCACCAATTAGGTAAATAGAGGAAATTGGGTAGCATAGATTCAACAACAGAAGTATATTCTTCTTTCTTCTTCAAATTATGGAGTAAAAGAGAAATTTCAGCAATATGAACTAAACCATTAGCAATAGTAAGATAACAAGCTCCAGAAAACTTAAGTTCTAGATGTTAACAAACGGTTAGGATCGGTACAATGAGAATTAGCAACTATATGTATTTTATATTTATGACAACATTTTAAGAATAAATAAGTATAATTCCACCTAGTAACTATTTCTTCAGGCGTGAGTCTTGGTTTTAGTCCATACTGTACACATTTTTCCTTAAATGCATTTAATCAAGCACTTCTATTATTTTCTTGAATTACACCAACAACTCTTCTAACTAAAGTGATCTCATCTCTAAATAATTCAAAGCCACTCTTCACAACTAAATTATAAATATGACATGCACGCCTAACATGAAATATTTCAGGAAGTGGTGGGTGTAGATGCAATTTTAATATTGTAATAGCATAATTGTTGTTAGAAGCATTATCAAATGACATACACAAAACTTTTTCTGAAAGGTTGTAAAATATAGCAACTTCATAGATAGTATTACTTATAAATGCACTAGTATGACTTTGATCTTCGTCATATTTAAATGCAATAATATGTTTTTACATACAAAAAGTAACATCTATCCAATGTCATGTAACAGTCAAATAATCATTTCCATTTACAGCACGACCAATATCAGAAGTAAGAAAAACTCCACAAGAAAGATTGGCGAACAAATAACAAATATATGTTTGATATTGTCCAAAAAGCCGAAAGATAACAACTCTACACATACTTCTAGGAATACCTTTAAATAAAGGATTATAAATTCTTTGAATATAAGTAACAAAATATGGTGAAGCAGCAAAACTAAAAGGTAAACAACCTAAAACAATCATTTTAGCTAATTCTTCACGATCTTTCGCAATATCGTATTTATCCATTAAACTGGCAGTACCCGGGTTAAGTTTTTGTTGTCCATCTTCCTCATCAGCACTGCATGAAATAAGGTGGTTATCTATCATGTACCTACGAAGTTGACCCATTCCCCTTGCTTACCTTCAGTCTCATATTTATAAACTTCCTTACAAATTTGACATCTTATATAATTTTTATCTTTTTCTAGTCTTTCAAAAAAGTTTCTAACAATTACTTCTTAATCTTCGATTCCTCTTAATAGGGATGGGAGGCCTACCTGTATTAGCACGACCTCCACCCCTAGTATTTTGAGTTTGACTAGCATTACCAGTTGTAACTGGTGGTGTTCAAGATTATCACGTGATTGAATATCATCTAAATTATCATCTATACCATGATTTTCTTGACGTTGCTCATAATCTATATTTAAATTTTCATGTGAACTTTCAGAAATATGTGTAAAGCTACTAGAAGAACCAGCACCACCTCTTGATCTTTTAGGAGTTTTACTCTTACTACTACCACCCATATCAGTACACACTTTTTTGGTTGCTCTAAATATATCCATTATCTAAATTAAATTAAGAAATTAAATTAATAATTCTAAATAATAAAATAAAAATATACACCAAAGAAGAGAAAGAGATGGAACGAGTGTACCGGGATTCCGGATGCCGCACTAAATTTGATATCACACTTCAGTTGCTATTTGATGATATTGAATATTGATATCACACTTCACTTGAATACTTGATATTTGATCATTATAATTTTGTAGTGACTAACGTAAATATTTGATGAAACTTGAAATAATAAGTAATTGAAAATTTAAGAGCAATAAGCAATATTATCTAGAATTGAGAGAGAATTATAGTAGTAAGAGAGCATATTGTGAGAAAAAATAAAGAAGAAGGGGGGGCTATTTATAATTTTTAAAAGGTTAAAATTATAATTTATCAATTATTAGGGGTGGGGGCTATTTTCTTAAGGGGTAGGCCGAAATGGCCAAATTTGCAAAAAATGGTTGTTGCCCAACGATCATCTTTGAATTTGACCGTTGGCAACGGTCAAAAAATTTTAAAAATAATAAAATAAATTCCAACGGTAACCGGGATAGACCGAGTTGTAGCCCGGTAAAAGCTCGATAGTGGGTAACCGGGCTAACCAGGTTCCGGGTTACCAAAATATGTTCGTTCCCGTCCGACTCCCTCCCCCCCCCCCCCCCAAACAACAACCCGTCCCACCCCCTAGCGTACCAGGTTGTTATTGGGCTGGCCCGGCCCGATTAACAGGTATAAGCCAAGCTACGGATTCGATCAAACCCTGTAGCTTTTATTCAAACTATATATTTTTGTGTTAAAACAATCATTAAATATATGTAAATATTAAATATAGTATATAGTTATTAGCATTTAAAGTCTATCTTTCAAAATTTCGAAACTCTTAAAGATTGAAATTTTTGTTCCACCCCTGCTCCCCAATAGTATATGCCTAGATTATATATTAATTAATAATACTCTTGCGACAATATATTATGCTTATTTCAAATATCATAAATAAGTAAGAAAACGATTTATTTTCAAGAAAGATATTTTCCTTCATCCCAAACACGCCCTAGTTTCAACTTCAATTTTGTGAAATCATCCTTTGTGGATTATTGCTTTATCGAAGCCTAACATTTTTGACGAATTATGTGAAGTGTTCTAACTTGTAAGTAATCCAGAAAACCAAGCTTTCGAATAGCTACGGGAATTGAATCAAATAGTTACATTGAAGTGTTAACATTTATAACTCGTATTATATTTTATAAACAAAACATGATCAACTGTTCAGTGTGGTCAAGAGAATAAGTTATTATCTCATTATATGATTTTGAACAACTCTCCCTATGACAACTTTTATCTTAGCTATATTTCCATATTTTGTGAGATTGTCAAAATAATTTGTTAATTACCGATAACTTAAAATGTAAATTTTTTATTGTTAGTTTGTTAAAAATTGTGTTAGTTTGTTAAAAATTATGTCTAGTTTTCTAAAACTAAAATGTCACGAGTCTACTTTAATTAGTACTTTGACCAGAACGTCAACTTTGTCGTGGATTTCGAATCAAATCTCATTACAATACAATAATATATTAAATTAAAGCACATGGCAAAGTATCTATCAATTGATATACTCCTATCAATTTATATATTGTGACGGCTTTATTGAAAGGGAAAAAAAAAGTACCTACTCCCAGTAAGATACATAAAATATTACTAAAAAAGGAGAAAACACTGTATATTTCAAAGATCAGAAATCGTCAATATCTGTGGGCACGTTATTTCTCCATTAAACGAAGCTCATTTCCCTTCACCCTCTTCTCTTCTTGCTTTACATGTCCTTTCCTATTAATGTGGAAATATCAACATACCAAAAACTAAATTGCAGAAAGCCAAATTCAAGATTTGAGTTCATCAAAGAGTTACCATGAAGTTTCCTTTTCCATTTACCAGTTGTTTTAGTTCCTCATCTGGTACAATGGATACCAGCCAAATTAACCCATATGGTACGTGACTTCTCAAATTCTTCTCCTGAACTTCTTATCATTTTTTATAGTCTTGATAATATTATTCCTGGAAGTCTTGGAGTAACAGTAAAACTGTATTCGTGTGATCTATAAATCACGGGTTTCGAGTTGTAGAAGCAGCCATTAATGTTTGCATTAGGGTAGCTTGTCTGCATCACATCCTTAGGGTGCGGCCATTACCCTACGCGTGCCTCTCTAATAAGAGAATATGATACCATCCCCACTTTTGGCGCACTTGTTTGATGAGGCTAAGTACAGATCTGCTACGAGCTCCCTGGCTAGCCATCCGTCTAATGAGCCAACTTCTTGACCGGGATATCTTATGTACCGGGCTGTCCTTTTTCCCTATAATTTTATTTCTACTACTTAAGGATATAAATTCTACCAACAGATGGACAAAGAGCTCAGAAGTTCTCAGTGTTCTCTTACAAGGAATTAAAGGCTGCAACTCATGGATTCAGAGCATCAAGTAGAATTGGAGAGGGAGGATTTGGTTCTGTTTACAAGGTGATTTTCTTATCCTAACAAGTTCATTTTGAGAGTTAGTGCTATTGAATTGAAACGGTTTTAAATGAAACGACATGAACAATGAGGATTCATATAGCCGACTCCAACTAGAGTAGTGGAGTTCGGGGAGAGGGGGGTGGCTATTTTTTTCGACTGCATTCGATGCTGATGATCATTTGGTTTTTTTTCTTGAAAAGGGTCGGCTTGAAGATGGAAGCAGTGTGGCTGTAAAGGTTCTATCAATTGAATTAGAAACAATGCGAGGTGAAAGGGAATTTATATCAGAAATAGCTGCATTGTCTGATATTAGACATGAAAATCTTGTCACCCTCAGAGGATATTGTGTGGATGGGACCGACAGACTCTTAGTCTATGAATACATGGAAAATAATAGTCTAACACAATCTCTTCTAGGTAAAATTTCTTTAAACAGTTTAAGTTATATATACCGTCAATGTAAAATATTTAATAGTGTAAAATTTGTTACGCTAATGGTATATATAATTTAAACGCATTCTTTAATATCTCTCTCATTAAATTTTGGAAGAGGCTATAACAACGAGATGGCTTAAATTAATTGTTTGACAAGCAGGGGAAGATCACAACAGAAGTAAATTTACATGGGAACTTAGGAGAGAAATTTCTAAAGGAATAGCAAAGGGACTTTCATATCTACATGAAGAAGTGACTCCCCACATTGTACATAGAGATATTAAGGCCAGCAATATACTTCTTGATCAGAATTTTACACCAAAAATTGCAGATTTTGGTTTATCTAGACTATTTCCTGAGAAAACTTCACACATTACTACCCGAGTTGCCGGAACATTGTAAGTTCAAACCACATTTTGCTCATTTTAGATTCTACATTGGAGTGTTTATTGCTGATCATGTTGTAAATTTCTTGACTTAATTACTTTATGCCTAAAGGGGATATCTTTCTCCGGAATACGCCATCAGTGGACATTTAACTCGGAAATCAGATGTTTATAGCTTTGGAGTCTTATTGCTAGAAATAGTCAGCGGTTGCCCTGTTATTGCTTTTGACATTGAGAGAGGAGAATATTTCCTAGTTAACAAGGTAATCATATTTAGCTACGTTTAATTTTTATACATCATCAGTGTTAAAGAATACTATACTATCAGGTCATGTAAAAGGTAATTACAAGCAATAAATGAAATTAGAACTTGAAAAATAATACAAGTAACTTTGTATAGCAATAATCTCACGGGTGTACTTATTTCAGGCATGGGAAATGTACAATACTGACAAATTATTAGAGCTAGTAGACCCTGTCTTAAATGGAGAATTTCATGGCGATGAAGCTATCCGATTCTTGAAGATTGGCCTACTTTGTGTGCAAGAAATCGCCAGCCTCCGCCCCAAAATGTCAGCAGTCATAAAGATGTTGAGCAGTACCAATTATATGGAATTAGAGGATGTAAAGATTACTCAACCTGGAATTCTTGCTGATCTGAAAGATGTTAAGATAGGTCAAAAGCAATGTTCTAACAGCTTTTTATCTAATGCTGTAGCTATGGCTAGAAAGTGTTGGTACAAAGTGTATATTTCAAACACACAAACTTGGCCAACATTTTTTGAGAAGATATAAATCAATGAGGCTTTTAAGAGACTTGACGTAACTAGTAAAGTTGTTGCTATGTGCAAGAGCGGTTCAATATAAGTGGGGCCTAAAGCGAAACTTTAAGAAAAGGCCTTAAATATTTTAAATAAATTTCATTTATATTTTATTTGTAAATTTTTTTTCTAGATTTTGAAATGAGTAATTAATATCTTATAATTGATTTCTTCAATAAATATTTTTTCAATGATAATAAAGCTAACCCATTTATTTTTCTTGAAATAATGTTGATCTTATATAAGATTTTGAATAGTTTCACTTTTGAAAAGAACACTCTCTTACTAATACTTTAATAAGAGTGCCTTTTTGAGATTGTGATTGTATTAAAGTTTCAAATTTTTTTTGAGTTTCTAACATGACTCATATTTTCTAGACAACAAGTTTTAAAGTACAGCCTGTTATAAACTAGGATGGAAGGAATATGCAATTCATATTAATAAATGTACTTTTTTGTTTGACACAATATAAAAATGCTTACGAAAAAAGAAAAGAAAAAGCATTAGTATGAATATGAATTAGGAAGATAAGATTAGAAGGGAACTTGTATTGCCAATAAATCAAATTTTTATATGCATTTCATTACAGTAAGCTTTCACTTGCTCTCATTTTCTTTGAGCTTTTTTTGGGGAGGGTCAACATGAATTATGAAGTTTACAAATTCTTTTTACCTTTTTTTCTCTAAAAATTTCAATATTTTCTAAATATTTTTAAACCATAAAGCTAACTATAAGAAATTTTGGGGCCCCTAGAATTTGGGGGCCTCAAGCCAATGCTTTACTTGCTTTGGCTTCAAACCGGCCCTCGTTATGTGACCAGGAGGTCACACGTTCGAGCCGTAGAAATAGCATCTTGCAGAAATACAGGATAAGGCTGTGTACAATACATCATTATGGTGTGGCCCTTTCACGTGACTCCACGCAAGAACTTAGTGCACCGAGCTCACTTTTCAGGCTACGAAGAGACTGAAATGAAAATGCTCTGAACAAATGTAGCTTAGAATAGGTCTTTCTTCCGACTTCTTTCTTTTTTAGCCTTTATTTGAATGTTTAGTTCCATAAGCTGCAGATATTATCCTTGGGTAACAAACAAGGATAACAATTTTTAGGATTTGAGGGGCCAAATAAATTTTGTCTTCGATTATAATTTTTTCTAACACTATTTAAATATTTTTAACTGTAAAACAGTTGTGATATTTAATGTTCTTCTTTATGGCGTCAGAAAAGATGTAAATATTATCTGAAGGCTTAATATATATTTCTTCCCCTCTCCATTAAAAACCGATCAAATTTGGTTTGGGTTTGGTTTTAATCGAAAAAATCGAATCAAACCGACTATAGAAGTAGCTATTTAAATTTATTATTATACCCATATATGTGTATATTTTTATATAAAGTTTCTAAAATTTTATGGTACATATTAGTTGTTTGTATTTTTAGTCTAGTTTTTTACTATTATAATAATCTAATTCTTTGCATTTACATTCTAGTTTGATTGGTAGTTTTCTTTTACTAAGTACAAGAATTTATTTCATGTTAAAAATAATCGATTTTTAATTGACTACTTAAATTATTCATCACTAGTATTTGATTCAATTATCATCAATATATCTTGATAAATGATAGATTTCTCAAAAAGCAATTAGTTTGATAGTGTTACGTTGAAAATGTAATCGCCGAAATATGTGTTTAGTAAGAAAAAAATCGATAAATAACCGAAAAACCGACAAAAAAACGACGAAAGCCAAATCGATAAAAACCGACTTAATTGGCTTGATTTGATTCCAATATTTGAAGAACCGACTTACTTGGTTTGGTTTGATTTTTTTTAGGGAAACAAATATCCAAACCGAACCATAAACGCCACTTTCATAAAATATGGGTCTGAGACCCTTACACAAGCGCGTGTAGAACAAGAAAACAGAAAGCACGTGAAAGGTTATTCTTGTCCAAACCCTCTTATTTATAGTAGAATACAAAGAAGCCCTTGCTCAATCCAGTATTATTATTGAATGAAGACAGAATAAGGAAATTTACAAGGGAAAGGAAACAAAAGTAGGAAATGCAACCAAACAAGAAGAAAAGCATTAAAATCACAATGTTTGGCACATTTAAAATTAAGTGCCAAACCACAAAGCACAATTTAAAGAGGCCATCTCCACCAATACCACTATACAATTTTGACCATTTAATATTCATTCCATCTCCTTAAATAGCTCTAACTGCTGAATCATATAATTAGGCATTGCTCCTGAATGAGCCAAGTGCTTTGACTGCTCCAGCTCTCAAAATATATTGGTGATATAATGCAGCAATTGCAGCACCAATTAAAGGTCCAACCCAGAAAATCCACTGTCATATTAAAAAGGCAATATTATAAGTTACCAATGTATATTTTGGATAAAAATAATAAAAACCAAAGGATGTGCAATTCCTTGTTAAAGTAAAATTATATTGCTTACTTGGTCATCCCAGGCTTTGTCTTTGCCATATATGACTGCAGCTCCAAAACTTCTAGCTGGATTAATACCAGTTCCAGTGATTGGGATTGTGGCCAAGTGAACCATGAATACAGCAAATCCAATTGGAAGTGGTGCCAATACCTTAATTCAATTACAAATATTGACTTCTTCAACTCAAGTTACCAAAAAGAAGCATTAAAAATAGGATTTAACTTGCATACATTGACCATGTAAATAACTGTCAATGTAATTTAACCTGTTGTAACAAATTGTCTGTCTTATTCTTTAAAAAAATAATTGGCTCCACTTATTACGAGCAATAGAAGGAGGCCTTGGCATAACTGGTAAAGTTGTTGTCATATGACTAGAAGGTCACGGGTTCAAGCAGTAGAAATAGTCTTTTGCAGAAATGCAGGGTTCAAACAGTAGAAACAGTCTTTTGCAGAAATACAGGGTAAGGTTGCGTACAATAGACCCTTGTAGTCCGACCCTTCCCCGCACCCCGCGCATAGCGGAGCTTAGTGCATCAGGCTGCCTTTTTTTTGAATTACGAGCAGTCACGGGCGGCCCTTCCCTAAAGCAGTACCTGCTTTAGGCCCCATATTTATGAGGGGCCCATTTTTTTTACAACTAATCGGCTATATATAAGTTTAAAAAAATATTTTGTCAGGTGAAAATGCTTGATTTCTTTCTTTAACAAATATAGAGAAGAAAGATTTGTAACTGCTATGATTTCTACGATTTAAAATGAATATCGAACCCGAATTTCGTAAGAAACTTATGGTATATTGGAAGAAACAATTTGACGAGAATATTGATAATGAAATCTCAAAATCACTCTAAGAATCCTTTAGAGTTGATTACCTTTTATACAAGGCTATTTTTGTTTTTACTTCAAAAGAGATTTGAACAATTCGAAGCACATGAAAATATTTTTAGTTTTCTATTTAGCGGTAAAAAACTGAGATCACTAGATGAAAATTTGATAAAAACATGCCTTGCACACAACTTTGTTAAATCTGATCCTATCTAGTAGTTGACATCCCCAACTACATAGTCCATTATCTACACGAAATGATATTAGATACAAGCACTAAACAGACATGGGTACAAGTAGAAGTTTTTCAAAAGTAAAATTGATAAAATCTTATCTAAGATCAATGTCTCAAGAGAGGTTAAATGAATTAGCTATATTGTCAATTGAGAAATATTTATTTAAAAAAATTGATTATAAGAAAATTATTAATAACTTTGTATCTAAAAAAAATAGCTAGAAAGTAGACTTTAAATTAAAAAATATTTTTGGTAAAAAAGTTGCCCCTCGTAAAGTTTGGCTTTAGGCCACAAAATTCATCGGGTCGCCCCTGCGAGCAGTCACTTATAATTATCTTTTAGATGATCAGATAGTATAAAAATTTCTTTACGCCCATGTATATAAGTTAATTCAAGAAACTATAGGCAAAATGTTAAGTAGATTAGTAGATGTAGTGTTGCAAAATTTTACTTACAGGAACATGGGAGTCTCTGGCATTTCTCTTGGGGTCAGTGGCAGAGAAGACAGTATAAACAAGGACAAAAGTGCCAATGATTTCAGCAGCTAATCCAGTGCCAGTGCTGTAGCCTGTTGCAAGCTCATTGGCACCACCACCATATCTAACATAATAAGACTTCTGAAATGCCTTCACCAAACCACAACCACAAATGGCTCCTAAGCACTGTGCTATCATATACATTACTGCTCTGGCCAATGAGATTTTTCTAGCCAAGAACAGCCCAAATGTCACAGCTGGGTTAATATGTCCTCCTGCATACACAAAATGAAAACCCCCCATCAATCTCTTGAACTGAACCTTTTCCAAAACCATTTTTTGTTAAAGTATTATTGAAGACATAATTAAGTAAATAAAAATATTTAATCCATGAAAACTTAAGTTGTTACATTAGATCGTCAATCAATTCAACGTAGTTCGGGGCAGGTAAGACCTCTTAGATTCAAGTCTCACCGCCACTTACAAAGGCAGATGCAGAATACTAGTACCAGGTTCATCTGATGAAGCATAAATTTAAGTGTAAATATACACTAAAATTATAATAAATACTAGTAGATATAAACTCATAACTTTGAAAATTCAATGGGTTTAATGCTAAAAATTTTAAAGGTTAGGACCTATAAAGCTTAAACCAACCATATCAAAAAGATTTTTCATGTATTTGACCCATGAAAAAGAATCGGACATACACATGAAAAGGCATGTTAAAGACAAAATTAAGCAAATAGGAAGTGTAATGTATATAGCCGCTATTTTAGATGAGACAGTAACAGAAATTACGTACCAGAAATACCAGCAGTGCAGTAAACAAGAACGAAAATCATGCCACCAAAGGCCCAAGCAATGCCAAGAATGCCAACACCACCACATTCATCACCATTATGTTTAGTGTCACTTTGGCTCTTGTAGCCAATCACAGTGAGGACAGTGATGTAGAGAAATAAGAGAGTGGCAATAAATTCAGCAATAATGGCTCTATAAAATGACCATTTTCCAAGTTCCTCTGCATCAATTAGTGGTGCTGGAGGTGGATCTTGGTAGTCCTTATTAGGGGCGTACTGATCAGTGCCATATTCAATATCCTTGGCCATTAATCCTGCACTCTGTCTCTGTATTAGGCTCACCAAAAGAAGATTATGCTAATCTTGAATAATGTTGGTTTTGAGAGCTTTTATTTAGATAGAAATATGTAAAATTGATTGTGGTGGAGTTGCTCGAGAGTGAGGAAAATTTATATAGAGGGTTTGGACTTGAGTGGAGCATTAATTTAACTCATTTCCTGCCGACCCATTTTACCTTTTGTTTTTTGTATTTATATTCTCTTCACTTTCATGGTGAACATACCCCACTTCTAGCCAGGAGCCGAGCTAGAATATTTGTTACGGATTTGGATTGAATTCACTTAGTTTTTGTCCACATTTTGTATTTATCTTTAATAATTCATTGAGTATATATGAATTATTAATTAAGAACTCAATAACTTAAAAGTACTAGAATTCTCGTAAGCTCCAAATTTTCGCTTTGCCTCATCCTCTAGCTACAGGGTCTTGAGGGCGAGAATCATTGGCGGAGCCACATTGAAGCAAGGGGTGTCAAGCAACACCCCTTCGCCGGAAAATTACACTATTTTGCTAGATAATTTTTTTATTTTATATATATTTACTATATGTTGACTTTCATTGACTTTTCGATGTATCTAATTATTTATATTTTGACACCCCTTATACATTAGCAGATAGAATACTATAAATTTCTTGGAAAAATCAAAATACTAGGCAACTATACAATATACTCTATGTGAGAATCTTCTATGTAATTATTAGTATCCGTGTAATTCTCACTGTTCTTCTCTTCCCGATTTCCCTTTCTTACCTTATGTCATGGAGAATTTGAAATACCACGGATAATAGTTAACTGGACACAAAAAGACTGAGATTACCCGCTCATCAAATTAAAGAAAAAATAATAATTTGGTGCACAAAGTTTTTCGCGTCACGCAAGGCTCGAGAAATGGCTACAAGAATGTGATGTAGACAACTTATTCTAATACAAGTGTTAGTGAATATCTCCACGGTTCGAAACCGCTGACGGCCACACAAAAATAAATTTTACCCGCGCATCAATATAATTACCCACCAAATTATAATATTATTAAAAAAAACATAATGCTAAAGTGGACCGACCATTTTCATACATCATGATCAACCACAAATTTTATTTGATGGTGGCTCCCACCACCGTCCAGTCCAACTCAGCCAGCAATTGTAATTACCAATCACTAATTTAATGCCATGTCACCAGCCGCCATATTCCAATCATTTGGTTTTATTAAGGATTAATATACTCGTACGTGTTAATTGGGCAAAATCATGACATTGTCTACCCCACTTGAGAAAGAACAAAAAGGCGGTATGAACCTTATGGGTTCTCGATATTAGAACTACTAGTCTTAGGTTACTTGGGTTCTGTGTGTTACCTAACTCAATTGAATATAAAATTTTAGAAAATTACATAAACATTATGTTTGAATTTGGGTTTGAGTTATAAAATTAAAATTAACAAAAACTTAAGTTTCTACAAGTTGTTGATCCTAATTAGGTAACTTCAACGAAGGAAGAAACTCTCAAAGACCAAAACACAATTTTTCTATTTTTATGATCAAGAAGATATATCATATGAATTGTTTCCAACATATTAAAAAAGTCTAAATTATTATTACAAAATGTATTATTCAATCACTATATTTTGATTAATCTACTACGTATTTCTTTATTTTGGAGGAAACTTTCTTTTTTTGCCCAAGCACACAACCATGCATCCTAATATTTTCTTTTATGGAAGTAAGAATCTAAGATTGTAATGAAATTAATAAACACAAATAGATTTTAAAAGGACCATGTCAATCTATGAGCCAAAAATATGGAGCTTATGTTAAAAAAATTCCCTAAACTTTGCACGGAATCGTTATACACCTAAATAAAGTAGTCTTAGTAACCCTCGAAGTTGGCTATTTGATTGTTACTCCGTAATGTTAATGTGATAAAGAGCGTGGATACATACACTCTCCTTTAGGCGCGTGAAAGTGAACAAAATTAAAAAATTAAATTTATGATGTAATATTTTTCAATCGTTAATATAATTATTTATTTGCTACAATACAATTATGTATTTATTCTTAATGCATCTAATATACAACATATTTATTCCAGTTTTGTATTTTTAAGTTCTTTTTTAGATTTAATGGCTATTTGATCCAATTGTATATTTTATTTTATTTTCGGGTCAAATTTATAAAACAAACTTAGACGGAATTCCAACACATTAGCATAAAAATAGTTTAGCTAAAATAATAAAATACCAATTTTGTATTATCTGTTATTTTTTTAGATGCAAATAACTATCTATATTAATTGTGTATTTTTATTTTTGGGCCAAATCAATAAAAAAAATTTAGCTTGAGCTTTATTATTTTCTTGCTTAATTAAAAAGGTATGGCCAAAATAACGGAGTTGTAATAATTTTTAGAAATTCGCAACATATTTGAAATTCTTAAATCCACCTACTATGTTGTTTAAGTAAATAGAATAATTATTATAGTATTTTTTTATTTTTTTGACAGGCACACACATTTTTGTATCCCATTCAAAAAATTATTTCTCAAAACTTGGATAACGACTTCTAGAGTCATTTAATTCCTATTGTTGTGGAAGATATTAAAAAACTTAAGTAATAATTCTTACAAAAAAAATAATTTAAATAAGGAAAGAATTTATATTTATATATAAGTAAAATCTTAATCGATGTTAAATTCCTAAGTATTAAGAGTTTTTACCTAACTCAAATAAGGAAAGTTTTAATAGTCAAAATTTAAATTATATTGAAAAGCCTAAATATTAAAGTCCTAATTATAAGGGCTTCTTACTCAATTCTAATAAGAAAAAATTTAATAAATAATAAATCTGATTAAATTTAAAAGTCATAAATATTAGTTAGGAGAATAAACAAATGACTATTTTGTCTAGTGTGAACTCTATTTTAAAATGGTAAAAAGATGAACGACATTTCTCTAAGGACCTTCGTGCTTTTAATATAGTATAGATATAGATTAGAAGCACACGATGGTAATATAATATGTAATTGTGAATTATTCCTCTAAGAGGAAATGTTGTTTGCTAATTTATTTAATTCTTAACTTGGTTGCCTCTCAAAACATGTTAATAAAGGAGACATTAGTCTTTAATTTACTTTTTAATTCATTTACTTCTTATCCAAATCTATATAATGGATTAAAGTTATAGATAGTCAAAATATGGAATAAACTTTAATGGTAAACTATCTTTTTAAGAAAATAATTATGCAAGTTTGATATATAACGAAAAGTTTAAATATTTAATTTGGAAGAAAACTGTACATTGAATGGAATCTTAACATGCTTTATCAAATTTATAAATGCACGTTCCTAATTTGTAGGTCTAAAAAAGTACGAACAAATTATTATAAATGAATTGTTCGATCTATATAAGGTCAAACTTTAATTGACTTAATGTCCTAAATCTTAGACTTATATGTAACCGTTTAAATAAGAAAAACTTAAATAAGTAAACTTTTACTTGATTTAAAACTTCTAAATATTAGGAGATAATTTAAATGACAATCTTGTCCAATATAAAATCAGTTTACTTGATTTAAAACTTCTAAATATTAGGAGATAATTTAAATGACAATCTTGTCCAATATAAAATCAAATTTTAATGGTAGAAAAGGCGAACGACATTTCGCTAAGGGCGTTCGTGCTTTTAATATAATATACATATAAATGATTTCAAGTGTTAATTACTGAGTTCTTAATGGGATTTTAGGCCTTCATGGCTTTTTACAATGTTGAATTTAAGAAAATGTCTTTTTTAGATCTCTTACGTGTAAAAAAAAAACTCTTATGTGTAAAATTAAATCTCTCATATAAAAAAAAGAGATGGAGTCATAAAATTAAATACAAGTTTGTAATGAGCCACAAAACCAATTGACCCGTTATAAATTTAATATTTGTACATATTTAATGAATTCTAAATACTAAATACGCTATTTGAGTAAAAAAAACTATTGGGTTCAGCCGAACCCGTATTTCTAGCATATTTGGTCAAGCTTCTAGGCCAAAAGTGTTTTATTTCCTAAAAGTACTTTTTTTTTCTTACCTTAAGGTGTTGGCCAAGCTTTTTTGAGGGAAAAAGTGCTTTTGAAAGAAACAGAAAAAGTAGCTTATTCCCAAAAGAAACACAAACAGTTTTGACTTTTCTTCTTACCAAAAATACCCTTAACAAAATATAGTACATACCAAAATAACTGTTAAGTCTAGTACTTAGGATATTAATGTATACGTATTTCTTCTTATATTTAGGATAATTTTCTAATATATAGTGACTTTAGGGGTGAATACTTTTATATTTGTTGAATGATTTTTAATATATTTGAATATTATTAAAAGAATTAAAGTACTTTTTAATTTTATTTTCATATTTTACTTAAATAAAATGAAAAGATTTAATTATTGCCTGTAATAATAAATTTTTGAGATATTTATTTACTTATAATATTAACTATTCACTTTTTGAAAAGTTTGGTCAAATACAAAATATTGCTCAAAAGTATTTTTTAGAGTAATTAGCCAAACAAAAATTATTTCTCTGCAAAAATACTTTTTTCAAAAGCACTTTTAAAAAAATTACTTTTCAAAATAAGTTAGAATTTTCCAGCTTGATCGTACAGGCTATTCGGCTTGTGCCTCCGCCCCAGAAGTATTGTCATTTTAAGGGGTTATAGGCTTGCCATATGTAGAGCAAGTAAGGATCATTGTAAAAGTGGTAATGCTGCTTTTGTGGACTCTATTAATTGGACGGTTATCTATTGTATTTCTCTAATGAAACCTCATTTTTTGGGTGTGGAAATGGTGTAGTGAACCCACTTTGGAAAAAACAAATTGTTGTCTTCTGTTTCATGATTCAAAATTACGAGAGGATTTGGTACTTTCTTTGTCGAATTTTATATGACGTTAACAATTATTATGGTTGTCGCATTTGTAAGGCCATTTCTGATGGCTATAATATTGCAGAGAAAATTACACAGCTTTCAAAATAATAGCCAAACAGAATATATATTTTATATATATATATATCTTGTGTTCATTTGTAGCAGAGTGAAGAAACTTAAAACTTTTCTTCCCTTTCCCTTTGTTTACCCGAAAAATGGATAGAGTTGAATTTATACGCAGTTCCGAGGATATGTGGCATAACTTGATACAAAATGCAAGGATAAATAAAATGTAAATGTAGATTGGAGAGAATGCAATCTAGATAAGGTTATCAAGAACAATGAACCTTAGGATTCGACAAATAGAATCAATCTAAGAAACTGAAAGAACGATTCTTTAGTGTAGAAGAATATAATACTTTTATTACAATGTAAGTCTCAGAAAAACTCGTCCTACAGAAATGATAATCAAGCCCTTTTATAGTGGAGGGATTCGGCTTCAAGCATAATAAAATAAATATTCAGTGGGAGACCAGCTTTTCCATAATTTCTGCCAAGATTTTCTCTAGTGGGATTGCAACGGCTTTTGTCTGCGAGCTCGATCTTGCTTAGAATCCTCGATTTTGGTTTGAGCTTGATTTCGGCTCGAACTTGTGATCTTGGTTCGAGCCCGATCCTGGTTCGAGCCCTCGAATTGATTCCAGGTCAATGTTGGTTGGTCTCTGGATTATCAGCACGATAGGTCTACCCTGCATCATGGTTCGATTCTTATTCGAGTTTGATTATGATATCGATCTCGATACGGACCGGCCTCCCCGGGTTCGAGGTTAGTTTGTCCCCCCTTCGGGATCTTACTTCGACACATCACCCTTCGAACTCGATCGGACATGCCAAGGCTGAAATCTATTTCGACTGTATACAGATAGTCCCCTCGTTTCTCAGAAAAAATATGGCGAGAAACGATATGATTTTCAACAGCTCGATCAGATTATATCTTGTCGTTTCAATCGGGTTCGACCATGATGCATCTGGTAGCTATCCCGTCGGTTTAGTCTTTCAAGGCATTTAATGCATGTCAGGCGGTGGTCGGCCACTGCTGATACAGAACCGCCATCGTTTGAACCTATAAATAGCCCTTACTTTTATCTTTTACCATTTTTACATCTTCTATCTTCCAAAATTTCCCAAGTTCTTCTTCGTACTCTCCAACTTATCAGTAAAGCTGTGATTTCATTCCGCAAAAACCCCTCTTCAATTTTACCAAATCTCTGTCATTTTCTTCTATTCCTTACTTTTGAATTCAAAAATGGTGAAAACATCGCAAACCATTCCTCAGAAAGAGAAGGCTTCATCTTCACAATGTGTTACGTATGAGACACCAGCAGAACCACGGCCTGAGGAGTGTGTTCCCGGGGCGTGTGTCCTTACTTCAGATTTTAAGGTTGATAAAGGTTCATCAGTCCCTAGCCGGCGTGAGCCGGTATCGAGGTACATGTGTTCGATAACCGAAAAGCACCTCGATCTATTAAAGAAGGATTGCAATTGGGGTGAAAAAGAAGTAATAATACCTACCCCTGACGAAGATATCACTTCTTACGTAAAAGGGTTTTTGAATGTATATACTTACCCTTTCACTTTGGGTCACCTCGATTCCATCATTATTGACTTCTGTCGATAATATCAAATAACCCTAGGCCAGGTCCATCCTTCTTTGTGGCGGATCATTATCCTGATCCGATATTTTGTGACAAAATCGAGGGGATATCGTTCACCCTCGATCATCTTATCCGGCTGTACCGTCCCCGACTTTTTCGAGGAGGGTTAATAAAACTCTAGCGTCGGGTTACCAAGGCTTTGTTCTTGAGTATTGACGAGGACAGGGACCGGGGTTGGATGGACAGGTTTGTTCGAGTAAGAACTTTGGACCTGATTCCGACTGAAAAGATGCCATATTCCGAGGAGTGGAATATGAAACATAAGTGTGATCTTGCTGTTACTTCTATTTTGTTCTTCCATTTATTCTCTTATCAACACTCCTCCTTTTGTGATGCAGCGGTTCCCTGGATGCCCGGAGCGGTTCCCGATCTCAAGAACTGGCTACGAGCTCTTGTTTCGACCTCCACATACGCCGAGCGCTCATGGCGTGATTTGTCAAAGGGTCGGTGGGAGGCCAAAAATCACGGTAAGCTCATTTCTCGGACTCTGATGATCTGAACGAGGCGTTTCTCAAAATATTTTTTATAAGATTTCCCATATGCAGGTTTGGGTAAAGACGCGATCTTGAGGCCCCTGTCCAATGACGAGGATGTTTCGACCTCTGTCCTAAAGCCGGTGAAGGAAAATAAAAGGAAGAGAGCCTCGGTTCCCGAATATCCAAAATCGAAGAAGAGGACGGCTCGTAAGCCGAACAAGAATGCCATTCCTTTGACCGTGGAATCCATTCTGCGTTTAAGGGATGAAGATGAAGATGAAGAAGAATAAGAAGAAGAGAACAATGAGTCCGTGCTGGCGGTCCGAACGAAGAGAGCCACCGATGCCTCATCGCCGGCTGGATCGATGATGCTCTATGAGGCTCCGCCTCAAACTGAAGATATACCGGAGAAAGATTCAGGTAGAGTCCCCGAACTATCGGATGTCGAAGACGCCTCTCATCGGAGTCAACCGGCAGGGGATACGATCGAAGAGCCCCTCAAACCCCTCCAGCCGAGGGGAATGCTCCAAGCGAGTCATTTGGAGCAGCAGCGATCGAGGATTCACCTACCTTTCCCACTTTTTCCACAGGGGTGATTCGGGAAGCTCAAGCTCTGGGAGCCCTCGATCTAGACAGGCCTCACGATGAAGAAGATCCGTTTCGTGACCTGTTTACCGGTATTGAGGACGTTGCCGGTGCCAGTGATGAATCAGATCTTTTTCACGGATTGCGGCAGGTTTTGCATCAGGTGAGCCTTTAAAATTATTTTGTCGGTACTATCTTTATGTTCGTTTTTCATTAACTTCGCTTCTTGTTTCTTTGTAGGTAGCGGCAGTCCATCGAGAACAACGTTCTCGTTCTTAGAATGAGCTGCATCGATACGCGGCCGACCTACACCGTGCTACTGACGAGAGGAACTCCCTTAGACTTTCCTTAGGGCAGAGAGAGAAGGAAATAAAAGACCTCCGAGCTGAGCCGGCCAAGGCTTATCGAGATCAGAATGATTTGTCTGAGCAGGTAATGATGCTTTTGAAAGCCTATGGGCTTGATACCGGAACGATAGCTAACATTTTGGTCTCACAGCTGCAGCAAAAAATCGAGATGATCGAGAAGCTTCGTGAGGAGGTCGATGTGATAAGGATGGAGTCCTTGCGGTGAAAAGAAGGTATGGACCGCTTTGCTGCAGAAAAGGAGACTGCTTGAGCCCAGTTATCATCGTCCGAAACCCAACTTCAGAAAATGAAGGAAAAAGGCCTGGTTCAAGCAAGAAGAATTAAGGAGCTTGAGGCTCGGTTGGCCTCTTTACTTGCCGAGGCCGAATCCGATGCTGAAAAGGCAAAGGCCGATGCGGATGCGCTCATGGCCGTCTATCGGGCCGATGCTGAAGCTGCCCAAGTCCAGGCAAGAGAGGCAGCCAAGTCCGCCGATAGTCGAGCGCATTGGGTCGCCGAGCTTGCTAAGTGCCGATCCAGAAGGGAAACTTTTGAGGAGATTCATGCTCGTGGCTTCGATCTCGCTGAAGAGATAAAAAAGGGCAAAAGAACTCGAAGCTGATGCTGAAGCTCTGGTTTCTGATAGTGATGACAACGACGATGGGATCAAGAGCGGATCCGAAAATGGGGGGGAACCTGATAAAGAAGAGACCGCTCCCGGTCGAGAAATTTAGTTCTTAGTTTTTACGTTGTAATCACCCATGTAGATAAATTTGTGTATAGACATATCTCCCCTTTTGCCGACTTGCTTCTGTTTTTGTTTCCCTTCTTGCGAGGACTTTATTCGCCTTATGAATGTTTCCACAATGTTTTAAACAACTTAATCAAATTTAGACCTTGTAGCCTCTATAACCGAGCGAGCGTTTACTCAAACTTGGGGCAATGTAGCCCTTTAGGCTTATTAGTTGTCAATGATTCGATCTTGAAGAAATATAGCCCGTGGGCGTAATGGTCGAGCGAGTGTTTGCTCGAACTCGAAAATGTAGCCTGTAGGCTTAGTCGAGTGAATGATTCGAACTCGAATTAATGTAGCCCGTAGGCTTAGTCGAGTGAATGATTCAAACTCGAATTAATGTAGCCCGTAGGCTTAGTCAAATGAATGATTCAAACTCGAATTAATGTAGCCCGTAGGCTTAGTCGAATGAATGATTCGAACTCGAAGTAATATAGCCTGTAGGCTTAGTCGAGTGAATGGTTCGAACTCGAAGTAATGTAGCCCGTAGGCGTAATGGTCGAGTGAGTGTTTGCTCGAACTAGAAATAAAAACAGCCTGTAGGCTTGGTCGAGTGAATGATTCGAACTCGAAGTAATGTAGCTCGTAGGCTTAGTCGAGTGAATGGTTCAAACTCGAAGTAATGTAGCCCGTAGGCCTAATGGTCGAGTGAGTGTTTGCTCGAACTTGAAATAAAAATATCCCATAGGCTTGGTCGAGTGAATGATTCGAACTCGAAGTAATGTAGCCCGTAGGCTTAGTGGTCGAGTGAGTGTTTGCTCGAACTCGAAATAAAAATAGCCCGTAGGCTTGGTCGAGTGAATGATTCGAACTCGAAGTAATGTAGCCTGTAGGCTTAATGGTTGAGTGAGTATTTGCTCGAACTCGAAATAAAAATAGCCTGTAGGCTTGGTCGAGTGAATGATTCGAACTCGAAGTAATATAGCCCGTAGGCTTAATGGTCGAATGTATCTTTATTCTGATTGCACAATAAATCTCAAAATAGAGGAATTTTCATTGGATATAAGATGCCGATAAAGAAGAGAACTTTCTTCGCACGTTATTACATGCCTGGGTTCGGGCCAATCTATATGAGCATGGTTCGCTTCGACCATTTGGCTCTTACAGTTTTTCCTATTGGGACCCTGTTGCTGTGAAATAACTTTCTTGCGGGACCTCGGATATTGTCGTAAATACTACACGATAAATCTTGCCGAAAAATCCATTTGGGATAAAACCGGTCTAAGGGAAAAAGAGTGCAACGCGTGCTTTCTAGCGAGAGATCTGTCCCTTGTTCGGACTCCTGCAGGGGTCAGTTTTGAGATATAAACGAATATGGAAAGGTTGTACCTTAGCAGTAGTACCGTTTTAGATGTGATATATTCCAGCTGCTTGATAGCTGTTTGCCGTTTATAACGCCGATCCTGTACGACCCCTTTCCGATGTTCTCGAGTACCTGATATGGTCCTTCCCAATTCGGTCCTAGCTTCCCTTCATTCGAATTTCGGGTATTTATGGTAATTTTTCTCAACACTAAGTCCCCAGGCTTGAAACGGCGGAGCTTGGTTCTTCGATTATAATATCTTTCGATTCATTGCTTTTGGGCGGCCATTCGGACGAGAGCAGCTTCTCGTCTTTTGTCCGATAGTTCGAGTCTTGTATTCATAATCTCGTTATTTGATTCTTCCATCGCGAATCGAAATCTGGCACTGGGTTCACCAACTTCGACAGGTATCAATGCTTCGGACCCATATACTAAGGAGAACGGGGTCGCCCCCGTACTGGATTTTGACGTTGTCCGATATGCCCAAAGGACTTCGGGCAGGATTTCTCTCCATCTCCCTTTAGCGTTGTTCAACCTCTTCTTTAAGTTTTGAATGACAGTTTTGTTTGTCGATTCGGCCTGCCCATTCCCACTGGGGTGGTATGGCGTCGACAGTATCCATCTTATCTTGTGGTCTTTGAGGAATCTTGTTAATTTGCCGCCAACGAATTGTTTTCCATTGTCACATACTATTTCGGCGGGTATTCCGAATCGGCATATGATATGATCCCAAATAAAGTCTATAACTTCTTTCTCTCTTATTTTCTCGAACGCCTGTGCTTCAACCCATTTAGAAAAATAGTCAGTCATAAACAAAATTGAATTTGGCTTTACCTGGGGTCGATGGCAGAGGGCCGACGATATCCATTCCCCATTTCATGAATGGCCACGGGGATAGGACTGAGTGGAGTTGCTCTCCGGGCTGGTGGATCATCGGTGCGAACCTTTGACATTTGTCACATTTACGAACAAATTCCTTCGCATCTTTGCCCATATCGATCCAATAATACCCTGCTCTGATTATTTTTCGGACTAATGTATTGGCTCCAGAGTGATTCCCGCAAGTACCCTCATGCACTTCCTGTAGGACGAAATCGACATCCCCCGGACCCAAGCATACCGCCAACGGTCCATCGAACGTTCTTCGGTACAGCGTTCCGTCCGAAGCCAACGTGAATCGAGCAGTTTTGGTCCGTAGGGTTTTGGAATCTTTAGGGTCCGATGGGAGTTTTCTGCTTTTCAAGTATTCAATATACTTGTTTCTCCAATCCCAGGTTAAGCTTGTAGAATTTATTTCGGCGTGACCTTCTTCGATTACCGATCTCGAAAGTTGAACAACATTCCCCGAGCCCGTATCATCTACCTCGACCGACGACCCTAAATTCGCAAGCGCATCGACCTCATTATTCTGTTCCCGTGGTACATGCCGTAAAGTCCATTGTTTGAAATGGCGCAAAGTGATAAGCAGTTTATCTAAATACCTTTGCATTCTACCTTCTCGAACTTCGAAGGTTTTGTTTACTTGACTCACCACCAGCAAGGATTCGCAATTGGCTTCAATGACTTCTGCTCCCAAGTTTCTAGCTAGCTCGAGACCTGCAATCATGGCTTCATACTCAGCCTCGTTGTTAGTCAACCTGATAGTTTTAATAGATTGCCTAATAGTGCTACCCGTGGGTGGTTTCAAAACTATGCCCAGCCCGGACCCTTTTAAGTTCGAAGCCCCGTCCGTAAAAAGGATCCATACCCCTGATGATGTACCTGATTTCAACAATTCTTTTTCGACTTCGGGTACAAGGGTTGGTGTGAAATCGGCCACGAAGTCTGCTAAAATTTGAGACTTGATGGCCATGCGGGGTTGATATTCGATATCGTACCCACTGAGTTCGACGGCCCATTTGGCCGGTCGGCCTGATAACTCGGGTTTGTGCAAAATATTACGAAGCGGGTAAGTGGACAATACACATATGGGATGATATTGAAAGTACGGCCTTAACTTTCTTGAGGCGCTTATCAGTGCAAGTGATTTTTCTAGGAGCGGATATCTAGTTTTCGCCTCTCCTAAGGTTCGACTCGTATAATAAACGAGGAATTGTGTACCTTGCTCTTCTCGAACTAGGACACCGCTTACAGCGACTTCCGATACTGCCAAGCACAAACAAAGTTTCTCATCTATTTTTGGAGTGTGAAGCAGTGGTGGGCTTGATAGATATCACTTTAGTTCTTCTAATGCTTGTTGGCACTCCGGGGTCCAAGAAAAATCGTTCTTCTTTTTGAGTAGAGAGAAAAAATTATGACTTCGATCAGATGATCTTGAGATGAACCGGCTTAAGGCGGCAATCCGACCCGTTAGCCTTTGTACGGCCTTCACGATGTCCACAACGACGATGTCTTCGATGGCCTTGATTTTATCGAGGTTAATCTCTATTCCCGGATGTGACACCATGAAGCCGAGGAACTTGCCCGAACCGACCCCGAAAGTACATTTCTCGGGGTTGAGCTTCATGTTGTATTTCCTTAAAATCTTGAACGTTTCCTGCAAATGAGTTAAATGGTCCTCTGCGCGCAGGGACTTAACTAACATGTCATCAATATAAACTTCCATTGATTTTCCTATTTGTTCTTCGAACATTTTATTTACTAGGCGTTGGTAAGTAGCCCATGCAATTTTTAGCCCGAAGGGCATCACATTATAACAATACGTTCCATATTTGGTGACAAATGAAGTCTTTTCCTGGTCCTCCGGGTTCATCTGGATTTGATTATACCCGGAATAGGCATCGAGAAAAGTGAGAATCTCATGGCCGGCCATGGCATCGATCATGCGATCGATATTGGGCAGCGGAAAGGAATCTTTGGGGCATACTTTGTTCAAATCCTTATAGTCCACGCACATTCTAAGTTTGTTACCTTTTTTAGGGACTACAACTACGTTGGCTAACCATTCGGGATATTTCACCTCACGAATGGACCCTACTTTGAGAAGCTTGGTTACCTCGTCCTTTATGAATGCGTACTTTTTATCGGACTAGGATCTTCTCTTTTGCTTCACCGGTCTGAACCTGGGATCCAAACTTAGCTGATGCGTCGTTATGTCCGGCGGGATCCCTGTTATATCTAAATGGGACCGGGCAAAATAATCGATGTTATCGATAAGAAATTGAACGCGTTTCTTCCTGAGTTCAGGGCTCAACCCCGTTCCCAAGTATACCTTTCGCTCGGGCCAGTGCTCGATTAATATGACTTGCTCTAGCTCCTCGATAGTTGATTTTGTGGTGTCGGAGTCATCGGGAATCACGAAAGATCGAGGGACCCTTTGATCACCATCCTCTTTGATTTTCTGGTTGTCTGGCTGGGTTGAAGCCGATGTCTGTGATTTCTATTTGGTGTCCCGTTCTCCTTCCGGGCCCGATCCTTTTATCGGCAAAAGTGAGGACACTGGTTTAGCTTCATCGACTGCGAACATTTCTTTCGCGGCTGGTTGTTCTCCGTACACCATTTTGACACCTCCCGACGTCGGAAATTTGAGGACCTGGTGTAGGTTCGAAGGCACAGCTCTCATGTTGTTGTTCTATAGCCTTCCGAAAAGGGCGTTATATCTCATATCACCTTCGATCACGTGAAACTTTGTTTCCTGGATGGTTCCGGCCACATTTTTTGGTAGGACTATCTCACCTTTGGTGGTTTCGCATGCCATATTGAACCTGTTTAGGACCAGAGTTGCGGGTACAATCTGATCCTATAGGCCGAGCTGCTCCACTACCTTCAATCGGATGATGTTGGACGAGCTACCTGGATCGATTAACACACGCTTAATTTTAGTTTTATTCACGAGTACAGATATTACCAGTGTGTCGTTGTGAGGTTGGATAACCCCCTCTTCATCTTCATCATCAAAGGACAGAGTCCCCATGGGTACGTAATCTTGAGTCCGAGATCGCTTTTCCCTCACCATTGATGTTTTAGTGCATTTAAGCATTGGTCCCTGAGGGGTATCGATGCCGCCGATGATCATGTGGATGACGTGCTGCGGTTCTTCTTTCTCATTTTGCTTGCTGAAATCCCGACTTCTAAAATGGCTCTTTGCCCTATCACTCAGAAACTCCCGAAGGTGCCCTTTGTTAAATAAGCGAGCTATTTCATCTCTTAGTTGCTTGCAATCTTCCGTTTTATGGCCATGGGTACCATGATATTCGCACGTTTGATTGGGATTTCTTCGGGCAGGATCGGTCTGTATTGGTCGAAGCCATTTAGTGTTTGATGCGTCCGATGGCCGACACGAGAGCGGATGCACCAACGCTGAAGTTATATTCTGATAATTGAGGTGCTTCTATAGGATCGGCATATTTATCGAAGCCGCTCTTACTCATAAGCCCCTGAGAATTTTGTCCTCGATTAATCCTTCGATTGTTCCGAACTGTGTTGCGTGCTGAACCGTTGTTCACCCGATCTGCGACGTACGGTCGATATCGGTCTTTGTTCGACCTTTGTTCTCTGTCGATCTGCTTTTGATTAATAACTGTCATTTTCTGATGAACGGGTCTGTACAGGGCTCCCGACTGATCATCCTCGGCCCTAATTTTCGATTGATATCGGTTGTGCATATCTGCCCAAGTTACTGCTGGATACTCGATCAAATTTTGTTTCAGCCGATGTGATGCTGTCGAACTTAGTTCGTTCAACCCTTGGGTGAAGGCTTGTATGGCCCAGTCGTCTATGACTGGGGGTAATTCCATGCGTTCCATTTGAAATTGGGATACGAATTCCCTCAGGATTTCATCCTGCCTTTGCTTTACTTTGAAGAGGTCTGATTTTCTCGTTGCAACCTTTATGGCACCAGCATGTGCCTTTATGAATGAATCTGCTAACATGGCAAAAGAATCGATGGAATTCGGCGGTAAATTGTGGTACCAGATCATAGCTCCTTTCGAGAGGGTCTCCCCGAACTTTTTCAACAGCACGGATTCGATCTCATCATCTTCCAAATCGTTGCCTTTTATAGCACATGTGTAAGAGGTGACATGTTCGTTAGGATCGGTCGTACCGTTATATTTGGTAATTTCGGGTATACGAAATTTTTTGGGGATTGGCTTCGGTACCGCACTCGACGGAAAAGGCTTTTGTATGAATTTTTTCGAATCAAGCCCCTTTATCATTGGTGGAGCCCCCGGGATTTGGTCGACCCTGGCATTGTACGTTCCCACCCTCTTGTCGTTGGCTTCGACTCGTTTTGTAAGTTCCTCGAGCAATTTAGTAATTCCGGGAGTAGTCCCCGATTCTTGCTCGTTAGATTTCACTATGGCAGGCTCTGTTCTAGGGGTGACTTCTCGAAGTGGATTGGAAACCGGCCTGCTTTGTGCGCGAGTTTGGCTCTGTAGCTGAGCTATCGCTACTTGTTGGGCTTGCAGCATCTCGAAGATCATACGTAAGTTGGCCCCGATTTCCCCTGGGTTTTGGATGTCTCGGGCTACGGATCGAGTACCGCCCCGAATGCTTCTTTCCGATTCGGAACGCTAGTTCGCCTCCAAAGCTATTTGTGAATTGACATCCAATGGTATTTCGGCTCGAATTTCGGGTACTTCGATTCGAGCCTCGGGTGCCAAGTTGTTGGTTTCATCTTGAAGGCCGGCTTCGTAATCGATCGGTGAAGCTATTCGATCGGTGGTTATTCGTAGCTGACCCGAAATTCAAGATATTTTCGGAAATAAGTGCAAAGCACAATGGCGTGCTTTTTTCAGATTTGTATCAAATGACCACTGTTATCCTCGGCCCCACGGTGGGCGCCAAACTGTTTACCCGAAAAATAGATAGAGTTGAATTTATACGCAGTTCCGAGGATATGTGGCGTAACTTGATACAAAATGCAAGGATAAATAAAATGTAAATGTAGATTGGAGAGAATGCAATCTAGATAAGGTTATCAAGAACAATGAACCTTAAGATTCGACAAATAGAATCAATCTAAGAAACTGAAAGAGCGATTCTTTACTGTAGAAGAATATAGTACTTTTATTACAATGTAAGTCTCAGAAAACTTGTCCTACAGAAATGATAACCAAGCCCTTTTATAGTGGAGGGATTCGGCTCCAAGCATAATAAAATAAGCATTCAGTGGGAGACCCATGATAAGTCAGCTTTTCCATAATTTCTGCCAAGATTCTCTCTAGTGGGATTGCAACGGCTTTTGTCTGCGAGCTCGATCTTGCTTAGAATCCTCGATTTTGGTTTGAGCTTGATTTCGGCTTGAACTTGTGATCTTGGTTCGAGCCCGATCCTGGTTCGAGCCCTCGAATTGATTCCAGGTCAATGTTGATTGGTCTCTGGATTATCAACACGATAGGTCTACCCTGCATCATGGTTCGATTCTTATTCGAGTTTGATTATGATATCGATCTCGATACGGACCGGCCTCCCCGGGTTCGAGGTTAGTTCGTCCCCCGTTCGGGATCTTATTTCGATACATCACCCTTCGAACTCGATCGGACATGCCAAGGCTGAAATCTATTTCGACCGTATACAAGGTCAAATGTGTAACTTGCCTACTAGTCAACAATAGCAATGGCATTTAAGTTTAAATGTGTAAAGTAATTAACTTTCACAGATGAAGGAAATTATTCCTTCCTTTTACAGAAATAAAGCAATTCCCTTGGAAAAATAATTCAACTATTCAAGTAATTAAACTAGAACATGTTTTATAAGAAAAACATTTTCAGCTAAACCAAACTCACCAGTTGTATGGTTTTTAAAATTAAGGGGCAAAAACTTCAAGTTGTTATCCTCATCAGATTATTTGATAGCAATGATTCTAAGTTCTAAATAATACCATTAAACTCTATTAATAATCTAAAGCATTGTTAGTTCACTGCACATATGAAACAACGAAAAGCTAATAAAAAGCAAAATATGCATTAATCCCTCTAGCTAAAATATTCTCCGATTCTTCAGCTGGGGCCAAAAACTTCAATCTTACATCGACCAAAGCTAATTAAGAGCTACTTTCAGAATGTATACACATTTTGTAAAAAGAGATTAGCTTCACTACACTTGACAATAAAAAAAGAGCGGACCGGTGCACCAAAAAAATCCTGCATTCATGTAGGGCTCGGGGAAGGACCGTACCCAGCGGGTGTGACGTAAACATCCTACCTGATGCAAGCATTAGTCGCTGCTCGCATGGTTCGAACTCGTGACTTATAGGTCACACGGATACAACTTTACCGTTGCTCCAAGGTGATGAATTTTACATAGAAGATACATTATGTGTCATCGTCAAACCCCTCGTTGATCTCTTCTCTGATGGTCTCTAATCCAGATGTATGTGAAGGTTTTCGTCGATATGTTATGAGGGCTGGAACAACCTCTACCCAAGAACGTATATTTCTAGTTTCCTTTGCCATCTTTAATTGAAATTGTTTGTCAAAGCCAAAACTAGAGCGGATATAAATCAAATAGTAACCTAAAATTTAGATTTATTTGCCCTCTTTCCTCCTAGCTTAGCTTGTGGAAGAAAGAGAGATCGGAAAATGAGTTGTATTTTTAGGAAGATTATATATATATTCTTTGATAACTTTTGATCTTTTGATGAATTGAGATCATTTTGGTTGGGCATTATATAGTTGGTGCGGAAAGGAGAATTAGTGGTAGACTAGTCCTTAAGAAAAGGACAATGCTTCAATCTGGTTCTTGAATTATTCAATTGTGAGATTTTTCCTTTCAAATGGCTCACCTTGAAAATAGAATACATTCATGACTTACCTGAAACGATTTTAACTGCCAAAAACTACGTCCAATGAAGTACGTATATGATGCTCGATTTTGAAGGGAGGAAGAAACATCGAATTGTTTAATTGTAATTCGTCCCATCTTCTTTGAATTTCTTTTTTCTACGGTCCTTCCTAACTCTACTTCTATAGATCATAAGACACTTTCTAATTCGCGACTTAGTACTCCATCTGTTTCAGTTTATATAATATAACCTTATTTTCTTAAATTTTGTTTCACAAAAATGATCCCTTAGTAAATATTGAAAATACTTTTAACTTAAAATTCTCATATTAATCTTAATGACATATTTTTATAGCCGCCGCACAAATGCTATGGCATGTTTAATATCACAAGCATAATACTAATACTTTATTTTTTCTTAAATTTCGTATCCACTCAAATGAAATCAGATAAAATGTAACGGAGAGGAGAAACATATTGCAATCTCATCAAGCTATCTACTTTTTCTTTTTCAGGTCTTGAGATATCCATGTTTTCCTTCAAATTATCTGGATCGACAGTCATTCGTTTAAAGCCTCCACATACACCGCCAGGCTCTTCATCTTCTTTGTGCCCCTTAACTTCCAACTCTTAATTAGATATCCCTAGAATACGTATACATGCCAAAAACAATGTTCTTTGAAGATTGAGTAGATTGGTCCTAACAATCGTGCCTTTTGTACCAGTTGATTGTAGTGCTATTTGTACTCTTTACAATTTTGAATTTAAGAAAATGACTTTTTTAGATCTTTTATGTGTAAATCACTGTTACGTGTAAAAATAAATCTCTCATGTGTAAAAAAAGAGGCATAAAACTAAAAACAAAACAATTGACTCGGAGTAGGTTACAAATTGAACAATAACTTCGTCAATAGCTAATAAAAAAGAGTTTTTGTTTTGGTCAGGAGGGAGAAAGATACTTCGACGATATCTAGGCAGGTTACAAATTGAACAATAACTTCGTCAATAGCTAGTAGAAAAGCTAACACAAACTTACTAATTTTACGTGCTTTAGCATATATAGGATTTGGAGCTATAAAATGGCAAACGAGTAGAGTAGGATTAGTTAATAGACCCAAAGGCACTTGGTTATTATCTGACTTAACACAATTCTGAATGAAGGACCTAGAGATACCATTATGGCATAACGTTGCAAGACCATAATCAAAGATTGATTCAAGCCAAGCTAAATTTATTAAAGAAACGACTGTTCAAACAGGATAAAAACAAGCGAACATCAACGCAAATCACACAAGTTTAAAAACATTTTTCAATAGTTCCAAGAGCCACAACACTAAATTCTCAAAAGCCACCACGGAGACGAAGAACCAGGTGAAGAGTTGATTCTTTCTGAATGTTATAATCAGCAAGGGTACGACCATCCTCCAGCTGCTTACCAGCAAAAATCAGCCTCTGCTGGTCTGGTGGAATACCCTCCTTGTCCTGAATCTTTGCCTTCACATTGTCAATGGTATCCGAGCTATCAACCTCCAGGGTGATCGTCTTCCCAGTCAAAGTCTTGACAAAAATCTGCATCCCTCCTCTCAATCGGAGCACCAAATGGAGTGTGGACTCTTTCTGGATGTTATAATCAGCAAGAGTCCTCCCATCCTCAAGTTGCTTCCCAGCAAAAATCAACCTCTGCTGGTCAGGTGGGATCCCTTCCTTATCTTGAATTTTAGCCTTGACATTGTCGATGGTGTCGGAACTCTCAACCTCAAGGGTGATAGTTTTCCCTGTCAATGTCTTCACAAAGATCTGCATACCACCCCTCAGGCGCAGCACCAAATGGAGGGTTGATTCCTTCTGGATGTTATAATCAGCTAAAGTCCTTCCATCCTCAAGCTGTTTACCAGCAAAAATCAACCTCTGCTGGTCAGGTGGGATCCCTTCCTTATCTTGAATTTTAGCCTTGACATTGTCGATGGTGTCCGAGCTCTCAACCTCAAGGGTAATGGTTTTCCCTGTTAATGTCTTCACAAAGATTTGCATACCACCCCTCAGCCTCAGCACCAGATGGAGGGTGGATTCCTTCTGGATATTGTAATCAGCTAGTGTCCTTCCATCTTCAAGCTGCTTCCCAGCAAAAATAAGCCTCTGCTGGTCAGGTGGAATCCCTTCCTTATCTTGAATCTTTGCCTTTACATTGTCGATGGTGTCCGAGCTCTCGACTTCAAGAGTAATAGTTTTCCCAGTCAAGGTTTTCACAAAGATTTGCATACCACCCCTCAGCCTCAGCACCAGATGGAGAGTGGATTCCTTCTGAATATTGTAGTCAGCAAGGGTACGACCATCCTCAAGTTGCTTTCCAGCGAAGATCAACCTCTGCTGATCTGGAGGAATGCCTTCTTTATCCTGGATTTTAGCTTTGACATTGTCAATTGTATCGGAACTCTCAACCTCAAGTGTAATAGTCTTTCCTGTCAAAGTTTTTACAAAGATCTGCATACCACCACGTAAACGGAGAACAAGGTGGAGGGTGGACTCCTTTTGGATGTTGTAGTCAGCAAGGGTACGACCATCCTCAAGTTGCTTTCCAGCAAAGATCAACCTTTGCTGATCCGGAGGAATGCCTTCCTTGTCCTGAATCTTTGCCTTAACATTATCAATTGTGTCTGAGCTCTCAACCTCGAGAGTGATAGTCTTCCCAGTTAAAGTTTTTACAAAGATCTGCATACCACCACGCAGACGAAGGACAAGGTGGAGGGTAGACTCCTTTTGGATATTGTAGTCAGCAAGAGTTCGGCCATCCTCTAACTGCTTTCCAGCAAAGATCAACCTTTGCTGATCTGGAGGAATTCCTTCCTTATCTTGGATCTTTGCCTTAACATTGTCGATAGTGTCTGAACTCTCAACCTCGAGGGTGATGGTTTTGCCAGTGAGGGTCTTTACAAAGATTTGCATCTATATTTAATCAAAAGAAAAGCATTAGACAAAAGGAAATACTAATTTTTAAAAATATAGGTAAGGGAAATAAAAACCACGCACATAAGAACACATAGCATGAACCAATTCCTTAACACATGGATATAGATATCGAGAGAGTGCATAAACATAAAAATTGATTGATTTACGTGAGATCTACATAACAGCATGAAGTAATAACCCAAAATTTACAAAGAGAGGAGTATTAAAATAAGGTTAGATTCAAACACAAGTCATATATCATACCACATAGGTCTATAAGCCAATTCAATCCCTCGTCCTCATAATTTCATATATGATGTTATAGGTAAACAGAGTAATTTTTTTTTTTTTTGATATCCGTGGTGTGCGGGCCAGCTTGCGCGCACCTCGACTAATTCCACGGGATACCTGACACCTCCCACCAGCAACAGGTACCAGATAACTCTATCTACCAAGGCTTGATATAAACAGAGTAATTAAAAAAGCAGCTTTTTCACATATAAACACAAGCACTAATTGACTAAAAGATAGTTTACCACAAGGATTGCTAATAATGAAATAATTAGATCTAGATCAATAAAAGACGCAGGAATATAACATCACCGATTAAAACTTAGATCTAATAAAAGGCCAATACATAACGCTCAACAAAGACAACGAGAATAAAGACAAGCAAGTAAATTCTGTAATTTTCAATCGACCGGATCAATATATTTAACAGAAACAGAGATTAAACAAATTCACGAAAGGTAAAAAATTGACAACAGATCAGATCCGTGCTAAGATCAGATCGAAACTAACAGATCTGAAACAAATAATCAGATATACAACATACATAAAGGAAAACAAAAGAAGAAAGAGAATTTGAAGAAGAAAACTAGAAAAGGAGAAAATTGTACCTTGAAAAGGTTGTTGGGAATCAAACGAGCGAGAAAAGAGAGCTTCTTAGAGAAGGAAAAGCAGAACAAATATATTATAGAGAGAAGAACGAGAAGTGAGGAAGATTAGAATAGAAGGGTCCCTTTATATAGGACGTGATGGCCTACCTTCTCCTTGTAAATAACGGAGTGGGTGGGATCCACTTTTGGATAGGTTTAGGTAAACCATTAATTTAAGCGATTCTATAAGGCAGAATACCCCACGCTTCTACCGTAAAGTTTTTACATTTCGGTCCTTCTACTGTATAAAGTTTCAATCAGATCAAAACATATGTTTTAAGCACTTTTGACACTACGTGTTGCTTACTCGAGTTGACACAGAGAACATATCAGATACACCTCACCTAAATTAAACCATTATTTATTTTATAAAATATTATTTTTTCAATATATCCAAGATTCATTTTTATGCCTTCTTTTCTTCTGCTTCCGCCTCCCCCTTCAACAATTGTAGCTGGTCTCCTCGCACAAAACAAAAACAACGAACGGACCAGAGATATAGAACAACAAACAACATCACCGACCGAAAAACCCACTATGTATCAGTCTCTACGTTATCAATGAAGAATTTCAAAATCCTCTTAAGGAAAAAAAAATCACATCTTTAGCTTTTTTTCACTTTCTGTTCATTGTCTTCATAAAGCAAGACACCAAAAAAAAATTTATGGATACAATCTTAACATCCATTAAATTTAATGGCCACAGTTATTCCAATTGAAAGGTTACCGAGATCTGAAATTCTGAAATGTAATAGCACCCACTATCGCCTAATACCCCCCTACCCCCAATAGAAATGGTCCAATTATCTATCTCTAGTGGTTGCCGTGGAAATTACTTTTCTGTGGCGATGTGGGATGTCACTGGTAGATGAAAAGGTGGTGGGGAGGGCTGTTGCAGTGAGTTTTGGATTAAAATGGGGGAGGAGTATCGTGGAGAAGGGAGTGAGATAGAGAAAAATGGGATTTGGGAGGGGGTGGGGGTAAGGGTGGGGGAAGGGGGCGGCGCAGGGCAAGCAGAACATATGTGAGAGAAAAGCAATCTTTGACCATTTTTTCTTTCTTCTAATTTGATTCTTCTATTTTTCTTTTTCGTTTTCCTTATTTTAATAATTTTTGGTTTAAATTTTTATGCTCATGCTCCTTACACGCGTGAAATACATGTATTTTGTCCAGTTCAATAATTAAGTTGCCACATAAACTTGGTCAATGGTCAGAGGGGTTTAAAATAGCAACTTTGAATAATTATAAGTGTCTAGATGAAATTTTATTAAGTATAGGGACCGGAATGACAAACGCGAACAACTACGAGTGTTTATGAGGCTATTCCCCCATTCTATATTGCACTGCCAACCGAATAATAAATAAAATTGACTAATTAAATAATAGTAGGAGTAGTTGTCAGGAGTGTGCATGGACCGAGTTGCTCGGTTATTATCAAAACCAAACAAACCAACTATATCAGTTTGGATTAGTTCGATTTTGACGGGGTTTTTCGGGTTTTTGTTACTTAGATATTGTTTCAATCTTACTTTGTTCAATTTTTTATAAGTAAATATATGTTTAGTAAAATTTAAAAAAATTGACAAACATATTATATATTAAATATTCTTATGGGAGAATCTAATTAGTCACACATGATAGTTATATTTTTAGTCGTCTGACAATAATTTTTCGTTGATGTACACTTTCAAGGTTAATCGTATTTAGTAATTAAACATAAAAATCAATATTATACCTAAATAATAATAACCACTTCAAATTCGAAAAAGACATAAGAATTTAATAGATAGATCTTGATATATGAATATGGAAGAATAAAGAGATTGACGCATTTCAATAACACTTGATATGAAATGATCACACAACCCATTATTTAAGGTTAATAAATATGGAGCACTTCATATTTTATTAAATATTATACCCCGTAAGAGAATCCCAAATATTTCTAGATATTTTTTAAAGAAAATTCTATATAAAATCTTAAAAATATATATAAAAATTATATATTTATATGTCGGTTTAATTGGGTTTTTTTTTTACTCAATACCAAACCAAATCAAACCAAACCTAATCGGATTTTTTAATCGGTTTGGTTTGACTTTTCGCTTTGGTGTGATTTTTCAGTTCAATTTATACACCCCTAGTTGCCAGCTAAGGATTATAATCGTTACCCCATTCTTTTTCCATTTCGGAGTGGGAGGTATTTTTTTATTACTCCTAATATACCTCCCGTCTGTTATAAATATATTATATTATGGATGTTCATTTAGTAATCCGTTGTAAATAAGCTTCCTGAAAAAGCTCATCTATATGAGACTCTGCCGTAAATATGTTTATCTATTTAGTACTCTATTGAAAATAAGCCTCCCGAAGAAGCTTCTCCTTTCGGTACTCCGGTAGAAGATTATCTATATATGGTACAATGAGCTTATCCTTTCGGTACTCCATTATGGATAAACATCACCCCGATAGAAGATTATCTATATCGGGTACAGTAGCAGCTTGCAAAAGCAGCTTACACAACAGCTTCCTTTCTTCTATAAATAGAGGAGATTTCAGTTCATTGCGTACAGAAGTTTGAAGTTTGAATAATATATCAGTTTCTCTCTATACTTGTCTTTACTTTACAGTCTTTATTTTATAACACGTTATCAGCACGAGACTCTGTCATCTTGAACAAATACTTTGAAAGTATCAGAGAATATGGATAATCCTTAAATTATATTTGGATCGAAGACCAATCATGAAGATATTTGTGTAATTGATAGTGGAACAACTCATGCCATATTCAAAGATCAAAAATATTTTTCTTATTTCCATAAGGAAAAAGCAAATGTTTCAATAATTTCTGATAATATAAGTTTGATTGAAGGCTCCGGAAGAGCCACTATATTTCTGTCTAAGGGAATAAAACTTATTATAGTCAATGCATTATTATCCTCCAAGTCCCAAAGAAACTTGTTAAGTTTTATAGATATCCGCCGAAATGGGTATCATATTGAGACGGTAGATGAAATGAATATGGAATATCTTTGTATTACAAAGAATGTTTCTGGACAGAAGTGCATTGTACAAAGTTACCAACTTTATCTTCTGGCTTATACTATTCAAACATTAGTACAGTTAAAGCGCACTCTATCGTAAATCAGAAGTTTACTGATTCAAATATTTTTGTGCTTTGGCATGGTCGTTTGGGCCATCCTGGATCAATAATGATGAGACGAATTACTGAAAATTCGAGTGGGCACCCATTAAAGAACCTGAAGATTCTTACAAATAATGAATTTTCTTGTGATGCTTGTTATAGAGGCAAAATGATCACTAGACCATCACCAATGAAGGTTGGCATTGAATCTCCTGCCTTTTTAAAACATATACATGGGGATATATGTGGACCTATTCACCCACCAAGTGGGTTGTTTAGATATTTTATGGTCCTAATAGATGCATCTTCAAGATGGTCTCATGTGTGCCTACTATCATCTCGTAACCTGGCGTTTGCAAAGCTATTAGCCCAAATAATTCGATTAAGGGCACAATTCCCAGATTATCCTATAAAGGTCATTCGCCTAGATAATGCTGGAGAATTCCCATCTCAAGCTTTTGATGATTATTGTCTATCAGTTGGGATAAAATTTGAACATCTTGTAGCTTATGTTCATACTCAAAATGGCCTTGCAGAGTCATTTATTAAACGCATGCAATTGATAGCAAGACCACTACTTATGAAAACAAAATTGCCCACTACTGTTTGGGGCCATGCTATCTTGTATGCAGCATCACTTATCCGTCTCAGACCGACACATTATAATAAATATTCTCCATCATAATTAGTTTTTGGTCATGAACCAGATATTGCCCATCTACGAATTTTTAGATGTGCTGTATATGTGCCAGTAGCACCATCACATCGCAGTAAGATGGTCCCATAGAGAAGGTTAGGAACATATGTTGGGTTTGAATCACCCTCTATTATTCACTATCTTGAACCATTGGCAGGAGATTTATTTACTTCTCGATTTGCAGATTGTCGGTTTGATAAAATAAATTTTCCACAATTGGGGGAGAGAAAAAGGAAATCAAAAGAGAAATTATGTGAAAAGTTTCATCATTATCTCATTTTTGATCCACGTACCCCTATATGTACTCAGGAGGTCCAGAAGATCATCCATTTACAAAATATAGCAAATCAAATAACAGACGCATTTACTGATTTGAAAAGGATAACTAAGTCACATATCCCTGCAGAGAATGTGCCTATCCGAATTGATGTCCCGGCATGACCATCTACTAGCATGAGAGCTAATGAACCTAAAGCACGCCTGAAGCGTGGTAGGCCTTTGGGTTCTAAGGATCGAAATCCTCGAAAAAGAAAAACGACAAATGATAACGATACTACGAATGGATCTCCTGAAGAGACCAAAGATCTGATTAGTTCTGAGATTCCTGAAGAAATCAATGAACCCGAGACTCAAGTGAGTGAGAAGATTTTAATAAGTTCTACCGGTGAAGGGATTAATTTAAATCGATCTGAAGTAGTAGTGGATAATATTTTTGCATATAATGTTGCAATTAACATTATGCAAGATAGTGAGGATCTTGAACCCCGATATGTCGAAGAATGTCGACAAAGATCTTATTGGCCAAAATGGCAAGAGGTAATTCAATTAGAATTGAATGCACTTGCTAAAAGAGAGGTCTTTGGACCAGTAGTCCAAACACCTGGTGGTATAAAATCAGTTGGTCATAAATGGGGTTTTGTGCGAAAAAGGAATGATAAAAATGAAATTAAAAGATACAAAGCTCGCCTTGTTGCACAAGGATTCTCACAACGACCTGGAGTCGATTTTGATGAAACATATTCACCTGTTATGGATGCCATAACATTTCGATATCTCATCATTTTAGCACTACATGAAAAGCTTGAAATATATCTAATGGATTGTAACGGCCCAACTTGTCGTTTTAAGAATTAACGCCCCGTTCAACGATTTAAGGTCCCTGAAAACTTCATAATATGTATTATGACCCGCAGGTGTGGTCGAGTTTGATTTTCGGAAGATTTAGAATTTAATTGAAAGAGAAATTCTCATTTTGAAGCTTAAATGGAAAGAGTTGACTTTTGAGCAAACGATCCCGGAATAGAATTTTGATGATGTCAATAGTTTCATATGGTGATTTTGGACTTAGGCACGTATTCGGATTTGGATTTGGAAGTCCGTAGGACAATTCGACTCATTTTGGCGAAAGTTGGAAAATAGACGATTTTCGGAAAGTTCGATCGAAGGTTGAATTTTTGATAACGAAGTCGGAATCTAATTCTGGAAATTTAAATATGTCTGTTATGTCACTTATGACTTGTGTGCAAAATTTGAGGTCAATCGGACTTGATTCGTTAGGTTTCGGCATCGAATGTTGAAGTTGGAAATTTCATAATAGACTAAAGTTTCAAGTGAGTTCGCATAAGGCCTAACTTCAAACGAGCATACGTCTCTTTATATGAAGAGTTATATGGTGTGTTACCTATCAAAAGAAAGTTCCATGTGTCTAGTTTCCAACACTTTAAACCGTTTATCATTTGGACATTCCTATAAGAAGTTATGACTAAATTATCAAAGGCTAGAAAAATGCAATTCTGCTACCAATTATGCGATAGCAAAACAGTTATGCGATCGCAAAACTGCTTCTGCGACCGTAAACTGGTCGCAGAATGGACCAGAAGAGCCCAGTTCTGGGCACCGATTTTGCGATCAATTTTGCGGCCCGCATACCCATTCTGCGGTCCATTATGCGACCGCAGACCTGCTTTCGGAGGGTTAATTTTTCTATTTTCATAACACGTCCCCATTTTGATAAATAGGCTTTAGGGCTTATTTTGGGGTGTTTTTCTGTGGGTTTTAGAGAGAGGTAAGAGCATTTTAGAGAGAGAAGGAGGGAATCTAACATTCTAATCATCCAATCTTCAAGAATTAAGGAAGCTAATCACAAGATCTTCATCAAAGAGGTAAGATTCAACCCCTAGTCTTCAATTTCGAGTTTGGGGTAAAAGATTGGTGATTGGGAGTATGATTCTTGGGTATAAGAGTATTATGTATATATGCTTGTACCAATAAGGTTTGTGGGAAGATTGTTGAGATCAAATAAGTAAAGATTGGGTTGTGGAATGAAGAAAATCTTGTAGAAGAACCTTGTAGCCAAATTTGCACACCTAGTGATTGATAAAATGCTCAAATGAGCTGAAATCATGAAAATCTTCCTAATTATGGTTCACTTTTGTTATGTTTCTAAATAGATTGAAGTTGCTAGAATTTTCGAAAACTCGTAGTAATGTAAGGAAGACTCAAGAAAGATTGGAGCCGTCCAGAGGTCAATTCAAGCAAGAAAGCTATTTTGGAATATCGACCTAACTTCAAAAAGGTAAGTATCTTGCCTAACCTTGAGTGGGGCATTACCCTTAGGCATTGAGTCTTATGTGAAAAATTGTGTAATTGAAAATTATGAACGCGAGGTGACGAGTACGTACTTGGTTTATATGTGCATATTATATCGATTGAAATTCGTAGACGCCCTTAAGTATTAAATTGGAAAATTATTGTAACTTATTAAATCCCTTATTTGTCATGCCCCATTCCTTGTTTGCCGAGGTTATTTTTATATGATAATTTGGTGCGATTGCCACTTGATTTTTATGTGAACTCTGTGTTTGTTTGAGTTGCCATTTTTATGGGAAACACTTTCATTATTGATTTTTCCTACAGATAATTTAAATGAAAAATTTAGTTAATAAGAAGAATAAATCTATTTATTTCTTGAAGTTGTGATTTAAAGGAGGTGTTGTTCCTTGATGAATTACTTTTCAGTTCACGTTGTTGAAAAATTTGGTATTGAATTATAAAGGTCGTGAATCATGTCGAGGTAAAGTGCCAAATTGTGAAATATTATTCGGTTGAGTTGTTCACTCCCGAACATTTTGTTAAGATGTTGTACACATTATGATCGAGCCGTGGGCTCCTTATGGAGAAAAAATAAGGTATTATTGATTTATGTGAAAAGTTATAATATTTGAGCACTTGATGTGCAATTTGTGATATGTTGAAATATTTGAGCACTTGATGTGCAATTTGTGATATGTTAAAATATTTGAGCACTTGATGTTCAATTTGTGATATGTTGTAATATTTGAGCGCTTGATGTGCAATTTATGATATGTTGTAATATTTGAGCACTTGATGTGCAATTTGTGATATGTTGTAATATTGGGGCACTTGAGGTGCAAGTTGTATTATGTTGTGATATTTGAGCACTTGAGGTGCGATTTATGAAATATTGTGCTATTGATACGCATGCGGTGAGATAAGGGTGGCTTGAAACGCGTGGCTTATAGGGGAACTACTAGAAGTCATGCGGTGATATAAGGCCAGGGTGTTGAAATGCATGCAGTGAGATAAGGGTGGCTTGAAACGCGTGGCTAGTAGGGGAACTACTAGAAGTCATGCGGTGTGATAAGGGTGGCTAAAACGCGGGATGCTATTTCGGAAAAATGATTTCTTTAAAAATTAAATGTGAAGGCTCCCGTGGTGATATAATGAAATGAGATATTGTGAATTTATTTATGATTTGGGACTACGAGGCGGTACCTCGGGAGTGCCCTATTGATATTTCTTTATTTATGTTCTTGTCTGGGGTAATTTTGTTCCATTTAATATGTAAATTCTTGTCTTCTTCCGTGATGTACTAGTTGACTTTATTATTATGTGTTTTGTGCTCCTAGTTGTATCGTGTTAGCTTTGGCTTTTTAGTACGAGACTTTGAAGAAGTATATTTCTGGGTTTTCTTACTGATTTTCGATGATTGAGTTGATTTAAATAAAAAAATTATTATTATATTTTAAATTAAATAGTATTACATCCAAATCAGTAGTTTAACTGATGCTTTAATTTAAGTGCAATGTTATTTTCTTCACCCAAATGATTTCTAAAATAAATTCATTTCTTTATTGATTTCTTACTTGATTTAAAAATTGTAAACTCACTTTAGTGGAATTAATTAATCATGTGGATCTTATATACATTGATATTATTGGCACGTGAGTTGTCCGTGCAGTTGTAATAGAAATATGGGCATGAGGTGCCGTGAAAATATGGAAGTGGGTTGAGACCCGTATTTTTATGATTATGAAATGAGATGTCACAAGGTGACTTTTATTTGAAGGAATTATATTCCAAAAATATTATTTGAAAGAATTATAGTTGAAAGAAATTTATTTGAAGGGAGTATATTCGAAATATATATTTATTTGACAAGATTATATTCTAAGGATTTTTATTGAAAAACAAAACTTATATTTGAAAGATTTATACTTGAAGTACTTACATTGGAAAGACATTTATTTGAAGAACTTGATTTAATTTGGTGTACTTGTATTTATTATTCGTTGAGTAATATTAATGGTGTTCTTGTTGTTTTGTTGTGTACATCACTGGTTGTTCTATGTTGCCCTTATTGTTATTTGTTTCCTATTATTTTGTATATTATATTGCACAGGTTAATAGACTAGTGAGTGTCTTGACTGTACCTCGTCTCTACTCCACTGAGGTTAGTCTTGATACTTACTGGGTACCGACCGTGGTGTACTCATACTACACTTCTGCATATTTTTGTGCAGAGCCAGGTATTGGAGATATCTGACTCAGACAGAGTTAGAGTGAGATCACAAGGATTCAAGGTAGAGCTGCTTGGTCGTCGCAGTTCTTTGGAGTCTTTCCATCTTATTGTACTGTTATTTATTATTCAAACAGTATTGGGTATTCGATCCTTGAAATCATTTCATGTATTCAGTTAGAGTTCCTGACTCAGTACTACCAGTCTTGGGAGGTTGTTATATTTATATGTGTTCCGATGTTGGTTTTGATTACCTATTTAATTGATAGTTTTTTAAAAAAAAAAAGGCTTCGAAATGTAATAGAAATAAGCTTACCTAGTCTTAGAGACTAGGTACCATCACGATGCCTGTGGTGGGATTTTGGATCGTGACATGGATGTAGTTACAGCTTATCTGTACGGTTCACTTGATAATGAAATTTATATGAAAATCCCTGAAGGATTTAAAATGCATGAAGCAAATCCAAATTCTCGGAAAATGTATTCAATCAGATTACAAAGATCTTTGTATGGTTTTAAAGCAATCTGGGTGTATGTGGTATAACCGTCTTAGTAAATATTTGTTGAAAGAGGGTTACATAAATGATGTTATTTGTCCATGTATTTTTATAAAGAAAATGGCATCAGAATTTGTTATATTTGTTGTTTATGTTGATGACATAAATCTTGTTGGAACTCCATAAGAGCTCCAAAAGGCAATTGAATATCTTAAGAAAGAATTTGAGATTAAAGATCTTGGAAAGACAAAACTTTGTCTTGGTCTGGAAATTGAACATTTGGTAGACGAGATCTTTATCCATCAATCTGCCTATACTGAAAGGGTCTTAAAACACTTTTACATGGATAGAGCACACCCATTGAGTACACCAATAGTTGTTCGATCACTTGAAGTGAATAAGAATTTGTTCCGACCTCCAGAAGAGGATGATGAACTCTTTGGTCCCGAAATACCTTATCTTAGTGCAATCGATGCACTTATGTATTTTGCTAATGCTACAGGGCATGACATAACATTTTTTGTTAATTTACTAGCAAGATATAGCTCTTCTCCTACACTGAGATATTGGAATGGGATTAAGCATATATTGCGATATTTAAAGGGAACACTTGATATGGGTATATTTTATTCTAACAAAGGTAGTGCAGATCTTATTGATTATGCAGATGCAGGTTATTTATCTGATCCACATAAAGCTCGATCTCAAACCGAGTACGTGTTTACATGTGGAGGTACTATCATATCATGACTCTCCGCAAAGTAATTTATTGTTGCTACTTCTTCAAATCATGCCGAGATAATAGTTATTCGTGAAGCAAGTAAGGAATGCGTATGGTTGAGATCAGTGATTCATTTTATTCAAGGAAAATATGGTTTGGAATGTGATAAAAGATCCACAATTTTATACGAAGACAATGCTGCATGCATAGCCCATTTAAAGGGATGATTTATAAAAGGAGATAGAACGAAATACATTTCACCAAAATTATTCTACACACATGATCTTCAGAAAAATGGTGACATTGATGTGCAATAAATCTATTCAAGTGACGATCCGACAGATTTTGTCACGACCCAATTTCACCTATAAGTCGTGATAGCGCCCAACACTACAGTTTGGCAAGCTAACTGATAAATTAAGCATACATTGATAAAATTTAAAACCAAAAAAATATATTAAAACCCAAACTCTACCAATGTGTGTGCCAAGACCTGGTGTCACAAGTGTATGGGCATCTAGTAGATTATACAAAACCTCAAATACTGTCTGAAATAAAAATAGACAGAATGAAAAAAAATACAAAGAGAGACACTAGAAGCTGCAGAACGGATCAGAGAAACAGCTCACCACTATGCCCCTGGATAACGTGGGTGCAAGACGATAGGTCCCCCACTAGTACTTGCCTTAGTTCCTGCACAAAAAGTGCAGCAAGTGTAGTATGAGTACGTGAACAACGTGTGCCCAGTAAGTATCAAGCCTAATCTCGAAGTGGTAGAGACGAGATGGCCGACTTTGACACTCACTATGGGTCAATAATAATAATAATTGAAATAGAAATAGGATATTTAAATCAGTATGATTTACAGAGTTTAAAATAATTTATCAAATCAGCGGAAATAATCAAATTTCTTCAAATGCAACAATTCTCAATATATTAATTAAATTCCAAGAATTGTTTTTTTCAATTTATCAACTAGCTTCGCAAGCTGAAATAAATTATTAAAGTATCATGTAATTATTAATATTATTAGGCACGATTTCTGCCGAGGACGTACGGCCCGATCCAGAGTTTCATGTACATTGCCGAGGGACGTGCGGCGCGATCCATAGATGCATCTATCCTGCCGAGGCGTTCGACCCGCTCCACAAGAAAGGAGGACATTTTCTTATGTACCTCCGGAAGAAAAATATATTTATTATGAGATAAATTCGGGAGGAAGAATAATTTCGTTTAAGAATTAATTAATTTTAAACAGAAAATCAAACATATAAATTTTTACATCCTTTAATATTGTGATCTAACAATTCACTATATATATATATATATATATATATATATATATCAAATAATATTAATTAAACAAGGAATATAATTTACACAAGTAATTCATGCTTTGAGTACTAAACTACCCGAACTTTAGTATTAATAGTAGCTACGCACGGACTCTCGTCACCTTGTGCGTACGTAGCCCCCGCAATTATCAATAATTATTCAATTTAATCCATATGGGATAATTTTCCCCTCACAAGATTAGACAAGAGACTTACCTCGTCTCAAGGTCCACTTTTCAATTATCGCGTCGTGTAAAATTCTCGATTCGATGCCGAAAAAATCCGAAACTATCCAAAAGTTATAAAAATAATTAATATATGTTCAATAAATTCGAAACTCATCTATTAAATAAATTACCCTATCCAAAATGGTAAAATTCTTAAAATTCACCCCGGGCCCACGTGTTCGGATTTTGGAAATTTTCGGATGAAAACGTTACCTATAATCTCAAGAACTTGAATATATAATTTCTATCCAATTCCATAACCATTTCCGTGGTGAAAATAAAAAATATCAATTTCTAGGTTTTTCTTAAAAACTCCAAATTTTTACAAATTTACATGTCTAAATCCATATATAAACCATGTATTTAACTTGCAATAGGTGTGTATTAACTTACCTCTAAGTTGCTAGGTGAATTCTCCTCTCAAGAAGCTCCCAAAATCGTCCAAGAATGAAGAAATGAGCAAAAATGCTCAAATCCTCGCTTTAAACACTCACTGCCCAGCGATCATCGCGCCCGCGGCAAAATTTTTTGCATCCGCGGCTTCGCACCCGCGATGGATTTTTCGCACCTGCGGATTCGCACCCGCGATGGATTTTTCGCACCCGCGGCTTCGCACCCGCGATGGATTTTTCGCATCCGCGGCTTCGCACCCGCGGTAGATGTTTCGCACCCGCGATCACACCAGATATCAGCTGCCTCAACTCTTCTTCAAATTCCAAATTCAATCCGTTAACCATCCGGAATCCACCCGAGGCCCTCGGGACCTCAACTAAATATACCAACAGGTCCTACAACATCATACGAACTTATTTGAAACCTCAAATCACATAAAACGACGCTAAAACCACGAATTATGCTCCAATTCAAGCTTAATGAAACTTAAAATTTCCAACTTCTACATTCGATGTCGTAATCTATCAAATCAACTCCGATTGATCTCAAATTTTGCACATAAGTCATAAATGACATAACATAGCTATGAAAATTTTCGGAACTATATTCTGACTCTGGTATCAAAAAGTCAACTCCTCGGTCAAACTTTCAAACTTAAATTCTTGTTTTAGCCATTTCAAGCCCAAATTTCACTACGGACTTCCAATCACGCTCCTAAGTCCAAAATCACCATACGGAGCTGTTGAAATCATCAAAATTCTATTCCGGTGTCATTTGCACATAATTCGACATCCGGTCACTATTTGAACTTAAACTCTTTAATTGTTTCATCAAAATTCCATATATCGGGCTAGGGACCTCGGAATTTAATTTCGGGCATACGCCCAACTGCCAAATCACGATACGGACCTACCGAAACTGTCAAAATACTGATCTGAGTTTATTTGCTCAAAATGTTGACCAAAGTCAACTCAATTGAGTTTTAAAGCTCTAATCCACATTTTAATCTATTTTTCACATAAAAACTTTCCATAAAATTTTATGGATTGTGCACGCAAGTCGAGAAATAATAAATAGTACTTTTTGAGGTCTTAGAACATATAATTAATTATTAAATTTAAAGATGACATTTTGGGTCATCACATTCTCCACCTCTTAAACAAACGTTCGTCCTCTAACAGGTTTAGAATTATACCTGAAGTGCTGAATAAGTGTGGATATCTGCTCCTCATGTTTTCCTCGGCCTCCCAAGTCGCTTCCTCGACTGATTGGCCCCTCTACTGGACTTTTACTGCAGAAACCCTCTTGGACCTCAACTGGCGAACCTGTTTATCAACAATGGTAATTGGCTCCTCTTCATAACCCAAGCTATTATCTAGCTGAACTGTGCTGAAATCTAACACATGTGATAGGTAGGCATGATACTTCTGGAGCATATATACATAAAAAATCGGATGAACTCCCGATAGATTGGGTGGCAATGCAAGCTTATAAGCAACCTCCCCAACTTGTCTCAACACCTCAAATGGGCCTATAAACCTTGGGCTCAATTTCCCCTTTTTCCAAAATCTCATGATTCCTTCATCGGCGAAACCTTCAAGAGAACCTTTTCACCTACCATAAATGATAAATCACGCGCTTTCTGATCCGCGTAACTTTTCTGCCTGGACTGTGCTGCACGAAGTCGCTCTTGAATCAACTTTACCTTTTCCAAGGCATCCTTTACTAAATCAGTACCATATAACTTAGCCTCGCCGGGCTCAAACCATCCGATATGTGAACGACATCGACAGCCATATAAAGCCTCAAATGGAGCCATCTCGATGCTGGATTAGTAACTGTTATTATAAGCAAACTCGGCTTAAGGCAGGAAACGATCCCACTGACCTCCAAAGTCAATCACACATGCCCTGAGCATATCCTCCAAAATCTGAACTGTCCGCTCTGACTGCCCGTCGGTCTACGGATGAAAGGTTGTGCTAAGCTCTACACGGGTCCCTAATTCACTCTGTACTGCTCTCCAGAAATGTGAAGTAAACTGAGACCCTCTATCTGATATGATGGAAATTGGCACACCGTACAACCGAACTATCTCCTGAATATAAATCTAGGCCAACCTCTCTGAAGTATACGTAGTCACAACAGGAACAAAATGTGCCGACTTGGTCAACCTATCAACAATGACCCAAACTGCATCAAACTTCCGCAAGGTCCGCGGCAACCCAACTATAAAATCCATAGTAATTCGTTCCCATTTCCACTCTGGTATAGTTATCTGCTGAAGTAAGCCACATGACCTCTGGTACTCATATTTAACTTGCTGGCAATTTAGACACCTAGCTACATACTCAACTATGTCCTTTTTCATTCGTCGCCACCAATAATGCTGCCTCAAGTCACGATACATCTTCCTAGCACCTGGATGAATAGAATACCAAGAACTGTGTGCCTCCTCTAAGATCTTTTTCCTCAGTTCATCCACCTTAGGAACACACAGACGATCCTGGAGTCGTAGAACACCATCTGCACCAATAGTGACTTCCTTGGCACCACCTCGTAGTACCGTTTCACGAAGAACCATCAAGTATGGGTCATCATACTGGCGAGCTTTGATCTTCTCAAATAGTGAAGATTGGGCCACAACACATGCAAGAACTCGACTGGGCTCTGAAATATTCAGCCTCATAAGTTTGTTAGCCAAGGACTGAATATCTGAGGCTAATGGCCTTTCCTCTGCTGAAATGAAAGCCAAACTACCCATACTCTCTGCTTTTCTGCTCAAGGCATCTGCAACCACATTTGCTTTGCCCGGATGATACAGGATAGTAATATCATAATCTTTTAGTAACTCCAGCCATCTGCGCTGCCTCAAATTTAGGTCCCTCTGATTGAACAAATGCTGCAAACTGCGATGATCAGTGTAAACTTCACAAGACACCCCATAAAGATAATGCCTCCAAATCTTAAGAGCATGAACAATCGCAGCTAACTCCAAATCATGTACCGGATAATTCTTTTCGTGGGGCTTCAGCTGACGTGAAGCATATGCAATAACTTGCCCTTCCTGCATCAATACACAACCCAAGCCAACGCGTGAAGCGTCGCAATACATTATATACATCCTCGAACCGGAAGGCAACACTAACACTGGTGCTGTAGTCAATGCTGTCTTGAGCTTGTGAAAGCTCACCTCACAATCATCGGACCATCGGAACGGAGCACCCTTCTGGGTTAATTTGGTCTAAGGTGCTGCAATAGATGAAAAACCTTCCAACGAACCGACGATAATAACCTGCCAAACCCAGAAAACTCCTGATCTCAGTCGCCGAAGTGGGACGATGCCAATTTTGAACTGCCTCAATATTTTTGGGATCAACTTTAATACCTTCGCCCGATACAATATGTCCCAAAAATGCTACAGACTCAAGCCAGAACTCATATTTAGAGAACTTAGCATATAGCTTTTGTTCCCGCAATGTCTGAAGCACTACTCTCATATGCTGCTGATGCTCCTCCTTACTGTGTGAGTAGATCAAAATGTCATCAATGAAGACAATGACAAATGAATCAATATATGGCCTGAATACCCTGTTCATCATATCCATAAATGCTGTCGGGGCATTAGTTAAATCAAAAGACATTACCAGAAACTCATAATGACCATATCTAGTACGGAAAGCAGTTTTTGGAATATCCGAATCTCGAATCTTCAACTGATGATACCCCAACATCAAATCGATCTTAGAGAACACCCTAGTACCCTGCAACTGGTCAAATAAGTCATCAATACGCGGCAACAGGTACTTGTTTTTAATAGTGACTTTGTTCAATTGGCGATAATCAATACACATTCGCATTGTGCCATCTTTCTTCTTCACAAATAATACCGGTGCACCCCAAGGCGATATACTTGGTCTAACAAACCCTTTGGCTAGTAATTCTTCAAGTTGTTCTTTCAACTCTTTCAGTTCTTTCGGAGCCATGCGATACGGTGGGATATATACAGTCTGAGTATCTAGAGCCAAGTCAATACATAAATCAATATCACGATCAGGTGGCATACCTGGAAGATCTGAAGGAAATACATCGGAGAACTCCCGAGCTACAGGCACTGAATCAATAGCCGGAGTCTCTGCACTAGTATCCCGGACATAGGCTAGATAAGCCAAATAACCCTTCTCAACCATGTGTTGAGCCTTTATAAAAGAAATAACTCGATTAAATAAACTAACAGACGAATCCTTCCACTCCAGCCTAGGCAAAGATGGAATAGCCAAGGTAACGGTTTTGGCATGACAATCTAGAATAGCATGATATGGAGATAACCAGTCCATACCTAGAATAATTTCAAAATCGATCATCTCGAGCAATAAGAGATCTGCTCTAGTTTCATAACCACAGAATGTAATAATACAAGACCGGTAGACCCGATTCACAATAATAAAATCTCCTACAGGAGTGGACACATAAACAGGAGTACTCAAGGACTCACGAGAAACACCCAGGAATGGAGCAAATAGAGATGACACATATGAATACGTGGATCCTGGATCAAATAATACTGAGGCATCTTTGCCGCAAACAGAAATAATACCTGTAATCACAGCATCTGAGGCTTCTATATTTGGTCTAGCCGGAAAAGCATAGAACCGAGCTGGAGCGCCAACTGGCTGACCTCCGCCTGGCTGACCTGCTCCTCTAAGACGGACCCTACCCACCTGTCCCCCACCTCTTGGTGGTCGGACTACTGGTGGAGCAACTGGTCCGGTAAGCATAGGTTATTGACCATGTTGTACTGGTCTACCCCGAAGCCTGGGGCAAAACCTCCGCATGTGACTGGGATCCCCGCACTCGTAACAACTCTTCGGTGCGATGGGCTGCTGACTAAGTGTCTGGCCCTGGGGAACTGAATGCCCACTCGAAGGACCCTGAATAGCCGGTGGGCGGTAAGAACTCTCTGGTATAGCACTGAGATAAGGTCGCACTGGAGCACGTCGAGAAGGTGGTGGTGCTGGATATGGGGGTCTGCTAGACTGCCCTCCTCACAAACTGACCTCTGCCCCCATACGGAGCACCTCTGAACTCTCCAGAGTACCTGAACCGCTTATCTCTCGTAATCTGCTCTTGGCTCCGCTGATGCACACCCTCAATCCTCCGGGCTATCTCCATAACTCGCTCATAAGAAGTACCCATCTCAACCTCTCGAGCTATAGTGTCCTGAATACCAGTATGTAAACCAGCTACAAACCTCCGCACTCTCTCTGCCTCATTAGGGAGTATCATAAGTGCATGGCGAGATAATTCAGAAAACCTCGCCTCATAATCAGTCACTGACATCTGACCCTGTTGGAGCTACTCAAACTGAAACCGTAACTCTTCCCTCCGGGAGGGTGGAATATACCTGTCCAGGAAGATACGGGTAAACCTGTCCTAAGTCATAGGAGGAGAATCTGCTGGTCTGCCAAGATCATAAGACTGCCACCATCTACGGGCTCTGCCCTCTAGCTAAAAAGTAGTAAAGCCAACCCCATGAGATTCCAATATCCTCATGTTGTGCAGTCTGTCCCTGCAACGATCAATGAAGTCCTGTGGATCCTCATGTCGCTCACCCCCAAATACAGGAGGATGTAGTCTAGTCCATCTGTCCAATAGATTCTGAGGATCGGCGGCTACAGCTGGCCTGGGCTCAGGTGTAGCTGCTGTAACTGGGTGGGCTCCACCCACGGGTAGTGTACCCTGGGTCTCATATACAATAGCTGCCTGTGCATGAGCCTGCGCGGTAGGGGTTTGTGCTCCCCCTCCCGCCTGAGATGTGGCTGGGTCTACCAGAAATAAACCGGCCTAAGTCATATTGTCCATGAACCGCAGCATGCGACCCATGACATTCTGAAATTCCGGTACAAATGTGAAATCCACCGGAGCTGGCTCTGCCACAGGCACCTCACCGTGCTCCTCAATGATGGGATTCTCTGCTGGACCCACTGGCGGCATAACTGGAACAGTCCTGGGATGTCCTCGCCCTCTACTACGGGCTGGAGCCCTACCTAGGCCTCGGCCTCTACCTCGGCCTCTAGCAACTGGGGGAGTAGCTCTTCCCTGGTCTGGAACTTCATTCGAACGCGTTCTCACCATCTATGAGAGAATAAAAGAAGGATATTTAGTACTACATTAATTGCACGATAGAATATGAAGAAAGGTAATTTTCTAATACCCTATAGCCTCTTGAAGATAAGTACAGACGTCTCCGTACCGATCCGCAAGACTCTATTAGGCCTGCTCATAACTTGTGAGACCTAAGTGAACCTAGTGCTCTGATACCATGTTGTCACGACCCAATTTCACCTATAAGTCGTGATGGCACCCAACACTACAGCTAGGCAAGCCAACCAATAAATTAAGCATACATTGATAAAATTTAAAATCAAAAAAATATATTAAAATCCAAACTCGACCAATGTGTGTGCCAAGACCTGGTGTCACAAGTGTATGAGCATCTAGTAGATTATACAAAACCTCAAATACTGTCTGAAATAAAAATAGACAGAATGAAAAAAATACAAAGAGAGACACTAGTAGCTACAGAACGGATCAGAGAAACAGCTCACCACTATGCCCCTAGATAACGTGGATGCAAGACAATAGGTCCCCCATTAGTACTTGCCTCAGTTCCTGCATATAAAGTGCAGCAAGTATAGTATGAGTACGTGAACAACGTGTACCTAGTAAGTATCAAGCCTAATCTCGAAGTGGTAGAGACGAGATGGCCGAATTTGACACTCACTATGGGTCAATAATAATAATAATTGAAATACAACTAGGATATTTAAATCAGTATGATTTACAGAGTTTAAAATAATTTATCAAATCAGCAGAAATAATCAAATTTCTTCAAATGCAACAATTCTCAATATATTAATTAAATTCCAAGATTTTCTTTTCAATTTATCAATTAGCTTCGCAAGCTAAAATAAATTATTAAAGTATCATGTAATTATTAATATTATTAAGCACGATTTCTATCGAAGATGTACGGCCCGATCCAGAGTATCGTGTACACTGCCGAGGGACGTGTGGCGCGATCAATAGATGCATCTATCCTGCCGAGGCGTTCAGCCCGCTCCACAAGAAAGGAGGACATTTTCTTCTGTACCTCCAGAAGGAGAATATATTTATTATGTGATAAATTCGGGAGGAAGAATAATTTCTTTTAATAATTAATTAATTTTAAATAGAAAATCAAACATATAAATTTTTTCATCCTTTAATATTGTGATCTAACAATTCACAATATATATATATATATATCAAATAATATTAATTAAACAAGGAATACAATTTACACAAGTAATTCATGCTTTGAGTACTAAACTACCCGGACTTTAGCATTAATAGTAGCTACGCACGGATTCTCGTCAACTTGTGCGTACGTAGCCCCCGCAGTTATCAATAATTATTCAATTTAATCCCTATGGGGTAATTTCCCCCTCACAAGATTAGACAAGAGACTTACCTCGTCTCAAGGTCCACTTTCCAATTATCGCGTCGTGTAAAATTCTCGATTCGATGCCGAAAAAATCCGAAACTATTCAAAAGTTATAAAAATAATTAATATATGTTCAATAAATTCGAAACTCATCTATTAAATAAATTACCCTGTTCAAAATGGTAAAATTCTTAAAATTCACTCCGGGCCCACGTGCTCGGATTTTGGAAATTTTTGGATGAAAACGTTACCCATAATCTCAAGAACTTGAATATATAATTTCTACCCAATTCCATAACCATTTCCGCGGTGAAAATCAAAAATACCAATTTCTAGGTTTTTCTTCAAAACTCCAAATTTCTACAAATTTACATATCTAAATCCATATATAAACCATGTATTTAACTTGCAATAGGTGTGAATTAACTTACCTCTAAGTTGCTAGGTGAATTCTCCTCTCAAGAAGCTCCCAAGATCGTCCAAGAATGAAGAAATGAGCAAAAATGCTCAAATCCCCGCTTTAAACACTCACTGCCCAGCGATCATCGCGCCCGCGGCAAAATTTTTTGCATCCGCGGCTTCGCACCTGCGATGAATTTTTCGCACCTGCGGATTCGCACCCGCGATGGATTTTTCGCACCTGCGATGGATTTTTCGCACCCGCGGCTTCGCACCCGCGATGGATTTTTCGCACCTGCGGATTCGCACCCGCGATGGATTTTTTGCATCCGCGGCTTTGCACCCGCAATGAATTTTTCGCATCCGCGGTTGATATTTCGCACCCGCGATCACACCAGATATCAGCTGCCTCAACTCTTCTTCAAATTTCAAATTCGATCCGTTAACCACCCGGAATCCACCCGAGGCTCTCGGGACCTCAACCAAATATACCAACAAGTCCTACAACATCATACGAACTTATTTGAAACCTCAAATCATATAAAACGACGCTAAAACCACGAATTATGCTCCAATTTAAGCTTAATAAACGTAAAATTTTCAACTTCTACATTCGATGTCGAAACCTATCAAATCAACTCCGATTGACCTCAAATTTTGCACACAAGTCATAAATGACATAACGGAGCTATAAAAATTTTCGGAACTATATTCCGACTCCGGTATCAAAAAGTTAACTCCCCGGTCAAACTTTCAAACTTAAATTCTTGTTTTAGCCATTTCAAGCCCAAATTTCACTACGGACTTCCAATCACGCTCCTAAATCCAAAATCACCATACGGAGCTGTTGGAATCATCAAAATTCTATTTCGGGGTCATTTGCACATAATTCTACATCCGGTCACTATTTGAACTTAAACTTTTTAATTGTTTTATCAAAATTTCATATCTCGAGTTAGGGACCTCGGAATTTAATTCCGGGCATATGCCCAACTTCTAAATCACGATACGGACCTACCGAAACTGTCAAAATACTGATCCAAGTTCGTTTGCTCAAAATGTTGACCAACGTCAACTCAATTGAGTTTTAAACCTCTAATCCACATTTTAATCTATTTTTCATATAAAAACTTTTCATAAAATTTTATGGATTACGCACACAAGTCGAGGAATGATAAATAGTACTTTTCAAGGTCTTAGAACACATAATTAATTATTAAATTTAAAATTGACATTTTGGGTCATCACAGATTTATTCACTAAATCTTTGCCAACTTCAACTTTTGAGAAGATGGTATACAAGATTGGAATGCGGAGACTCAAATATTTGAAACAAGGTTTCTATCAGGAGGAGTAAAACATTAATTGTTTTTCAAATATTTGTATGCACTCGCCAAGGAAGGGTATTAATAGCTCTAATTATTATATATTTTTCTTAAAATATATTTATCTCTATTAGCAGTCCAATAATTTAAGCAGCAACGTTGAATTTGAAGGAAAAATACTTCTTACCGTTCTAACACGTTCACTACAAAAACAAACTGGAATTAGTTACGAACGTCGTCGCTAATCTGTCGCTAAAATGCTCGTAGCTAGAAAAATTTCTTGATAATCCGTCGCTAAATGAGATTAGTGATAAATTATTCTGTTTAGCTATAAAATTTGTCCGTCGCTAAAACCTGATTTTTTAGTAGTGGTTGGATATTTCAAAATAAATATTAATTTATGAAATAAAATTGTTGACAGAAAGAAGTATCATGTACAACATATCATATCTATCTATATCTATATTATTATAAAAGCACGAATAATTTATGCTAAATATTGAATAATTAAAATATCATCGAAATATTGATCAACTTTTATACCCTTAAATATTTATATAATTTAAGGATAAAAATATAAATAACTCAAGGATAAAATTCTTTTTCGATTTAAATTACACGTACGTCAACTTTAAAAATTTGGTATAATTTTTTTCGGAACTAATCGTTTTGGACTGCTACTCACTGCCACTATGCATGGTTTAGAGGGGAATACAGTTTAGACGATAGTAGCCTAATAATTTTTAGTACTAGGAGTCATATAATTTGTATTGGAATGTGAATCTTTCGATCATTCAAATAGGTATCGATTTCAACTTTTTAAAGCTATTTGTGTAGAATTCTATATATATAATTTCATATCAAACAAAATACTTTTGACGTCCTATTACCATCTCTACATAGAGTTTCATTGATACTTTTTATTCTCACCGAACATACAGGTAATTAGGACTCTGAATCCCTGTCCAAAAGTGACAACTGTATGTAGTTCTTGTTGAATACAAATTGTATTCACCTTTGCTTTTTATAATGTATAACTTTATGGTGTAATTCCCTAAGTTCAACTGCTTCAGCTGTGTACTCCCATTGTTTTCTCTAAAGTATACTTTATTTTATGTTATACTTATTCCTGTTTTAAGTAGTGTGTTTGTTGATGAGTAATGGACATTAATCATAATATATTTGATTTTCTTATTCTTTTGTTAAACTACTTAATTGCTTAAAGTATTTTCTTAAAATTTAGTTTGACTTTAAGTTATTGGCGGAAATAATCAATCTGAATATTTTGGATAACTTTTGTTGGCTTCAAATATTTATGCTCTATACAAATATGTGAGTGGATTTTCTCGATCAAGCACATGCAATTCGCTTGATGGTGATTCCATGGAGGACGAGTGACTATTAATTACATTGACAAAAAATATCTTCCGAGTTAACAAGTTTTTAGTATATTACTAAATGGCAATCTCAAGATGCAACTTTAAGAGTTGCCTTTACTTTGGGTTCCGACATATTTTAACTATAAACGATCTTGTTCTTTATTATACTTTTTATTGGATTGCTGTACTTTTTTCTCTTTAGCAGATTACACAGAGACGAAGGATTGGGGATGTTGATGCAGATGTTGGAGAGGACATAATTGGTATGAGACCATAACTGGTCGAATTATTCTCTTTTCTTGTTTAATTTAATTACCAAACTTTTATCAAAATACTTATATGTTACATGCGCCTAATCCACATATCTCATGGTATACTCTTTCTACTAGACCTTACACTAACCCCTAGAACTGAATTTTGTACTTTATGAGACTCTCATTTATTTGGTGAAAATATCCAATATATATATATATATATATATATATATATATATATATATAAATAGTTAACTAAATATTTACGTGGCATCGCACGTACATAGATACTAGTTATTAATAAAATAAGAAGAGTTCAACTTCTACAAAAGAAAAAGGTTAAAAATAAATCCACAATTCCATAATTAAACTAGAACTCGTGATTTTAACATTTTCAACCTTGGCTTGAAAATAACATGACAAGACCTTATTGACATGGTTTTAGCTCATTCAGGCGAGTTGAAATTTCCACCGATTAATTTATGATTTTATTAGAATTTTTAAGTCCATTTTGATTGTGCTATTAGTTTTACTACTTTGAAAGCTTCGATTGTTCTAGAACCATAATCATTAGACTTGTGTAAGACATTGACTTTTGATTATTCTTCTTTTTGCATTTCTATAGCTTTTTACTTGTTATAATGTGAAACGCTATAAACTTTTTCTAAATTCAGTGTTAATACAGTGATTTTGACCTGCTGATCTTTATTACGTAAGTAGTTTGGAAGGTCTGCTATTGATATTCTAGAAAGTTCCAGCATATTCCCTCTAGATAGAGGTTTTCTCTAAGTTTAACAATTTATCGCACATTTAGAAAACTAACGAAGAAACTACCATTAACATGCACGTCAAATGAGACCAAATTCAAGCTTTCTTTAGTTGCCATCTATTTCAGTTGTGTTGTTATGTACGCTGTAATTATAGCTGTGTGATTGTCACCAACCAATTGACAATAATTCCTCGAGTATTTATATATGAGTAAATATACTAGATATTTCTTTATTTCTGTAATGTTATTATACTATATAATTAATTATGATTTGTGCAAAATCATGATGATTATCAGATTTTTCAGCATTGTGGCTGAAAGTTCTGGTGATCGTCAATATTTGACACAAATCCTGACATTGGTCTATTTTCCGAAGTCTGTTATTGGGGTCCAAAAATTAATAATGGCATAAAAATATCTTATTTTTGTCATTCTCTCACTCAACACATTTTCTTACGGAGTATTTTATTTTTCGTGATCGGTATACATAAATTATTTAATAATTATATATGATTATACATATTATCCATATATTATATATTCATTTTTAGTTTTAGTTTAAGTGGTTGGTAAACAACTATTTAGGTTAATATTCTAATCTAGACCTATTCTATTCCATTAATAAGAAAGAGCAAAGATCACTTTTACCCCACGCCTGAAACTATTGACATCTGGGTATTTTAAAAGTGTATATATATATATATATATATATATATATTGGCTGGTACTTTGAGAGCGACTATACAATGTTATTTCTAATAAGAAACTTGGTAACCATGGATAGTTTATGGTTCGGTATGACGCTGCTATTAGAGGAATTTACCCAAATAACCGCCCACCCAATCACTTAAACTAAAAATAACTAGCGAAGGTATAATATATGTATAACATATGCACTATATGTGTATAATTATATGTAATCAATATATAATGTATGTATATGGCTAGAAAATATAAATAATGAACATGACCGGCTATTTATGTTAAGATACCCTGATATTATGTGGGTTTGGAGCTAATAGGCCCATCGTCGCAGCCCACTAATCTCTCCCTTCTATAGAACTTCATCTGTCTGGGTTTTAAACTTATAAAGACAGCCATAAGAGGAGAGAAAAGCCCATATAGACCCACTTCGTTCGACTTCTAGAGAGGGAGAGATGAGACCATTACCTAAACAAACTTGCGTTTTGGTAAAAAGATTAATTTCCAATCTACAATCAATCCTAAAACCTAATGTTGAGAGAGCTTTGTTACCTTTAATTAATTAACAAAGATGTGTTGGAGGACCAAACATATTCCCGTGAAATTTTAGCAAACTTTTGAAAGTACTACTGCCTTTACATGTTTCGCTAAGTACGTGTAGGTCTATAAGATAGTCAAAAAACATACGTCTCTTGAATCTTGAAGAGGATGAAAGCAGTAGTACTAAAAAAGTGAGAATAATAATGAAGAACAGCATATAGACCCGCGTAAACCTGGTCGTATGAAACTGGCATGCATCCTGGCTCCCGAGACTCTTTCATAGAATTCCAACAATTTCTCCCGCTCCTCAAAAGCCCACAGGAACAGAGTTGATGCTCCTACATCCATAGCATGAGTAGTTAAAGCAAAGGTTTGATCAAACTCAATAACTTTAATACAAACTTATGTATTTATATTAAAAAAATTATTAAATATGTATAAAAATTAAATCTAAATCACGGTTACTAACACATGTTATGCTTTAGTTTCCATGAATTTAGTAGGATTCGAAATATTTCTTTTCTGTTTCTCAAACTTAGCTTTTGATGTATGAAACTCTTTTGGAGTAGCTGATTTTCAACTCAAATGGTAGTTATATTATTGTGAATTTGTGATGATCAACTATTAAATGTAACTAAAGCCAAGTCCACCTTTGAGAAAAAGACATAAAAGTCGTTACTCATATAATAATTGTCTTTCTCAAAGGAAAAAAGAAAATATTTCGTCGCCTGAGAGATTCGAACTCTCGCGGGGAAACCCCATGTACTTAGCAGGCACACGCCTTAACCACTCGGCCAAAGCGACTTTGCTCTCCTTTTCTTTCTAAACTATAAAAGAACTGTTTTCATTTTACGAAAGATGCTCAAAAAAAATTACACGCCCAGTGGGACTCGAACCCACAATCGCTTGATTAGAAGTCAAGCGCCTTATCCATTAGGCCATGGGCGCTATTGTTAATAAAACATGATGACATCGTACTAATAAACAATATTTTTCCGAAAGTACTAAAATTACACATTACTTATATCCTATAAAGTAACTGAAAAAAAGACTAAAAGACAAGTCTTTAGTTACATCAATAGAATAGATAGGTTTTACTTTGGCATCAGAAAAGAAGATTATAATGAGTTTCAGCATTAAAGACACGATGAAGTGTGTTTCCAAACTTGTATTGGAGTGTGAGCACGAACACGAAAACAAACCACGTTAGAGAGACCGAACATATTTTGCAGAAGAAATATTTGGTTTTTTTTTACGGTATTCATGAGTTTCAGTTATACACACCACATGAGCGTAAAAGAAAATTATACTATCAAGTCATTAAAAAATATTTAGAAGTAAGTCTCCTTAAAATATGAAATTTGTAATCTTGAAAATAAAATATAAATTTATTTACACTTGTATTATATAACTTAAAGGAATTTTTATATTCTTATACACTATTTCAATCTTTATTACCTTCCCTACTCAAGTTTTAATATAATTACATATTATATACCCAATTACTAATTATGTACAGTTTTAGGCATTTAATGATAATAATTAGTGTCCTAAAATTACTCTAACGTATCTTTCACTCCCCCCACGTTTCTCTCTTCATAACTCCCCCCACGTTTCTTGCACTCACCCACGTTTCTCTCTCCAGCACTCACCCACGTTTTCCTCTCCACAAATTTCAGTATCCCTCCATTAACGCATATTTCCACTATTCTTCAAAAAACAGTCTACATTTTTCACTCTTCTTCAAAAATCCCTATCTACTTTTATAGATTCAAACTCTAAATACTCTACCACATACCTCCATTAACGCCTGTTACTTGCTTAATTTTCAATGAAGAAGAAAATGGTTTCGAAGATCAGCCATAATAAAGCTAAAGTGGGTGATATTCCTACATTTGATTTAGGTGTTTTCTCAGAGAATTCACCCAAAACAAATTTCAAAATCAGCACATGCAAATGAAGAGTCCAACCCTAGGTTTTCCCCTCGTGAAGCAAGGGCAGAAGCTCGTACAAAACAAAAGCACGATATGGATGCTGGTGAATCCTCGATACCTGTTAAATCTGCAAAACGGAAAGGCAAAGAAATTATTTTCGATAATGATTTCGTCTAAGAAGAAGCTATCATGAAAGTTACAAAAAGCAATTAGAGTGTCTTCTACCGTTAAACCTTCAAAAAAGAAGAAGGTTCAAAAATCTTCTAAAACTATTCCCCAACAGTCTTTGAAGAAGGTAAAATTTAGTAGTTTTAATTTTTTTAAAGCTAAAAAACTTGTTCTCATTCTTATGAATATGCATAAATTTTATTTTTGTAGTTGTAGAAATTTTGTCTACATTGTGTAGATTTATTGTAGATTATATTTTTCTAATTGTAGATAAATTGTAGTATAAACGTAATTATTTTATTTTCTGGTTTTGACTGTGTTTTTCTGATTGTAGATAAATTATAATATAACTGTAATTATTTTATTTTTTGATTATAGATAAATTGTAGTATAAATGTAGTTATTTTGTTTTTTGATTTTGAAACAAGTTTTAATAACTTTCTTTTTCTTTTGCTGCAGAATGGACCATTGTTTTCACCTCCTGATGTTGACTATGGGATTATTAAGTTCCAGACATTATCCGACCCCACTATTCCTGGCCAAATCAAGGTTTTACTCTCTGAAAATGGTTTAAAGCTGTTTAAGAAGATATGTTTTGGCTATTTTCTTTACTTGCCCAAAATATGTATGCAAAATCAAGCAATTCATCTTCTCATGAAGTATGAATTGAACGCATCTGGTTCCGACTTTTTCTCCGCAAAGATAAAGGGTGAGAGGCTGAATTTTGGTTTGAGAGAGTTTGCCCTGATTAGTGGCCTTAGATGTTTTACGGAAATGACAAATTTTGGTTACACACCTAAGTATGACTGTAAAATAATGAGAAGGTATTTTCCAAACAAGAAAAAAGTTGAGAAGTCATACTTAAAACAAATTGTAACCAGCCGTAGTTGGGTGAACGATGAGGATGCAGTCAAGCTGTGTATTCTCTATCTCATAGAATTCTTCCTCTGTCCTTCAGACAAAGATAATGTAGGTTTGATAGACCATTTTAGATTCTATTTGGTGGACTTTGGGCAGTATGCGAACTACGCATGGGGTAGTGAATCTTATACACAATTGCTTCAGTCCGTTAGGCACAATCTCAACCCTTCTGTTCATTTTTATGTCACTCGAGGCTTTGCACTAGCTATACAAATATGGTTGTATGAGTGTTGCTCTACCGTCAACACTGATATAACTACAATGGTTGCTAATTCGATCCCTCACGTACTTAGCTGGTCGGCTAGTAAGGACAAGATATGGTTATCTGCAATTGAAGATAGAATGACTAAACCATCATGGATCAAGGTAAATGGTTTTCACTTCTGCGCAGATAATCTAATATAAATTATCTACACTTTTTATACATATTATATCTAAGTCACTCACATTTCTTTTTTTCACTCAGTTCACCAACATAATTGAAGCACCAGAAGAGCTTACAAGAATGAATTTGCCAGATAAAGTTGAATACATCCTTGAAGAAGTTGAAACAAAGTCCAAGCATTCGATAGATGCTCCATCTCCATCCGGATATAAGCAATAAATTAGAATAGATGACAAGAAAGATATTGTGAAACAAATAAAAAAATTACGAAAAGATGTTGACAAGGTAACATATATATACATAATCCTAGATGGTTTCTTTAATTTATGTTATGCAAATTATTTCGTTAACTCTTTCTATTTTAATACGTAGGTTGGTTCAGATCTTGGAACTTTCAAGAAAGAGATTTTTCAAGAATTAGGTAGTATCCGACCGCTACTCAATGATTCAATCAAGGTTGTTTTACAGGTGATAAACAGTCAAAAGGATAACATTGATGCTAAAGTTTTATTTGAAATATATTTATTTTAGATAACATTTTTTACCATGTCTAAGTTTATATTATCATTCATAAAGTATATAGCCTAACAAATTAAATGCCTGCAGTTTACTGACAGTTCTACGAAAAATGATGAGTACTCCAAAGAAAAGAACAATCAACACTTTTCGGACAGTAGTGCTAAACCAGTGCATGCCAGCAGCAGTAAAACAAGCATCTACATTATATCTACATTATACCTACAATATATCTACAATATATCTACATATCTACATTACGTCTACAATATATCTACATATATCTACATATCTACATTATGTCTACACTATATCTACATATTTCTTATATTACCAGGAACTAATTTACATTATATTTCCAATGGTTTTCTTAGATACATGGCACGTGAATGACATAGAAATTGAAGAGAATGTTCCTGTAGGTGTTGATTTATCTTCCCAATTTAAAGGGGCATTTGATGAAGAGAATGCGGGTATGATTTAGTACATGTTATCATCACATTTCACAATACATTTTTCATATCAACTGCAGGACAATATTTCAGCAAATTTACTACAACTAAACTACAATTTATATGCAGTGATGTTAATGTTTACTATAAATTATCTACAATTTTATTAAGTTATACATATTTATTGTAACAGAGAAGGAAACTATGCATGTAGAATCTCCAAAACAGGAGGCTACAATAAGCATTCCAGGAGAGAAAAAAAATGAGGAGAAGGAGACAAAAATTCAATCTCCCATTCAAGAAGAGAACGTTATACAACAAGGAGATGATTGTCGTGAAGATTTTAGTGGTATTATACATTACATTATAATTGTAGAAAACAAAACAGGTTTAATATAAATTTCAATTTTCAATAAAGAGCTGATGCAACATATCTTCTTATTCTTTTGTCTTAAATTTTGAAGGTGAACCAACCATCTATATTAATGTAGGCGATTTGGACAATGACTCCAGATCTGAAAAAAGGGAAGTAACACTTGATGATTTTGAGCTGCCAAAGAACTTCTCCTAGATTGTTAAGTTCGGCGAGCTTAATGAAGATGAAACAACCCCTGTGCATCAAGGAAGAACAAGGCAGCCTGTAAAGCATGTCAGATCTCCCTTTTTACAGTTCTGGGGGGAGCACTTCTGTTGGACCTCCAATTTTCCTCATCAAGCATCCATTTACTAAGGTTATTGGCGAAGATGTTGATCCTGACTTGTTGGAAGAATTCAATAAGTGGTTATACTTTAGCACCAATACAGTTTCAAAGAGGTTAGTTTATACAATTTGTTCATATTTTCGAGTGCATTCATCTTTTGGATTTCCACTTGAATTTACATATTTATTGTAATTTCTATGTGTTTAAATCGGAGAAAGGCGCCTTATTCTGTAAAAGATAACCAGCTTAAGCCGTGGTATGATCTTGGAGTAGAGAAAGTTAATAAAAATGAGTGGTTTTATACTTTGTCACATCCCGGGCAAGTCCTCAATGACACGGTAAACACATACCCTAGCAGAATTTAATGACTAGCTGTAGTATTCTGTCATCTAAAGATTTTGTAGTTTTTTTGTTTAAAAATTATAGTTAAATTGTATGAAGCATTGAGAAATAATAAAATCTATTTTTATGCAGCACATTGATGTTATTTTATATTATTTTGAGAAAGAGAGGAAAGTATAGTCCTCAAAACAAAATACGATTTACAACCACTGATTGTATATTCAAGACTAGAATTGAACAAATTTATCAGAGGTACATCAATGCTCCCTGCCGATAAGAAGCTTGCTATTGTCAAACCCCAGGACGTTGTATTAGAATACATATTGGGGTACAGGTTACTCGCAAATGTTGCATGGGATCAAGTTGATTTTGTGATTATGCCTATAAACATTGTGGAGAAATTTCATTGGTTGTTGGTTGTGTTTGACATTACCGATAGGGTTCTATATGTTTATGATTCTAGGGTCTCTTCACGAAATCACAACCTTATTGAATCTGTTGTCAACAAGTTTACTGTTATGATCCCCCTCTACTTGTCAAGCATCAGCTTCTATGGCAAGCGTCCAGACATCAATTAGAAGAACACAAAGGCATACATTGAAAAAAATATTACTGACCCTCTTGACATTCAGTGGTTGGTCGGTGAGATACCCCAGCAAAAAGAGGGATCACTGTATGAAAAATCTGTTTTTCCTTCTATCTATTTAACAGATTTTATTTTATAATGAATGCTAAATCTTTTCCCCTAATTTCTTTTTGCAATGACTGTGGTGTATACGTGACTGCATTTGTAGAATATGTCAGCATTGGAGAGCTAGTAGTTTCAAAGGAAGACCTTTATGATATTGATCAACATCGTAGACGCTATGGAGCGCTACTTTGGGATTATGCTAGGAAGAAGCAAGATACTGGTGCTATTAGTGAGAGCGAGGTGACTGGAAGATTAGGACGAAGAAAAGGTGCACCAGCTGTGAACGAGAGAACACAAGTCCAGAAGAAGAAGAATTAGTTGCCCTTTTCTGTAGAAAAAATATAGTTAAATTGTTTAGTTATAGCTGTTTTGTAGTAAAGTTGTAGACAAATTGTTATCTAAGAACAAGTCAGTTGAAGTTTATTTGTAACAGATTTGTGCTATAATTGTTTTACCTATGTTTTGTTATTTTATCCAGGATACTACTACTTAGAATAGGAAACATCTGTTGTTTTCTTTTTAGTTAAAAGTTGTTAGTACTTGATATCGTTATTGTTAGCATATAATTTTTTTATAACTTAACTACAGTTATGTATTATACATACAAAAAATACATAATCCAATCAAGTTATGAAAGGCTGAAATGAATACACTCAGTAATTAAACAAAATAAATACAAACCAATTGCATTAAGAGTTGAAAATATTTTATTATAGGAGACAGTCTTTATTCAATTTATCAACACAATTACACCTCAACTATAATTCTCCAGAACACCTCAACGCAATTTTTCTAAAAATCTTTTGACTTTATCAAATTTTATTTCCTCTTGGGAGCATTCTTACAAGATCTTTTGTTATGCCCTTCTAGTCCGCAGTTGCCACATGAAACCTTGTACTTCTTTGCAGTTACTTCACCATATGGTTTGTATCTTTGTTTTTGAGGTCTTCCTGGCTGTCTTTTCCCAGTAGGTAGCATTATAACGTCTTCAGCTATATGTTGTGGCACATTCCATTTGCTTTCGTCAGGCAATGGGTCTACTGGTATTTCATAAGTATGCAAAAGGCTCTCCCTCGTGTAATAAGGAGAACAATAGTTTTTATAAGACTCATTCTTGTGCTTCAAAGCCGCCAAAGAATGTGCACAATGAAGTTCATCAAGCTGGAATTGTCCACAACTACATCTCTTGTTTTGAAGACAAACAATAAAGCGCTTCACACCATCTATCACTGTATGGATGTGATATGTTGAAGCCCTCACCTACAATTTTATTACAAACACACAACAAGTTGTCAGAAACATATACAAAATAACTATAATTATGCAACATTTTATCTACAATTAACAGTATATATTTAGTTTGATGGAATCATTGATCTGATATTACTGGATATAGCTTACTCTCATCTTCTGCGATAATGTCATGTTGTCCTCCAACTCTTTGTTGTATTTTTTCCCAAGGTATGTGAATATACTCTTTGCTTTCAATAATTTTTCATTAGTCCAACGTTCAAGAAGAGTCCCCGTGTACTCTAATAGTTCTACTATGGGCAGCTCTCTTGCATCTTTTGTTACCGCATTCACTGACTCTGCAATGTTTAATGTCATCGTCCACATTCTGTTCACTGTAGCATGTACCCGAGACCATCTGTGATAGCCAATATCGTATAGGTATGCTTTAACACGCATGCCGATCTCTTCAATCTTTGACATTCTTTCATTAAATTCATCAAGCGTGTATGATCGTGCCGTGACAAAGTACAATTCGCTTAACTTTAGATGACCCTTCTTGAACTTTGACCTTATATTTGTCCAAATATGCCGCATGCAAGCATAATGTGGCATGCCAATATAAACAATAGATGTTGCCTTCAAGATACTCTCATTCCAATCCGAAACAACACACATATTTGGTTTTTCACCATACGCATGTTTGAATTGCTCAAAAAACCACTTCTATGATGCGTCATATTCTGAATCAACAACAGCGTATGCCAGTGGTAATATGCTACCTATCACAGGTGGCAAAAAAAAAATTCAATTTCCATAATAAAACTAGAGATGAAAAACAAATACATACTAAAAAACAAATTTACAACAATATTTCTACAATTAAGCTACAATACATGCAACATCCATTATGCTAGCTATTAATATTATTCCCTTATATGCCGACTTCAAGAAGGTCCCATCAACTACTATAACTGGCCTACAATAATCCCAATCCTTGATGGACGTACTAAGCGTAACAAATGCGTACAAGAAATAGTCATCGTCAGTCTTCTGTAATTTAACTACCGACCCCGGATAAGTCTTCTCCAGAATATACAAATAACTTGGCAAGCGACTGTAGGAATCAGCAGGATGACCTCTCAAAAATTTCAAAGCCTTTTCCTTTGCTCTCCAAGCTTGCATGTATGTTAAGTTCATACCGTGTTCCGACAACATATCAGTTTGTATGTCTTTTGGTATGTAAATTGTCTTAGGATCCGTATATTTTGGTATAACCATGCTACCAACTACCGTGGCAGTAGGTTTGCACTGTATGTATGTATTGTCCATCAAAGAGTATGTGGGCAAGCTGTTGAATTTTTGAACCTTGAACAATGCTGAATCATTTATCCTGGTGGACTTGAAGTACCATGTACAATTGTCCCCAACACATACCAGGCAGTAGCTATAGAATAAAAATAATTTAAAGAATGTTATGAAAAATGTAGCTACAAAATAATAGGTTGTTTAAGCATAAAAATCTTATATTTAACAATTTATATACAAAACAACTATAAATTATATACAATTTGTATACAATGATATTACAAACTATACAAAGAAACTACAAAGTAAACAAAAATATGATGTTGATAATTGAACTGTTCCTACCTTCTTGCGCTAGACCTTTTCACCCTAAATTGGAACTTGTACATGATAGAATAGTGCTTCATTGCACTGGCAATTGTTTGCTTGTCTTTGTAGGCTTGGCCTACTTCAATAACATTTGGCATATGTTCTGTTATGATGATACTATCATATTCTACTATCGCCGGAGATATTTTCATATCAATCAACTTCAGTATTCCAGATGAACATGCACTCAATTAAAGCTAACTACAGTTCAGACATACATTGTAGATAGTTTGTAGTAAAATTATAGAACACGTGAAATTCAATACTTCAATATTCATAACAGTTGAATTACACTTGTTATGTAGTATTTTTGTAGCTATATTATAGAAAAATTGTAGAACACATGAAATATAAAAAAATATCACCACTGAAATAATAGAGCAAACCTGCAATTGTGTTCGAATTAGAGATACTGCATTCCAAATCGAAATCACGCATTGTTGTACATAGCGGATACATTCCTAAGCTTTTGTTTTCCTTTTTCGTCTCCATGTATACTCGAACTCCCATATCGTTCCGAATTTTCATTGGAGGATAATGTTCATTGACAATGTATTTGATTTCGATGATTTTTTCTGATGTATCGATCATTAGATGCTTTGCGATTGCAGAATTCAATTGACTATAATTTGAATCATCGCTGACTACAATTTCGTCAACATTAAAAATCTCTGTATCTCCCAAAGCTATCCCAATTACCATTTAGCTGAAGCATAATAGCTATTTTTAACATTATGTCGCGGAATTCAATACAATTGTAGATAATTATTTACAATTATTTTTTCAAAACCTTTGCTTATGGTTGTGAAAACAGAGGAGACAGAGAAAACCAGAGTATCGGCGATGATAAACTGAGAAAATTAGCTTAATAGTAGGCTTAATTCAATTGCGATGATTGCGTCGCAAAATTCTCGGAAAAATCCTACGCGATCTCAAAATCCCCCCTCTAAAAAAGGAAGGCTACTGCAGAAAGGATTCTAGTTTAAATAAATATATATAATTTGTAGACAAAACGTGTTTAGTCCGGGTAATTAAGTAAATATGAATATTTTTAATAATAAAGTTTCATATAGTGTATAGGAATAAAAAAATCCCTAACTTAAACTCTGTATCCAAATAGTCATGGGCCGAGGTCATTCATGGCCTTTTTCATATTGGGCTCATGTCAATTGGATTTCAGAACACTTTTGAGGTTGGGCTATGGAACTCTTAAAAATTGGTTGTACAGTCAAACCTCTCTATAAAAGTATTATTTGTTCCGGATTTTTTTGGATGTTACAGTGAATTGCTGTTATAGAAAACATATATTATAATATAACATGAGATTTGGTTTCGGAAAAATTTGGCTTTTATAGAGAAGTGCTGTTATATAAGGATATTGTTATAGAGATATCTGACTGTATAATTATTTTTTTTGCTGATCATCGTACCTTAGTTATCTTTCAGTCTACTAAAGTATGGATCCGGCCCTCAACATTTTTCATTATCTCCATTTCCTCAAATCCTTACATAGATAAATGACACATATCTTATTTTAATATAAATGGTCTAGATTTAATTACCTGACACAAAGGTTGGTGTAATGAAAATAAAGTTGATCATACGAAAGAACTTGCTATGTTTTTTATTATCCAGCTCTTTTTTTCCTACAGGTTTTGAAATAGAGAGGCTCTCAAAGTTGGTAAATAACTAAACAGTAAACAGTACTCGTAAAAGGTGTCACACCTCGTCTTTCTTCACCCTCTCTGCTTCTCTTTCCACTAGCGGTTATGGGACCATTTGGCCGTAGTGATTAGAAAAAAATATTTCTAACATAAAAATTTGTATAAAGTAATTTGATGTTTAATTAAAAATAGAGAAAAATATTTCTTTAATGATAAAATTGCTCGTAACGTTGGTAATTCCTACATACTAGTAACATTTTTTTGTGTTATTATTCACATCATAATTATTCCAATAAGAAACTTAGCCGTAATTACTTCATTATTGTTCACATATAAATAATTCATTCGTCATAATTTTCCCATAATTAACATGTGAACCAAAACCCCGCAAGCTTTTTCTCTTTTCTCAGTAAATTGAACATTAGACATTAAATAGGGAGCCGTGTATAAATGTGTATACGGTCAAAATCGAGTTTGCCCTTCGTGTGACTAATCAAGATTAGAGCTTGATGGATCGAGGTTCGTCATTATAATATCGAGCTGTGATGTGAAGATGGAAGGTCAAGCTCGAGACCCAGAGACCGATTAGTACCGAGATCGAGTCAAGGTCGAGCTCGAGACCCAGAGAACGATCAATACCGCGACCGACCAAGATCGAAAACGAGCCAAGGAACAAAAAAGTCGTTATAGCCGCATTTGGGGAGAGAATCTCGGCTGAAATCACGACTTGAATCAAGGAAAAGCCAATTAATTAATCTATCATAGGATCCCCACTATGTATTTTTAATTATATCCAAAGTAGGATTCCTCCACTATATTAAGAGAGGCTATCATTTGTAAAGGGCGGTGATTAATTCACAGATTCATACATTCTCACATTCAGATTTTATTGAGATTTACATAACATCTAGCAAATATTATCCTTTTTGGGCATTGAGATTGATTCATTCTGTTTTCTCTTATCAATCACTCTCTATTCAATTTGGGTTTGTATTCATTCTTCTTAAAGTTAATATTCGATATATCTTTACTTATTTTTCTAATTTGTACCAAGTTATACCACGTATCCTTAGAACTACGTATAAATTTAACTCTATCCGTTTTTCGGATAAACAGTTTGGTGCCCACCGTGGGGCTAAGGATAATAGCGATTGTTTGATACGAATCTCTGTAAAATACACTATTTTATACTTGCTCTTGGAAGTGTCTTTGGTTTCAGGTTAAAAATGACGAACTGTCAATTAATGGCCATACCTATCGACAACGAAGCTGGCATTCAAGATGAGAATAACAACCTGACGCCCGGGAATGAAAGGCCACTCGTTGACCCTATTGGAACTCGGGTCGTAGATCCAATTGACGTTAATTTGCATGTGAGAATTGAGGCGAACCAACGTTCCGACCCCGAAAATAGCATTCATGGTGAAACTCGTTCTGCAGTTCGAAACATCTTAAATGTTGGAGAAGACGGGATCAACCTGCGTATGATTTTTGAAATGTTGGAAGCTCAACAGGTAGCGATAGCTCAGTTGCAGAGCCAAACCTAGGCATCGAGCAGGCCCGAGCCCGGTCCACCCTAAGAAGTCTCCCACAAAATAGGGCCAGCTATAGTAAGATCAAATGAACAAGAATCGGGGACTAATCCCGAGATTATTAGGATGTTCGAGGAACTAACAAAATGAATTGAGTCAGGAGAAAAGAGGATTGAAGCAAATGACAAAAAAGTAGAAACTTATAACTCCAGGGTCGATCAGATCCCAGGGGAACCACCAATATTGAAGGGCTTGGATTCCAAAAAATTCGTAAAAAAGCCCTTCCCCCCGAGCGCAACTCCCAAATCGATCCCCAAGAAGTTCCGCATACCCAAAATTTCTAAATATAACGGAACAATCGACCCCAACGAACACGTCACCTCTTACACATGTGCCATTAAAAAGAACGATCTAGAAGACGACGAGATTGAATCTGTGTTATTAAAGAAGTTCGGGGAGACCCTGTCAAAAGGAGCAATGATATGGTATCATAATTTACCGTCTAACTCTATCGATTCTTTTGCTATGCTTGTAGATTCTTTCGTAAAAGCACATGCTAGAGCCATAAAAGTCGAAACCAAGAAGTCGAACCTTTTCAAGGTAAGGCAAAAAGATAACGAGATGCTAAGAGAGTTGGTATCTCGTTTCCAAATGGAACGAATGGATCAACCACAAGTCACAAACGATTGGGCCGTTCAAGCTTTCACCCAAGGACTGAACGAACGAAGATCAATGGTTTCACCACAATTGAAGCAAAACTTGATCGAGTACCCGACTGTTACCTGGGCCGATGTACACAATCGATATCAATCGAAGATTAGGGTCAAAGACGACCAACTGGGTTCGAGGTCCGTTATTAAAAAGGACATCTACCGAGAACCAAAGTCGAACAAGGACTGATACCGGCCGTATAACAGAGATCATAGGTGTAGCGAACCGGGACGCAGCTCCGTACGAGGTGAAAGGAGAAGTGATCGAGGCCAAGGGTCTCGAGGGCAGATGAACAAGAATGGGTTCAACAGGCATACCCGGCCTAAGGAAGCACCACAGTTATCAGAATATAACATTAACATTGATGCATCCGCCATTGTGTCGGCTATCGGACGCATCAAAGATACTAAATGGCCTCGACCTCTGCAGTCTGATCCAGCACAGAGAAATCCCAATCAAATGTGCAAGTATCATAGCACCCATGGCCACATAATGGAAGATTGCAGGCAGTTGAGAGAGGAGGTAGCCTGGTTATTCAATGAAGGGCACCTTCGAGAGTTTTTAAGTGACCGGGCCAAGAACTATTTCAAAAACAGAGAATTCAATAGACAAAACGAACAAAGAGAGCCACAACACATCATCCACATGATCATCGGAGGGATCGATGTCCCCCAGGGTCCGGTGCTTAAACGCACTAAGATGTCGATTATAAGAGAGAAGCGATCTCGAACTCAGGATTACATACCTAAAGGAACCTTGTCCTTTAGTGACAAAGGCGCGGAAGGAATCATGCAGCCCCATAAAGATGCACTAGTAATATCTGTAATTATGAATAAAACTCAAATAAGCATGTGTTAATTGATCCAGGTAGTTCGCCCAACATCATTCGATCAAGGGTCGTAGAGCAACTCGGTCTACAGGACTAGGTCGTGCCCGCAACCCTGGTACTAAACGGATTCAATATGGCATGTGAAACTACTAAGGGAGAGATAATCTTGCCAGTAAACGTGGTCGGAACTATCCAAGAAACGAAGTTCCACTTGATCGAAGGCGACATGAGATATAACGCCCTGTTCGGGAGGCCGTGGATCCACAACATGAGAGCAGTACCCTCGACCCTTTACAAGGTTCTAAAATTCCTAACACCAGAGGGAATCAAAACGGTCTACGAGGAGCAACCAGCTGCAAAGGAAATATTTGCCGTCGATGAAATGATTCCGATATCATCACTATCATCGACAAAAGGATCAAATTCGAAGGAGAAACGGGACACCAAATAGCAATCACAAACGCCAGCCTCCACCCAATTAGAGAATCAGAAGACTGACGAAGATGATGATTATGGGATCCCTCAATCCTTTATGATCCCCGATGATTCTGAAGCTACCAAATCAACGGTCGAAGAACTGGAGCAAATCATGCTAATCAAACATCTGCCCAAGAGAAAGGTATACCTGGGCGCGGGGTTAAATCCCGAGCTCAGGAAAAAGCTTATTCAATTTCTTACAGCTAATATGAACTGTTTCGCTTGGTCCCATCTTGACATGACAGGGATCCCACCGGAAATAACCACTCATAGACTAATCTTGGATCCCAAATTCCATCCAGTAAAGAAAAAAAATAAGGCCCCAGTCCGAGATCAAACATGCCTTCATCAAGGACGAGGTAACCAAACTTCTTAAAATATAATCCATTCGAGAAGTAAAATACCTCGAATGGCTAGCAAACGTGGTGGTAGTCCCTAAGAAGGGAAACAAACTTAGAATGTGTATAGATTATAAAGACCTAAAAAAGCGTACCCTAAGGATTCTTTCCCTTTGCCTAATATCGATCGTATGATCGATGCCACGGCCGGCCACGAGACTCTCAGTTTTCTCGATGCCTACTCCGGGTACAACCAGATACAGATGAACCTGGAGGACTAGGAAAAGACCTTGTTTATCACTAAGTACGGTACCTACTATTATAACGTAATGCCATTCGGTTTAAAAAATACTGGTGCAACTTATCAACGCCTAGTAAACCGAATATTTGAAAAACAAATAGGAAAATCAATGGAAGTTTATATTGATGATATGCTAGTAAAGTCCCTGCGAGCAGAGGACCACTTAAAGCATTTGCAGGAAACTTTTGATATATTGAGGGAGTACAAAATGAAGCTCAACCCCAAAAAATATGCATTCGGAGTGGGCTCGGGCAAGTTTCTCGGCTTTATGGTGTCCAATCGGGGAATCGAGATCAACCCCGATAAAATCAAAGATATCAAGGATATCACAGTAGTAGATAATGTAAAGGCCGTGCAAAGGCTAACAGGGCGGATAGCCGCCCTAGGGCAATTCATTTCGAGATCCTCAGATAGGAGCCATCGATTTTTCTCACTACTTAAGAAGAAGAGCAACTTTGTATGGACTCTGGAATGCCAGCAGGCTTTGGAGGAACTAAAGCGGTATTTATCGAGTCCGCCGCTGCTTCATACCCCAAAAGTGGATGAGCGACTTTACCTGTACTTAGATGTCTTAGAGATAGCGGTAAGTAGAGTCCTGGTTCAAGAAGAACGAGGTACGCAATTCCTTATTTATTATGTCAGTCGGACCTTAGGCGTGGCCGAAACTAGATATCCACACTTAGACAAATTAGCGCCTCTAGGAAACTAAAACCATATTTCCAGTGTCATCTAATATATGTTGTAACAACTTATCCTCTTTGAAATATTTTGTACAAATCCGAGCTTTCGGGTCGATTGGCCAAATGGGCCATAGAAATCAGCAGGTACGATATTGAGTATCGACCTCGAACCGCCATCAAATCTCAAATCTTGGCGGACTTCGTGGCTGACTTTAAACCAGCCTTCATACCCGAGATTGAAAAAGAACTACTTATAAAATCGGGTACCTCTTCGGGAGTCTGGACCCTCTTTACGGACGATGCCTCGAACGCGAAGGGGTCCGGACTAGGCATCGTACTAAAATCACCCACAGGTAATGTAGTTAGACAATCTATCAGAACTATAAAATTGACTAACAATGAGGCCGAGTATGAGGCCAAGATTGCAGGTCTCGAACTAGCTAGAAGCTTGGGAGCGAAAGTCGTAGAGGCTAAGTGTGATTCCCTCCTCGTGGTGAACCAAGTTAACAGGACTTTCAAAGTCCGAGAAGATCGAATGTAGAGGTACTTGGATAAACTACAGGTGACTCTTCATCGATTTAAGGAATGGACCTTGTAACATGTACCCCGAGAACAGAACAACGAGGCCGACGCTCTTGCAAACTTAGGATCATCGGTCGAAGATGACGAACTCAACTCGGGGACTGTCATACAACTCATGAGATCGGTAATCGAAGAAGGTCACGCCGAGATAAACTCTACAAGTTTAACCTGGGATTGGAGAAACAAATACATAGAGTACTTTAAGAACGGGAAGCTTCCATCATATCCAAAGGAATCGAGAGCTTTGCGCACAAAGGCAACACAGTTCATCTTGTCCGAAGATGGAACGCTGTTTAGATGGACATTGGATGGACCATTGGCAATATGTTTGGGACCGGGAGATACCGATTACATCCTACGGGAAATTCATGAGGGCACTTGTGGAAATCATTCCGGTGCCGATTCACTGGTTCACAAAGTAATAAGAGCAGGGTATTATTGGACCGATATGGGCAAGGACGCAAGGGAGTTCGTTCGAAAATGCGACAAATGCCAAAGGCATGCGCATGATTCATTAACCCGGGGAACTACTCCACTCAGTCCTATCTCCATGGCCTTTCATGAAATGGGGAATGGATATCGTTCGCCCCCTCCCATCGGCCCCAGGTAAGGCTCAGTTTATTTTGTTTATGACTGATTATTTCTCTAAATGGGTTGAAGCACAGGCTTTCGAGAAAATCAAAGAAAAATAAGTGATAGACTTCATTTGGGACCACATCATATATCGATTCGAGATGCCATTCGAGATTGTATTTGATAATGGAAAACAATTCATCGGTAGCAAAGTAACTAAATTTCTCGAGGATCACAAGATCAAAAGGATCCTATCAACACCTTATCATTCCAGCGGGAACGGACAAGCCGAATCGACCAACAAAACCATCATCCAAAATCTTAAGAAGAGATTGACCGGCGCCAAAGAAAAATAGAGAGAAATACTACCCGAGGTCCTATGGGCATACCGCACAATATCGAAATCCAGTACTGGAGCAACACCATTCTCGTTGGTTTATGGCGCCGAAGCTCTGATTCTGGTCGAGGTCGGAGAGCCTAGCGTCAGGTTTCGATATGCAATAGAGGAGTCGAATAACTAGACCTTGAATGCGAGCCTAAAATTATTAGATAAAAGACGAGAAACCGCTCTCGTCCGATTGGCCACCCAAAAACAGCAGATCAAGAGGTACTACAATCGAAGAACTAATCTTCGAGATTTTAAAATCGGAGACTTGGTGCTAAGAAAAGTCACCCTCAACACCCAAAATCCGAATGAAGGAAAACTGGGTCCGAACTGGGAAGGACCGTATCAGGTTCTAGAAATCGTTGGAAAAGGATCCTACAAGCTCAGTATGATAAACGGCAAACAACTACCGAACAATTGGAATGTATCGCACCTAAAACGATACTACTGCTAAGGTACGACTCTCCCATGTTCATTTGTATTTCGAAACTAATCCTTTCAGGTGTTCTACTAGAAACATGGATGGATTCTTCAAGACGAAGCCTTTATATCTAAAAGCATGCGTTACACTCTTTTTCCCTTAGACCGGTTTTGTCCCAAATGGGTTTTCCGGCGAGGTTTTTAATGAGGCAACCATTGATCGTGCTAACTTAGAACAATTCAATAGTATCCGAGGCCTCTTTACAATCAACCCAAATACTGGGGGGCATTGCCCTCGAATATCAAGTTTGATGCAAGGAAGTTACTTCATGGCAACAGGGTCTCGATAGGAAAAATTTGTAAGGGCCAAATGGTCAATCGAACCATGCCCGCGTAGTTTGCTCGAGCCCTGGCACAAAACATGAACGCGTGTATGATGACTTATAAAGAGAAATTTCTTCTTTACCGATATCTCATACCTCAGAAAGGTTCTTCTACTTCATATTCCCGATCTATTATGCAAATAGGCTTAAAGGTCGACTGTGACCGGAGTTCGAATGATTACCCCCACAAATCGGGGACTGTCGTCCGAAAAATCAATAAGATCGAATCATATAAACTCCGAAGATCATAAGCCCAAAAGGAAAATCTCGAACTAAAGAGGGATTTCTATAGACCACGGCCACCCCACTCGGGACTGAAAGAGGCTACGGCCGAATTAACACAAATCAGAGACGTCCGAATTCTGTAACAAAGCAGGCCTTTGAAATCAATCACAAACCGGTAAGAAAGGCTATCCCTGACAAAATCATAAAAGGTTTCGATAATATCAAGCCTCGAAAACTCTAATGAGTACAAAATTTTGAACTCTCGAACAATCCCTTATTTCATGTTAAGGCATTACAAGTTTCGCAAATACGAATGATGAGAAACTCTTTCAAGACGGAAAGGGGACAAAGCCATAAACAATCCTTTTAAAAAAACCCTAAGGGTTACTTTACTTCGAGTTCGAGCAAGCACTCACTAGACAATAAAGCCTAAGGGCTGTTTTCTGCTTTGAGCTCGAGAGACCATCCTCGCTCACATAAAAATCCCAAGGGTTACTTTACTTCGAGTTCGGGCAAGCACTCACTCGACCATAAAGCCTAAGGGCAATTTTCAACTTTGAGCTCGAGAGACCATCCTCGCTCACATAAAAAAACCCAAGGATTACTTTACTTCGAGTTCGAGCAAGCACTAACTCGACCATAAAGCCTAAGGGCTGTTTTCTGCTTTGAGCTCGAGAGACCATCCTCGCTCACATAAAAAACCCAAGGGTTACTTTACTTCGAGTTCGAGCAAGCACTCACTCGACCATAAAGCCTAAGGGTTGTTTTCTGCTTTGAGCTCGGGAGACCATCCTCGCTCACATAAAACCCAAGGGTTACTTTACTTCGAGTTCGAGCAAGCACTTATTCGACCATAAAGCCTAAGGGCTATTTTCTGCTTTGAGCTCAAGAGACCGTCCTCGCTCAACTAAAAACCTAAGGGTTACCTTACTTCGAGTTCGCACTCACTCGACCATAAAGCCTAAGGGCTATTTTCTGCTTTGAGCTCGAGACACCGTCCTCGCTCAACTAAAAAACCTAAAGGATACCTTACTTCGAGTTCGAGAAAGCGCTCAATCGACCATAAAGTTTACGGGCTATACTAATTCGATCCAATCGAATTGTTTAAACCTCAGATCTTGGAATACAACTTCACAAGGCAAAAAGGAAGAAAGTTTTATATATCTGTCAAAAATCATTTACAAAGGCAGCATGGCCCGATCAAGTTTCTATACAAAATAACAAAACAGTCTTATAAGAAACACAAAAAATACTAAAGGACTTAGTCCTCTCCGGGAGCGGCATCTTCGCTCTCGAGGTCTTCTTCACTTTCAGATCCGCTCATACTCCCGGTATCATCATCATCATGAGGAAAGGCCAATACTCCGGCCTCAGATTTAAGCTCCTTATCTCTCTCGATCTCGTCCGTAAGATCGAAGCCACGAGCATGGATCTCCTCGAGAGTCTCCCTTTGAGACTGGCATTTAGCGTGCTCGGAAATCCAGTTTGCTCGAGCCTGAGCAGCCTCAGCAACCTTCTTTGCTCGAACCTGAGCAGCTTCAGCATCTGACCTGTAAACGACCACCATTGCATCAGTATTGGCTATGGCTTTTTCGACCTCCGATCTGGCCGCTGAAAGTTTTGTGGCCAGTCTCTCTCGATCAGAAGTTGCTGAGCCCAACCGAGACTGGAACTCCTCGATTTCCTTGGCTTGCACCAAGGCCTTATCTTTCAGGCCTCGGAGTTGGGTCTCAGCCGAGTCCAGTTGAGCTCAGGAAGTCTCCTTTTCTGAGGCAAGGCGGTTCATGTTCTTTTTCCACTCCTCGGCCTCCGCTTTCACTGCGTCCACTTCAATACGAAACTTCCTGATAACATCAAACTTTTGCTGGACCTATGGGACTGAACTGTTAGCCATCACGTCCGAGTCAGTGACATTAACTTCAAAGATTCTTTTTACCTGCTCGGTCATCTCGGCTTGTTCTTTCCGAGTTGCGTTTAGCTCAGCCCGAAGTCCTTTTGCTTCTCCTTCTCTCTGCTCACTAAGAAGCTTGAAGGCATCTCTCTCCTTAGTAAGCCTTCAGATTTCGGCTTCGTACCGGCTTAGCTCCCCTTGGGATCCGAGGAACGCCTCGTGATGAAGCGCAGAAGCATACAAGAATAGAAAAAAGGAGTTATATAAGGAAAGAAAAATACAAGTATGAAAATTGACAAAGAGAAAATATGAACTTACCCGATTCAGGGCCTGTTGAGCTTCGTTGAAAAGGCATGACACTCCCACATCACCCGAGCTCTTCTTTGGAGCCTCCGAATAACCAAGACCGGTGACATCTTCTACCCCGACAAAATAACCACAGAAAGGGTCCTTCTCTTCATGGGCTCCTTCCCCGTGATAGGCCTCCATGGCCTGAGCGTCACATATCATCAACTGTGAAAATGAAGGAAACGAGGGGGAATCCCCGATTTCTATTGCCCCAAGTAGGTTTTTCGGTGCACAGCCTCCGTCTTAGGGAGCCTTAAGCTCGGTTCCTGCACCGACATCCACCGCCTCTTCGACAGTATCTTTGCCCCGAGGTAAAATATCCTCGGTCCCCCTCTGCTCGGGAACTTAGGTCGAAGTCTCCTCCCCGACCTCATCAAGCCTGGATGGAGTAGTATCAACTTCCACATGTACCAAAATGTTTTGAATATCGGTACTAGCTCGTGTACGGGCCACCAGCCCAGAGTCACCTTCTTCTTCTTCTTCTTCTTCTTCTTCTTCTTCTTCTTCTTCTTCTTCTTCTTCTTCTTCTTCTTCCCTTAGACTCAGGACCGACTCCATAGTCAGTGAGATTGTGTTCCCTTTGGGTTTACGGGCCGCTCTCTTCTTGGGTTTTTGATCCTCGGGGTCTGAGGCTCTCTTTATCTTAATCCCCGTCGTCGGTTTCGAGATATGCGGTAAAGCCTCTTCATCTCCGGGCGAGGATCTCATAACCACATCCTTTCCAAGACATACAAAAGGAGAAAGTAAATAAACTCACTCTTGAGAAAAAATGCTTGAGCGGTAGGCAAAATCGGTAAAGCCGAGAAGAAGGCTTACCATGAGTACGAGCCTCCCACCGACCCTTTGACAAATCGCGCCACATGTGCTCGGCGTATGTTGACGTCGAAACTAGGCTCCTGACCCAGTTCTCGAGGTAGGGAACCGCACCCGACATCCAAGCAACGACTGCGTCAAGAAAAATACTGATAAGAAAAGATGAAGAGGTTAAAACAACAAAAACTGAAAATGGGATCATACTTACGATTCATATTCCATTTCTCGGGAAATGGCATACTCTCAGCCGAGATTAGGTCTGAGGTCTTCACTCGAACGAACCAACCTATCCAACCCCTATCTTTGTCTTCATCTATGCTCGAGGTGAACGCCTTGGTGTCCCGGTGTTGAAGCTTTATCAGCCACCTCGGTAAAGTCGAGGGCTATATAATCTTACGAGGTGATCGAGGTGAAGGGAAGCCCGTCGATTTTGCTCACAAAGAAACGAAGCAGTATCACAATCCTCCAGAAAGAAGGGTGAATTTGACCGAGGGTCACCTGGTATTTCTTGCAAAAATCGACGATGACTGAATCGAGGGGACCCAGCGTGAAAGGATAAGTGTAAACACTCAGGTACCCTTCCACGTGGGTAGTGATCGCCTCCTCCGGTGCCGGTATCACAACCTCTTTATTTTCCCAAATGACAGTCTTTTTTCACCAGGTCAAGAAGGATTTTTGGTATCGAGCATATATATCTAGATACCGGCTCGCATCGGCGAGCAATCGATGAGGGTTTGTCGACCTTAAAATCAGAATCAATAACGCACCCCCGGGAACAAGCTCTTCAAGGTGTGGCTCCACCACTGTTTTCTCGCCGGCCGGCCGAGATGAGGAAGCAGCCTCTTTCTGCGGAACAGTTTTAGATATTTTTGCCGTCTAAATTTTTGTGAACAAAGAAGAAGGGAGAGTGAAGTATTTGGTGTTTTGAGAAGAACAAGCAAAGAAATTCTGAAACTTGGAAATAGAGAGCTTTGGGGAAGGCAAAGAACTGTGAAGATTGGAATGAAAACGATTTGAAGGTAAAAGTTTGAAATAATGAAGAAGGGGACTATTTATAGATTTCATAGTGACAATTCAAAATTGGCAGTGGCCGACCATCGACTAACGCGCATTTAATACCTTGGTAATTAGACCGACGGGACGTTTGTCACATACGTCACAATCGGGCTCGTCGCAGACGTCAGTATTCATCTAGTTGGAGGTTGAAAAATCATATCGTTTCTCGCCACTTTCTTTCCGAGAAATGAGGAAACTATCTGTATACGGTCAAAACCGAGTTTGCCCTTCGTGTGGCTAATCAAGATTGGAGCTTGATGGACCGAGGTTCGTCATTATAATATTGAGCTGTGATGTGAAGATGGAAGGTCGAGCTCGAGACTCAGAGACCGATCAGTACCGAGATCGAGTCAAGGTCGAGCTAGAGACCTAGAGACCGATCAATACCGAGACCGGCCAAGATCGAGACCGAGCCAAGGAACAAAAAAGCCGTTATAGCCGCATTTGGGGAGAGAATCTCGGCTGAAATCAAGGCTTGAATAAAGGAAAAGCCAAAAGGCCAAATATACCCCTCTACTTTCGAAAATGGTCTAACAATACCCCTCTTTATACTATTGGGTTATCTATACCCCTGCAGTCATACTTTGGTTTCAAATATATCCCTCATTTAAACGGAGGAACACATGTCATCGTCCTGTTGGTCAATTCTAAATATCTCCTAATTAATTAAAAAGACACATTACCCATACCCGAAAAATAATTTTTTTTTTGTAAAAACTTGAAAAAGCAAAAAACAATTTTTAATAAAAACTGAAAAAAACGAAAACATTTTTTTTTCCAGTTTTTACGCAAAAACTGCTTTAAAAAAACTGAAAAATATTTTCTAAAATAATATTTTTGTAAAAACTGAAAAATAATTTTCTAAAGCAATTAAAAACTGGAAAAAATTGAAATATTTTTAACTAAAAACTGAAAAAAAGAAAATATTTGTTTTTTCAGTTTTTAGAAAAACATTGCTTTAGAAAATTGCTTTTTAGTTTTTTTTTTCGTTTTTACATAAATATTGTTTTAGAAAATATTTTTCAGCTTTTTTTAAAAGCAGTTTTTTTTTGTAAAAATTGGAAAAAAAATATTTTCGTTTTTTCAGTTTTTAGTAAAAAGAAATCAGTTTTTTTTTCCAGTTTTTACAAAAAAAATTGCTTTAGAAAATTGATTTTCAGTTTTTTTTATTTTTCAGTTTTTACAAAAATATTGTTTTAGAAAATATTTTTCAGTTTTTTTAAAGCAGTTTTTTTGTAAAAACTGGAAAAAAATATTTTTATTTTTTCAGTTTTTAGTAAAAAATATTTTTAGTTTTTTTTAAAGTTTTTACAAAAAAAAATAATTATTTTTCGGGTATGGGTAATGAGTCTTTTTAATTAATTAGGAGATATTTAGAATTGACCAATCGGACGATGACACGTGTCCCTCCGTTTAAATGAAAGGTATATTTGAACCCAAAGTGTGACTGCAGGGGTATAGATAACCCAATAGTATAACGTGGGGTATTCTTAGACCATTTTCGAAAGTAGAGGGATATATTTGGCCCTTTGCCGAAAAATCTATGTGGACTACTATGTATTTTTAATTATATTCAAAATAGGATTTTCTACTATATTAAGAGTGGCTATCATTTGTAAAGGGCGGGGATTGATTCATAGATTCATATATTCCCACATTCAGATTTTATTGAGATTTACATAACATCTAGCAAATATTATTCTTTTTGGGCTTTGAGATTGATTCATTCTGTTTTTCTCTTATCAATCACTCTCTATTCAATTTGGGTTTGTATTCATTCTTCTTAAAGTTAATATTCGATATATCTTTACTTATTTTTTCAATTTGTACCGAATTATATTACGTATCTTTAGAACTACGTATAAATTTAACTCTATCCGTTTTTCGGGTATACAATATGGTTATTGGTTTTCATACTAAAGCCAAAAGGAGAGCCCTTTAAGAATGTTACACGTCAACTACCAACTAAGGAAATCAATTTTGCCACAACACAAACTTCCCAAATAGGAGTCCTAAGTAATTATGAATTTGGGGTTTCCATTTTTAGATTTTTTAGTGACCCCAACATCATGGGATTGTACCATTTCATTCTTTGTCTATTCCTTTGATTGTGGTTTTGCTTTAGAGAAACACATGTATTGGCAGCAATCACAACTACATTCAAGTTTGGTTGAGACATGTCTATACTCATTAGCATTTCTAGGTCAATTTTTGTTTATTCATTCATGTGGGGGGTTATGGAGGTGAATATTATCTAAATTTTTCTTGAAATTAAAACCAAAAATTTCAGAAGAGAAGAATTTCAACTGGAGAAACTATACAAATCAGACGTATAAAGTACATTTAATTTGCTAGAGTTGCATACATTGAACTAAATGATCTAGATGCACTTTTCAATTTGGCACCAATTCCAGTTGAGAAATTATTATCATTGTTATGGCAGGCAAGTTATTATCATGCTTTTATTTTTTTCTTTTATCCTTTTAACATCTATATGAGCTGCCATTTTTAATTTGTTGCCATTAAGAATGCCAAAGGGACTATTCAAACATCTAATCTTAGGCTTTCTGTTAGCACTTTGCAATTATAGTTGTCCAGCACTAGAATATTAATTTCTTCAACCTATCAACTTATGCCATATAATTAAAATCATTGTGTCATTTTCATTATCATAAAACTCTGGGTACTTTACAAATGGAAGTACCATTTTTCTATAGTGCTACTTTGATGTGCACTACCCCTAGGAAAAGGACAACGCGGTGTGCAAGATATTCCGCGTTCACACAGGGCCGTGAAAGGACCGCATCTAAAAGAATGTGATACAGACAGCCTACCCTAATGCAAGCATTAGTGGCTACTTCCACGACTCGAACCTGTGACCTATAGCCGCGGAGGCGGGTCCAGAATTTGAACATAAGGGGTGCCATATTTCTTTTAATACACACCTCGCACTGACCATAAAGTTTTATTGTGAGTATATATCGGTTTGATTCAATTCGGTTTGATATGTTTTGAGTTCATTCTGGTTGGTTTAATAAATTTAACTGCATTTTCAATAGAAAAATCAACACAATCCTATTAAAATAAATAAACACAAGTAAAAATTACCAATAATCCTTCAATAAAGGAATCACATCTTTTTTATTAATATTTTTGCATAAGCGAAAGAGTATTTTTAATAGGAGAATCACACTAATCCTATAAGAGCATAAGGAAAAAAAAATATATTTTTGATAGAGAAATAATACATTGCAAGCAACATATTTTCAATAGGACAATTGCACTTAACAACAATGATAACGATATACTTAGTGAAATCCGAAAAGTAGGGTTTGAGGAACATAATGTATATGCAGACCTTAATCATACTTTATGGAGGTAGAGAGGTTTGTTTCCGATTAACCCTTGACTCAAGAATAGTGAAAAAGAAACAATAAACAGATAGTAGCAATAACAAAGTAATAGGACAATAGAAACAACTAACAGAATTTAAAAAGAATAATCTTGTAAGGTTTTTATTAACATAAGCAACCGAATTTTGAGTTAAGAGCTATGGTTTTTATTTATGGTACTTTGATCATTTGCAGTTTTTATTTTATTTTATATGTACTCCTTCAAAAGGTCATTGATAAACAAACAAAAGGAGAAAAGATTGAAAAAGAAAAAGGAAAAAGGAAAGAGGAAGTAGAAAAGACAAAGACAAAAGGGAAAAATAAAAGAAAAGGAAAACTGAGCAAACGAAAAATTGACTTCCTCGTTAAAATCAGACTCAAACCTAAGCACAAACAAGAGAATAACTTTAAGAAACTAGCCTGCAAGTTTGACCGAGTGGTTTCTCACATGAGAGATTTATGATCGATTTCGTCTCACCAGCAGCCTCCTCAGTCAGAGCTCGTCGCACCAGATTTGACTAGTGCGGTTTATATCTCCTGTGTGATTTGTGAACTATTGCACAGTGAGCAGGTTATCCAGTGCGTACCCGAAAAATAGCGACTGTGGGTTTCCCTGAAAATTTTCCAAAATCTTTTTAAGAAACTAATTCTCAACAAGGCACCTTCCTTTGGTTTGGTGATGCGGGTGGCAACGTTTACATATAGCCATATTCTAAAAAAATTCAAAATATATTTTAAGAAAGTTTGCCAAACTTGCGGGTGACATAGCACCCCCACCTCTCAAGGTGGAACCGTCACTGTCTATAGGTCAAACTAAGATAATTTTACCGTTGCTCCAAGTTTATGAGCGGCTATTTCAGTAGCTAAGTAAATGATACTTTACGTACCCTATACTTTTTCTGTTTCAAATAATGTCAACTTCACCTTATAAAGGAACTTAAATGAATAACATCCAATTTTCCCACCCCCTTATCGCTAAGTCGACCCAACTTTCTAGCCATTCATCATAAAAGTTGACATTCTTGGCATATAAAAAAGAACGTGGCACACAAAAGAGTAAATGAAACAGACTGATGTGGAGTTAAAGATGTTTTTAATAAGTCCTTTGCCGACATCATGTTACAGCAGAAAGCCACAAGATATATAGTCACTAGTAAGAGCAGGCAAATAACCTATGTGACTAATAGACTTTGTTTACATTTTGGTGTATGGGGCATGTATTGCACTTAAATCTATACAAGTAAATAGATAGGGACATAGGGTTTATGTTCACGCATATACCCTTGATGTTTTAATTTCTATGTGGAATTCTTCTTTATGGACCATTTGTGGCTCCACGAGACACACTCATAATTAATTTCTTGATGAATTTTCACAACAAAGCCAAAGCCCAAAAAACAACAGAAAATAGACTCTTCAACCACCAAATGCCTTTTTTGGTAAATTCTCAATATTCTCCAAACTAAAATAAAACAGTTGATCATTCTCCATTATGCATGACTTTTGCACATGCTCAAATGAAACAGGGGACCAACATGGAACTATCATTTTATCAAATAGCGCACATGGGGTCTTTTCCTTAATTATCTTATTTGTTTGACTAGCGCCACCACTTACCATTCTCTGAATATGAAGCAGAGGCTGAGGCCCCTCCTTTCTTATCCCTCTTATCTGTTTTCCCTGGCCCCCTTCTGTTATCTGTGTTGGTCGTGGATCATAGCATTGTTATGGTTGTCCCTTAACCGAAACCTTAATAGCAAACAACAATCTAAATATCAGTTGAAACATGTCCATCTGTTACATAATATATATTGGGCTAAAACAGTCCAAAGATACTCTTAGTAAACCGACAAATAGACGGTCAAAGGCACTAAGCCGCGCCTACGCCATCGCTTCGCCATCTCCATACTCGTCTCGCCAAACCATTGGCTCTGATACCAGTTGTTGGGCTAAAACGGCCCAAAGATACTCTTAGCATGATGTGATATTGTCCTCTTTCGGCCAAGCCCGATAGTTTTCCCCGAAAGGCCTCTCTCTATTAAGAGTATCCAACTCCTTATAAATAACTTATTTTTCTTTTCTACTTTTCATGTGCAACTTTATTCTCACACACCTATTAGGTGTATAGCCCGTTTTTCCCACTTCTCATTAATCGGACTATGCTTTCCTTTTCTGTAGTACATGTAAATCTCTATGATAAACATTAATTAGAAACCAAATAAAAATGATAACTGATCTGGCTAAACGAGTTTATTCACACATAATGTACATAAATTAATTCCTTTGGATATTACAATTATCGCTGGCTTACTAATACTAGCTGGTCCTGAAAACTAGCACACCATGGATGTCTCATGTCTCCTTTCTAATGCAATACAGCTACACGAGGGGGAAAACGGATCAAACTGGCTTCAGTGATATCACTTGTTATCAAGAAGTTGCTGCACTTATATTGTTCTGTTTATACTGTTTAGGAATCAATTAGGGTTGTGGTCCATGTTCAGCTCTTTGTTAACCATTCCTGTTTATAGTTTTAATTTAAGCTTGGCTTAAACTAAAGAAAAATCACATGTAATACTTATAGGGATGGCAATTGGGGCGGGGCGGGGCGGTGCTAGTCTTGACCCACTAAGATTTTGACCCGCCCTGCTCTTCCCCGTTTAGCCTTTTTTCAAAATTTTGCCCTACCCAGCCCTGTTCCGTTTAGATTCTCTTTCATTTTTTTTCTTTATTTTTTATTTACTTAAAATAGACATGTCAGTAAAGTATTATATTGCCCCATATATGACTGTTTAAATTTAGCTTTGCTCTTCTTTATTTCCCCCCTCATTATTTGATGCTATAAACCCTTCGAATGTATCTCGACTATATATCATAAGGTAAAAATAGTATTTCACTATTTGAGTAATTGTTTCAAATTTATGAGTTCAGCTAGTGATTTAGTATTAGAACAGATATAAAAACATCATGCTTCACCCTTGCAAAAGATTCAGTAATTTTTTTTATAACTATCGGGACATACCAATACAGGATAGTTGGAAACATTCTCTCCTTTTTGGAAAGTTTTTTAATACAGGACCTAACCCTGCCCTGCCCTAACCCATTAATTTTTTCGAAAATAATGTTTTGCCCTGCCCCGCCCCATTTAGATCTTCCCCTGCCCTGCACTATTAATGTATTACTAATACATTGGGACAAAAAGAAGATAAACAATCAAGAAACCAGAGCAGGAGAATGACCTGAAAACTAGTTGAGGAGAATGGTTGAGAACTTGGAATAAGTTGAAACTTTGGCTTCAATATTTACATCATTGTCCAAGAGTCACTTAAATATTTATACTTTTTGTTTTCAGCTTATAGACATGTGATAAAGAAAAAGACATACAGGACTACACTGCACACTTAGCAAGTCAGCATTAGGAAATAAGTACATATGCATAATCTTAATAGTTACATCTTACAGTATATTAAGGAAATTTCCACTTGAAGGGAATAGGGGGGATGAGAGATATTGCCATTTCTAGAGAAATTTACAGGGTGAATAACAAAAAAGAACACCCTTTCCCCACAACAAAAATAAGAATTTCAGGCTAGCTTGTTCATCTTGCAATTTCTTGTGCTTGGGGATAGCCAAGCTGCTCCATCTCCCAGCTCAACTTAGACGCAACTCTTTCATGGCAAGGAACATAATCCTGCGATCGCAAAGAAAATATGTACTTCTAACTATAGATTGCCATTTTTAACAGTACCTTAATGAAGAATAAGAATGACTTTACAAGACAAATATTGTTAAACGATGATTGCGTCTAGACTAATTTGGCAAGGATTATCCTTATTCCCTTTTACCAGAAGGGATCAGTGTTCTTTACAGGCTGCAGGTCAAGCAAATATACGACGAAAAGACTATTTTCTAGTATTTTTAAAGCTCTTCTCATGTAGCTTGAAAGTCTATTTAGTTTAAGGTTCAAAAGGTTTCTAAGCAGGTAAAGGGAGGAAGTTGGTTTCTTGATCAAAACATTGTATTTGCCTCTTCTAAGAGTTTTACCTCCAATTTCTTGACTAGCTCTTTTGGTGTTGGTGCTGATACAATGATGTGGCGGGCATTTGGACAGATGAAACCTTCCTCAACAGCTTTGTCAATAAATGACAATAATGAATTGTAATATCCATCCACATTCAGCAATCCTACCTGCAAAATGTATGTTTTTTTCGGTTCTCAATTGTGAATGTTGAAATTAAAAACTGATGATCTTAAAGTTATAATAACAATTAAAAATTATACCGGCTTATCGTGGATACCAAGTTGTGCCCAGGTTATCACTTCAAGTAGCTCCTCAAGAGTTCCATAACCACCTGGAATGTGAAGCAGATAATACCGTTAATGCTTCTTCTAGAACCATCTAATGTTGTGCTTAGCTACTGAGAAATTAATGATTAATGAACCATAATGTCCTACTTTAGGTTGATCAACTTAGTCAAATGTTAAAAAGCAAAGTGGGAAAATTGAAACATAAAATCAAGAACAACAGAAGAATGATACAGGGCATGATTCTCATAAATACAATAATATTCTGCTAAAATGTCTAGACAAGGTGTTTAATTCAATAATAGTTTTATTTTGTTCTGTTTGCAATAGTTTTATTTTATTGCTACTGCTTCGTTCCATCTATTTTTCTGGTTATCTGTTCTCTCACTATCGTTCGCTTCGGTTTTCTCAGTGTCTTGCTATTGTTATTGCTTGCTGCTACTGTTTTGTTTTATCTTTCCTCAGTCGAGAGTCTATCGGAAACTATCTCTCTATCTTCTCGGGTAGGGATAAGGTCTGCATACACACTACCCTCCACATACCCCACTTATTGGTTCACATTGGCTTTGTTGTTGTTGGAAGTTTTGTGACTATATAGTTAAGATGCAACCAAAAGGAATATTTAATATGAGCAGTTTGAATTGTAGAGAACCTTGTTAGGTCTAGCAGCCAGTTGGTATTACCAATTTAGTGAAAGTGTGGCAGTTTATTTTTTCCCTTTTTCTATCATCCCAAGTGACTGTAGCACATTAAAGGAAAAGAATAAATCACAGAAGTAGGTTCTTTCACAGTGAACAACTCCAATTTCAGTGCAAGATGTTGATAGGTCAACAACTACGGTTTGTACTGTTGCTCAATTGTGAAAACTTCAAGGACCACAGAGCTTGTGAAATAGTAACTGATTATTTAAGCTTCACAACAAAAGCAACCACTAACATGAGTTGCTCGGAACCACCAAAATGTAGCCAGGTGAGTTAGATCGGATCCTCTAAAAATAATGCATTTTTGAATGATTTGACACGATTGTGGCAACACTTTTGAAGGATCCGAACAAAACTAACCCCTCACATTCTTTCCTTTTCTTTTTCCTTCTCGCTAAACGACTATTAATACTCCATAATTAGGTACCACTCTTTTGTAACATGGGTTCAAATTTTGTGCAGATATATATCTTTAAGAATATTTTCGACTAGGTTAGACTGTATTCATCATACCCCTCTGGGAGCGGCCCTTTCCTGGACCTTGCATGAACATGGGATGCCTTGTGCGCCGGACTACACTTTTAATATTTTCGACTAGATATTAATAATTTTTAGCATAGTTAATTCTTTATGGAAATCCCTTCTTTTGGGACTTGTATCAAGGAGTAAGAATGCTATGCAAATCCTGCAAAATTCTATTATTGTTGTCCTTTAAAGGAGAACTTACTTATGCATAGTTTCTTTAACGAGGACAGAAGAGGAATACTAAGCCAAAAAGATAACTATCTGAACTATCGGAAGAATAAACAATAGGAGGCATATAATGAATCTATTGCCCAAAATAGCAAATATTAAAGCACTGATTTTCTTTTTTCATTTGCGTGTAAAGGTTAAACTTTGACTAGAGACCTTATACCAACCTGGTAAGGCAATAAAAGCATCAGAATGCTTCGCCATTTCTGCTTTCCTTTGATGCATATCTGCAACTGCCTTCACTTCTCCTACTGTTTCACCAGTTAGCTGTGAAAAAGTCAGTACCATATATTAAAAACAAAAAACCCTTTTTTTTTTTTGAAAAATCAGATAATGTGGTAGAAATAAAGATAAAAAAATGAAAGAGAGAAGCTTTACTTGTAGTGTAGTGAATTTTGTGCAGTAAAGCAATGATGAGTATTTCAGAGAAAAAGAAAACTTAATCCCAAAAAGGACTTTAGAGTCAGCAGTTGCAGAAGAAAGCAGCCTTGGCCTTAATACACCACCAGTTCAAGATATATACATACATATCAGTTGCAGAAACAGCCAAGAAAGAAAACACAAGAGCTATTACTGATCTCTGAAACAGAGTGAATAAAGCTTTGTATAAAGAAGGAAAAGTCAGGAAAACCATTTAGAACCTAAAAATACATAATACTAGAGAAAAGCCAGATGTCAAAGTACTATTGTATATGGATAAGGCAATCAAAGACAAGAAAACACAAACAGTGTCTTCAGTACCCAAACAATTAACATCATATAACTTTGTAAATACTGTCTTTTGCTACATCAACTGAAGGAAATAAACTCAAAGTATCAGCTCTTAAACAATGGAATAATTATTGTTATAAAAACATTAATTTTCTTGATCATAGCAGACATACCTCTCTAGGCATGAGTGTCTTGGGAATGACTCTGCAGGCAGACAATAATATGACAAAAATTAATTATTATTTTTTTTTAAAAAAAAGGGTCGCCCGATGCACAAAGCTTTCGCTATGCACGGGTCCAGAGAATGGCCGGACCACAAAGGTCTATTATACACAGCTTTATCCTCCATTTCTGCAAAAGGTTGTTTACCTGGTTCGAACCCGTGACCTCCTGGTCACACGGTAACAACTTTACCAATTACACCAAGGCTCCCTTCAAATTGATTAAAAAACCTAACTCTACTAATTAACACAAGAGACATCCTTGTTTATTCAACATGCTAGCAAGTGATAGAATTCTATTAAATATAGGGTGTTTGGTACGAACGAAAATGTTTTCCATGGAAATTATTTTCTTAGAAAATGTTTTCATGGAAAATGAGTGGCTTTATCACTTATTTTTGCTTGTTTGGTTTGTGAGTAAAAAAATATTTCCGAAAAATATTTCTAGTGTTTGGTTAGAGAGTAGAAAATATTTTTTTATGCTACTCCCCTCACCCCCTTTCCCCAAGTTTCCATGTTTCTTTGCCCCCACCCTCTCTCCCCAAATACTCAACCTTTTCAGGACTCTATTTTCTTCAACAATTTAATTATTCTTCTAAAAATTCAAACAAATACTCCATAGCTATAAAGAAAATATACTTTTTTTGGTTGAAAAAGAAAATACTCTTTCTACAACATGAAAATAAAGTAATCATTTTATTGAAATAAAAGAAAATATTTTTTCTATATCATGAAAAGAAAATACTCATTTTGTTAAAATGAAAAAAAAATAAAATTCTATGTCATGGAAAAAAAATATTTTTTTTGTTGAAATGAAAGATAGTACTATTAATAACATTTTTATTTAGGGTGGGATGGGGTGGGGTGGGTTAGGTGGGGGTGTGGGTGGGTTGATGGGGAAGGCTGAAAAAGGGGTAAAAAAAAAATTTCAAAAATGAGTTAGCAAAGAAAATATTTTCCTTCGTACCAAACACACCCATAACCTAACTCTAATATTAGAGTTTTGAGGGACAACTAAGATATGATTAGCATATAAATAAATTTTTCTCACCCAATAACATGGCGACCACCGTCATGAACGGCTTGTGAAACCAAACCCATTAGGCCTATGCTCCCTCCTCCGTATACTAAATCAATATTCCTTGAGACCTTTCATTAGACAATATCAAGATTCAGAAAATCACAGGATTGACAAATTAAAGTTAAGTAATTTCACTTAAAGTCAAAAAGCATAATCACATTGTTTAGTGATTGTGAAAAAGGTAAAATGGATTATACCATTGTTAATCAAACAAATGTACTTTTTAGTGCATATGTTTCATCTGCTCTTATATGTTATGAAGAAAATAAGAGAGCATAAATGCAAAGATTGTACAATTTAGAGAATAAGAGAGAAAAGGGCCCCCAAAGAAATAGGAGAATGAGATAAAAAAAACCTGTAGATGAAAGTAACTGGAAGTATAGATTTTATAAAAGCTAGCACTAGAAGCTGAAAACCTTGTTATATTTCCCATGTGCAAAACTCAAAGCAACTTGCAGAAAAGAATGAATCTTGACATGAGTGGTATGCTAAACACACACACACACACACACACACACACACACACAACTCAAAGCAATTTGCAGAAAAGAATGAATCTTGACATGAGTGGTATGCTAAACACACACACACACACACAACTCAAAGCAACTTGCAGAAAAGAATGAAACTTGACATGAGTGGTTGTCAACACACACACACACACAAAAGAAACAGAAATGCTTTGTATTTTAGAGAAATACAAGAACTGCATGTAAGTCCTCTGCTTAAAGAACAGCATATTGCAGAAAAATTAGAGAAAATAGAGCAAAAGGGGAACAATCAACCCAAAATTCCAATCAAAAAACTTGACATTTACTTTAAATTAAGACCCCATCATCATGGAAAACACAGGGACCTAAAAAAGAAACCATCTTTATGCAGAAACCAGAATGAGATAAAAGCAAAAGGGTTAAAGTTAAAACCAAGAAAAAGAAAAAGAAAAAGGTCTATACCAATTCTTTGCCAAGCTGAATGGCAGCATCTTGATAGCTACTTTTCTTGCCTTGACTACTCCCACAAAACACACAAATCCTCTTGAATTTTGATACCTTAACAACATCACTCTCCCTCTCCATATTTTTTGTGTTTTGCCCCTTTTCTTATAACACTGTTCCCTTTATGTTATAGAAAGAAACCTCAGAATATTGCTAATGCTATTATTCTCTTTGCATATGCTGAGAGAACAAGCAATATATAGAGAGAGAAGCCAACTAAAGACTGGGGATTTATAGATACTGCCTCAGTTCCAATTTACGTGAATCTATTTGACTGGGCATGAAGTTTAAGAAAAAATGAAGATTTTTGAAAATTGTGGTTATAAACAATTGACAAAGGGGCCCGAAGTATTTGTGTGGTTATAAAAACTTCTCATTAAGAATAGAATTGTAAGTTTAAGCAAAATTGTTTCCAAATTTAAAAAGAATTATTCAGACTAAAAAAAAAATAGGTTCACATACACTAAATCGGAGGCGTATCTGTTTTGTATCCTTACATATACGACCATACGGGTACCACAGAAGGAAATTGCCTAGACCTTTTTGGCTTTTTAGCTTTGACACCCTATTGGCCACACCAAAATGGTTCTATGTATAAGCCGCATTCCACGTCACCCAACACTTAACTCACTTGTTTTATACTCGGTCTCGCACGGGACCATTTATTTTTAATGATACACGTGTTTTTGCGCATCTTAACTATTTTATCAGTATGTTTCGAATATCTGCTTAACAAAACTTATCGTTTGGATGGTTGTTGTATGGGTGAACTTGGTCCATAACCGATAGTGGAATGATAAAGTGACACGTAGAATCAAAGACAGATAAAAAATGAGTTAATAAATAACTGGCACCGGATACAAAGTATGTAACTGGTACAGGATGAATCCCGAAAGAAGCATAGTCGATAATAGAAATTCAAAAGTTTGACATCGGAAGACATTCAATGAGCAGCCGTTACAGAGAATATCTGCATTCAAAGCCAGCCGTTATGCACCTATCAATGACGCATTTATTCTAATTCAAGAAGAAACTTGATTTGAAGATCTTATTTCCCTCAACATGGCTATAAATAGGAGGGTTAACAATCATTGTAGGACAAAAAAATATTCTGCACACAAAGCTGTACTTCACTATTTTACGCTCGATCTAATAGTTTTATCATTGCTTTCATTTCTGCTCTCGGAAAGACCGAGTACAGAGCCAGGCTCGTTATCTTCTTTATTTTCAGTCGTTAATCTTATTTTTTGCTCTATTTCTTTATCATTTTTTTTATCAAATCAGTTCGCTTGTCTATAAATCACGCTATAAATTCAACTGTACCGTTTTACGGGTAAACAATTGTTATGCATCGTTTCATAATATATCGTATTGTATTGTATTGTATTGTATTGTACTGTATTATTTTGACGTATACAATATTTGGATAGATTGTATTGTTTGCTGTCATTTCATAATGTCATGCACCAATAATATGAAGAATAAACTTGCAATATTACAAAGAAAAAGTAAGGTACGAGGTAGAATTATTATATAAAAAGGTAGGGTAAAGGATAAAATAAGATTATTTAATAATAAAGAAGCAAGATGAGAGAATAAAATAAGGTAACGACGCCATTATACCAAATCGATCGTTACATAAAATGACACTTTTCGTTGTTATGTAATAATGGAGTTGACGATGCGATACAATAAAATTTAAGTAACAATCAAAACAAATATTATATTTAAATTAATAGTACGATACAATATAATAGGTAAAAACCATCCAAACAGGTTGTTAGACAAATAAAAAAGTTACCTAACATTTTACTTTTTTGGAATTTGAAATTAAAACCTCATAGTTCAGAATGAGATTAAAACCTTAGGTGCTAGCACGAGTGGACCATTGCATTTCTTCTACTAGTATAATTTTCTTTGGCATTTAGTCTTCAGAATTGTAATAAAAATCTCTTCACATATGAAAAAGAAAAGACTGAGTTTTTAAAGTTTGTAATTTGATTTTCTCTAAATTTAAATGAAACCGGTTAGATTTCAGGTAAAATTAAATTATAATATGGTAAATTGTGTGACCATCTCATTCTCATCTCATGGGCATTTTTATTTTTCTAGATATGTCTTTTAACTTGCAAGATTGATTTTTCTCTTAAATCAAACAATAATTTTTTTTAAGCGAGTCAAATTAAACTTCGAACCAAAGATCATTTTATATATAATTATAAAATTTTCAGAAGATGAACATGTGATCTTTTGTCCATTCGGATAACCTGTAAGGGGAGTTGCATGGCGTAGAGTGAAGATTTGGGGGAGTAGAAAAAAATTTCTTAAAGGGTATTCCAAAGGTATAACCTAGGCAACAGAAAAGGAACCCCAATATTATAACTACAGTATCGACCGAGTTAGAATAACCAACAATGTCGTATCGAATTTTATGACTACTTAGCTTTATATAAAAGTATTTATGAGAGAAATAGAAAGAGTAGAACTTCTGATTTATGTCAATCTTGAATATTCTCATAAGTCTTATCACAACCGCTATGTACAGTTTTCCTTAAATGTGGTTGACCACAGTCAACATGTACAATCTTACTAAAAGCATAAATAATTAGAGAATATTGTAACCCTACCAAGAGAAACATTGGTATATATTGTAAAGAAATATTGCATAAGTATATTACTACTACACAAATGAGTATTTTGCAGAATTTTTTTCCATCTCATAAGAACTTAATAGAACCATATAATGCAAAAATATAACTGGAGACGAGAACTAATTTTTTTATTAAGGGCTGAAGCCGAGAACTAATTATATTTGGGCAAAGACCATTTTTAGTCCGCGGCCAAAATTATTTATATCCAATAATCACAAAAATATATAAAATTTATATACAACATACATAAATATGTGTGTGTGTATATATATATATATATATATATATATATATATATATATATATATATATATATATCGTCCTTTCTTCCCACTGCAATGGAGATAAAGAAACATTAAAGTTCGATAACATATTAAGAGAGGAAAGAGATACAAAAGACTATCAAAATATAAAAGTATATGTGTGTCACGACTTGGAATTCCTACCGTCGAGATCGTGATGGCTCCTAACATTTCACTTCAAATTATAATTTGAGTTATTGGAATTATCTTAAAATTTAAAATTTCCAGATAACATGTTTCTTTTTATTTATATTTTTATTTTATATCTGTAATAATCCAACTCCTTGATTTAGTACTTGTATTTTATTTTGTGGTCAATATTAAAGAATACTAAACATATCACGTTTGTGATATGTCTTGTTTGAGCATATTGTTTTAACAAAATTCTTACTATTTTTACCTCAAATTCGAATAAGTCTTATCCTTCTACATTTTCACCCAAAACAAACCTCTCTTTAATCTTTGCTTATAGTTATTGTATTATTTATTACTTAATAATATAATATTCATGTGATCTTTTATTAGCTTACCAATTGACTTAATATCTTTCTTATTACCCTTTTGATAAACATATATAAATATAATTTTTTTATTCCTAAAATTTAATATATTTTTGAATTTTTATCCTCTTACTCAGAACTTTTTTTGTCATTTAAATCTATCAATAATATTTTTGAGTATTATTTAATTATTTAATATACTTATACTTAATTAATTCAAAGTCTAAATATTCTCACACTATCTCTATTTTCCTTTTTATACATCCTCTTCCCTACCATAAATTTTTAATTAGTTTCTTACAATAATATCACATTTCATTTTAAGTTATATCTTTGAATTAGTTTAAAATATTATTAGACAAGTTTTTTAATTATTATATTTTTAATCTATTGAATTTTCTTATAATTATTTTTTGTATCACGTGCAATTAATTTTTTTAATTTATACCCTTTTTTAATTTTCGTTAGTAAAATTACCTACATGAGATATTTATTTTGTATTTTCTTAATTTTAATTTGTTATCCAATTGTTAGTTTTTTATCTAGTAAAACATTAATTTCGTGGTCCTATCCATAGTTTGAATGTTTTCACCTTAATTTTAATCTAATCTCAAATTCAAATCGTCTTTCCCTTCTATTTCTAACATTAAATTGTAATGACCCAACCGGTTATTTTGACTTTTAGAACCGGTACTACGGGGTGGTACCAAGGAAGTTACTATTGGCGCGGATGGTGTTCTACGACTCTAGGATCGTCTATGTGTTCCTAATGTGGATGGACTAAGGAAAAATATTCTAGAAGAGGCACACAATTCTTGGTATTCTATTCATCTAGGTGCTACGAAGATGTATCGTGACTTGAGGCAGCATTATTGGTGGCGGCGGATGAAAAAAGACATAGTTGAGTATGTAGCTGGGTGTTTAAATTACCAGCAAGTTAAATATGAGCACTAGAGGCCAGGTGGCCTACTTCAGCAGATGACTATACCAGAGTGAAAATGGGAACGCATTACTATGGACTTTGTAGTTGGGTTGTCGCGGACTTTGCGGAAGTTTGATGCAGTTTGGGTAATTGTCGACAGGTTGACCAAGTCGCCACACTTTATTCCGGTTGTGACTACGTATACTTAGGAGAGATTGGCTCAGATTTATATTCAGGAGATAGTTCATTTGCACGGTGTGCCAATCTCCATCATATCAGATAGAGGCCCTCAATTTACTTCACATTTTTAGAGAGAAGTACAAAGTGAATTGGGGACCCGTGTAGAGATCAGGATAGCCTTTCATCCGCAGACCGATGGGCAGTTGGAGCGGACAGTTCAGATTTTGGAGGATATGCTCAGGGCATGTGTGATTGACTTTGGAGGCCAGTGGGATCGTTTCTTGCTTTGGCCGAGTTTGCTTATAACAATATTTACCAATCCAGCATGGTTCCATTTGAGGCTTTATATGGTCGGCGATATTATTCGCCCATCGGATGGTTTGAGCCCGGTGAAGCTAAGTTACATGGTACTGATTTGGTAAAGGATGCCTTGAAAAAAGTAAAATTAATTCAGGAGCAACTTCGTACAGCACAGTCCAGGCAGAAAAGTTACGCGGATCAGAAAGCGCGTGATTTATCGTTTATGGTAGGTGAAAAAGTTCTTTTAAAGGTATCGCCGATGAAGGGAATCATGAGATTTTAGAAAAAGGGCAAATTGAGCACAAGGTTTATAGGCCCATTTGAGGTGTTAAGACGAGTTGTGGAGGTTGCTTACGAGCTTGCTTTGCCTCCCAGTATATCGGGAGTTCAGTTTTCCATATATCTATGCTCCATAAGTATCATGCCGACGTATCACATGTGTTAGACTTCAGTACGGTTCAGCTAGATGAGAGTTTGGGTTATGAAGAGGAACCAGTTGCCATTGTTGATAAACAGGTTCGCCAGTTGAGATCCAAGAAGATTACTGCAGTAAAAGTCCAGTGAAGGGGATAACCAGTCGAGGAAGCGACTTGGGAGGCCGAGCAGGACATGCAGAGCAGATATTCACACTTATTCAGCACTCCAGGTATAATTCTAAACCCGTTCGAGGACGAACGTTTGTTTAAGAGTTGGAGAATGTAATGACCCAACCGGTCATTTTGACTTTTAGAACCCCGTTCCCCTAAATAAAACTCCTCGTATGTTCTTTTATTAATTTATGACTTGCGGGGATGGTTGGTTCGGGATTTGGAAGTGTTCGGGATGAAATCGGAACACTTGGTTCCTTAAGTTGGCCTTAAAATACTATGTTTGACTTCGGTCAACATTTTGAGAAAATGACCCCGGAATCGGGATTTGACGGTTCCAATAGGTTCGTATGATGATTTTGGACTTGGGCGTATGTTCGAATCGGGTTTTGGACAACCCAAGGATGTTTCAGAGCTTAATAGTAAAAATCAACTATTTGAAGGTTTAATGTTCTTTGAATTTAGTTTGGAGTAGGTTTTGGAGAAATTGAAGTCCGTTTAGAATTTCGAGCCTCGGAATAGCTCCGAATGGAGATTTAAGACTTGCACGCAAAATTTGGTGTCATTCTGAGTAGTATAAGTATATTTTGGCACATTCGGAGTAAGTTTGAAGAATTTGAAAATTCTAAGTTGAATCAATTTGGTTTGAGGCATGATTCTTAATTTTGATGTTGTTTTACACGTTCCGAGGGTTCGAGCGAATCCGTTTTATGATTTCAAACTTGTTGGTATGTTCAGGCGGGGCCCTAGGGGCCTTGGGTGTTAATCGGACGAGGCTCGGATCGATTTTGGACCTTGGAGCAGCAGCTGAAGCTTCCAGCTTCTGCTGCAACCTCACCTGCGCTTGGCCAGCCGCAGGTGCGAGCCCGCAGGTGCGTGAAAAGCACCGCAGAAGCGGATTGGGCGCAGATGCGCAGGTACAACCGCAGAAGCGCATCGCAGGTGCGATGTACAAGCCGTAGAAGCGGACGGGGACGACTTAGGGTGAAGCCGCATCTGCGACGCATTTTCTGCAGATGCGGAGCCACAGAAGCGGCTTGCCAGCCGCAGATGCAAAAGGACTGCTTGGCAGAATATGTTAAAATCGGGGCTCAGCCATTGTTGAACCCATTTTCTCCATTCGTAGGCGATCTTGAAGCTTTTTTAGAGGGGATTTCAACTAGCAACTTGAAGGTAAGTTAATTGTACACACTTTGAGTTAAATACATAGATTATGGATAGATTATAACCTGTAAATTTGTGAAAATCAAGGGTTAGAGGAAAAACCTAGATTTGTATAAAAATGAGATTTTAACCTTGAAAATGGTTATGGAATTGGATGAAAATTATATATTTGAGTACTTGAGATTACAGGTAACGATTTCCTTCGAATATTTTCGGAATCCGGGCACGAGGGCCCGGGGTAAATTTTAGGAATTTACCATTTTTGGATAGGGTAATTTATTTAATAGTCTTATTTCGAATTATTGAGCATGTATTAATTATTTTATATAACTTTTGGATAGTTTCGGATTTTTCGGCACCGAATTGAGATTTTACGCAACATTGTGATCAGGAAGTAGGCTTTGAGACAAGGTAAGTCTCTTGCCTAACCTTGTAAGAGGATATTTACCCCATAGGTGATTCACTTTAATAATTGTTGCTAGTTGTGGGGGCTACGTACGCACGATGTGACGAGAGTCCGTGCGTAACTACTAATTATGCTATGTCCGGGTAGTTTGGGACTCAAATCATGAATTACTTGTGATAATTGTATCTTTTATTTGATTAAATTACTGGAATTATATTGTAAATTATTTGAGAAAAAGTAAAAGATCGAAACTTCATATACTCAAATTTTGTGTAAATTATTGAATTGTTAATAAAGATTGATCATCCTACGTGTTAATATTATAATAACTTCTCATTCTAGAGGTTCATAAGAAAATGTCATCCTTTCTTGTGGAGCGGGCCGAATGCCTCGGCAGTATAGATGTATCTATGGATCATGCTACACGTCCCTCGGCAGTGTACACGACACTCTGGATCGGGTCGTATAACCTCGACAGAAATCATGCCTAATAATAATAATTATACGATACCTTGATATTTTAATTGCTGCTTGTGAAGTTAATTGATAAATTAGAAATTATTGAAATGTAAGGAATTCATTATTTCTGCTTGTTAAGAAAATTATTGTTGTTCATCTAAAAAATCATGTTTAATTCAATATATTCTATTGTAATATTATGGACCCATAGTGAGTGTCAAAGTCGACCTCTCGTCACTAGTTCTTCGAGATTAGGCTTGATACTTACTAGATACACGTTGTCTACGTACTCATGCTACGTTTGCTGCACTTTTTGTGCAGGACCTGAGACAGGTACTATCGGAGGACCTATCGACGCGCACCTACGTTATCCAGAGGTTTAGTGGTGAGTTGCCTTTCTGAGCCGTTCTGCAGCAACTAATGCCTCTTCTTGTATTTACATTCTGTCTATTTTATTCCGGACAGTATTTAGAGTTTTATATAATTTATTATATGCTCATATACTTGTGACACCAGGTCTTGGCACACACACTAGTAGAATTTGTGGATTTAATTATTTTTACTTGAGTTTTAATTTATCTTATTTTCTCATATCTTTCTTAAATTTTGAAATTTCGAAGAGTTTGATTACTCGGATAATTTTTAAGGAAATGAATATATGTTTAAATCATTAGTTGGCTTGCCTAGTTGGGATGTTGAGCGCCATCACAACCTATAGGTGAGTTTGGGTCGTGACATATTTAGTACTCTATTGGAAATAAGCCTCCTCAAGCACCTAATATGTATTATTTTATTTTCTTATATGACTTTCATTAACATGCATCTTTATTTAATATCATAATCTATTTATATCCTTTAATATTATTATATAAATCGATGTATGATTTTTTCATATTGGAAAAAATATTTATTTTATTTAAAATTAATACTCAAAATTATTAAATAGTTTAAATTCATTAATAATATTTTTAAGCATTATATATTTTATTTTATTTTTTAAACTAATTATTAGTATAAATATCCTCGCATTATCTCTAATTTATTAATATTTTAATTTTTTTAATTTTTTAATCTATTAAACTTCAGTTATGTGGCCTTATCCACATCATGACATTTTTTATCATATTTAAAAAAACTTTCTCATATCAAATTTAAATATGTTTTATCCTTTTTTGTTCTTTATGATAAACTTTTTGATTTTTTCTCTGTTTATTCCTTATTTTGCTATTATATATTCAATACTTAATATTATTAACATTGTCATGTGGCTTTTTATTAGTTTGCTTGGATTTAATACCCACTTTTATCACATTCATTTTAATATAATATAAATAATAAATAAAAAATATTTCAACAGTAACTTTGACTCTATTGCTCGTATTCCTAAATATAATTTTTCTTATCATATTTTAAAAAACAAATCTCATCTCAAATTTAAATATATCTTATTCTTTTATTTTCTCAATTGGACCGCATTTTCAAAAATCATCTTATACATTCAAATACTCAATTGGACCGCATTTTCAAAAATCATCTTATACATTCAAACTTACTAATAAAATAATCGTTTGCCCAATTTGTCAACATTAATATAACCTCATTATTCTTGTTATTATATATATATATATATATATATATATATATATATATATATATATATATATATATATATATATTAATTAAACATAATTCTTTTTCTTACCTTATAAATAATTTTGTGTATTTTATTCAAAACAAATTGCTACTTGAAATTTTTTCAATTTTTAAAATTATCAAATCTTTTATATCTTAAGTAAATTTATTCACTTTATTTATATTTTAACTTGTCCCAAAGTACAAATAGTCATCTCTTATCTCAATCTACTGTCTTTCTATATTTTTTTATTATTTTACTATTATGATTTTTTTTTACTTTCATGTTTTTAGATAATATAAAAGGAAAACCAATGAGCTGAGCTAGCTATATCGATGATTGGATCTATATAGATATAGATATATAGATTAGATTTGTCTTTTAGATTTTGTCTTAAATGTGCCAAGCGGTATTTTCTCAATACACCATTTGGCTCATGCTTCACTACTCCCCTTTTAACCTAAGATAGACTTGTCGCACGTTTTGTACATAATTTTAGAAGGAAACTTCCAAGTTGCCGTAGCAACTCTTGGTCGCTAGTGGTTTTTTATTTTTATTTTTGTTTTTCTTTTATAGTCCGATATCAACTTAGAACCACGATTAATTCGAGTTACGTAAAATTACTAGTAAATCATTTTTGTGTGAAGTATTTTCTGAAATATATGTTTTCTTTCATACAAAACAACCTAACTAGCACAATGGCGTGCTAATTTTCCAATAATATTGATCTATTTAGTTTTCGTTTTTTTTTTTTTTTTTTTTGGGTTTGACGGGTTGATATTAAATTCTGTGTATCATTCTGAAGAATATTCCAAAGAAATAATCCTTTATACTTTTTACAAATTGACTCCTCAACGTTAGACATTTCATCTCTTTTACTTTTCCTTTTTTTAAAGGTTAATGACATCAAAGTGCACTAATAATATTCTTTCTTTTTGGCTTACATGACTTATTTGTCACCACTCGTGTTACCAAGTTCGTGGAGATTCAGTCGTCCACATATAAAGAACAAAAGAATCTCAGTTACGAGTAAATAATAAGATTAATTAGTCATATAATCATACCAACATCAGAATCTCTGTTCCCTTGTGTTTTTCTTTTTCTTTTCCAGTTTTCTGCTCCTTTTCAAAAAATGTCTTGAAAAAAATTTAATTAGAAATCCAGCATTATATAAACACCGCATAAAAATAGGAACTCCGTCATTAATACGTATATGCAGGAATTAAGTTTTATATATTTACAGTATATATACTAATTTGACAATCGTCTCACTTGTGGGATTACACTAGATTTTTTGTTGTATACTAATTTGACAATTAATCTCCTCAAGCTTTTCGTCACCTTAATATTTTAGGTTTCAAGTCAATGTTAATGTAAAGTTTACTTGATGTAAGCTCTGTATGGGTCAAAATCTATCTTTAGAATATTTAAGCCAAGGTAGTCCTAAGGGAAGGGTTCAAGTTGTCATTTGTCGAAATGACCCAAGAAGCGGCGAAGTCAGTGGACGAAGAGTCAACAAGGGCCAAAGTCGAAGAATCGACAAGAGCCGAAGTCGAGGTGTCAACAAGGGTCAAGGCCGAGGTCGAGTATCTCTGACAGAGTTATAACAGCTAGTTTCAAGATAGGATATTAAAGAGAATATTCTAGTGAATATTCTCTATACTTGTACTATTAGGGTTTCTTAGGAACATGTTCTCTATAAATAGAAAAAGATACTATCATGGGGACATGTGATATTCATTTATAAAGAATATACTTTGACTTAAAGAATCAGATCTCACTTGCTAAGATACAAACATTACCTTTTCACTGAGATTCTTGTCTATACTTTTCTACTAGATCCGAGAATAACTCAAATATTCAAGGGATTGTCTATCATTCATCATTGTGAGAAAGAACATCCACTTATTCCGTCATTTCTTGGGTGACCCATTCCTTCTATTTAATTAAATGTCATTTATTGGTGTTCATTATCATTGAATGCTACATTATTGCTTCCGATTTTTGGAATATTTATTACATGTCGCTGCCACTGTCCGACCCGATCTACGTAATATTTGTTGCTTCGTTAAGAGCTCCATCTAGGGATTGTTTGACAAAAAAATATGTATCTTGGTTTAAATAATTGAATTTATGTAATTATGGATTAAACTTAGTTAACAATAATATTTCTAGATAAAACATTCAAGGGTGCAATAATCATTAGATGGGTTCGGTCAGATAGTAATGACATCATGCAATAACTGTTCTAAAAAACATGAGCAATAATATAGCATTCAATAGCAATAAATATCAATAAATGACATTTAAGTAAATAGAAGGAATGATTCACCCAATAAAGGATAAAATAGATGGATGTTCCTCCTCACAATGATGAATGACAGACAAATCCTTGAATATTCGAGTTATTCTCGGATGTGATGAAAAAGTATAGAATAGTATAAACAAGAATCTGAGTGAAAATGTGGGGTTTGTATCTTAGCAAGAGAGAATTGTTTTGTCAAAGTGAGTTCTGACAAGTGAATATTACGTGCCCCTATCATTGTCTCTTTTTTTCTCTTTATATGAGACATGCTTCTAAGAAATCCTAAAAGTACAAATACAGAGAATATCCAATAGAATATTATATCTAGTATCCTATCTTAAAAACTAGCTCTTACAGCTCTGCCGAACGTATTGACCTCGACCTCGTCTATTGTTGTCGCATTGACTACGATTCTTAATGACTCTTCGACCACAAACTTCGCTGTTTCTTTGAGCCATTTTGACGAACGACGACTTGGGAACTCTCTCCTTAGTATTATCTTGGCGAGAATATTCTAATGCTAGATTTTGACCCATACAGTTAGTCCCTCCACTTATTAAGGCCAACTTCAGGCGGGCTTGATGAGCGGATTATGTTCATTGTGGTCGAAATGGTTGGGCGAGCTGAACGGGTCGTGATGATTGTGCAAACTGGCAACGTGGCCCTTCGTGAGCCGCGAACTTCGAACGCTTCGTTTCAGAGTCGATTTGTTGGAGTTTGTGTTATCCACGAATCTGGTTGACGTCATGATATCATGCATCATTATGATGCATATTCCCGATGCGCTGCTTCATTTTGCGGTGACTCCTGATTGGATCTGCCGCTTCGGTTCTGATACCAGGTAATAATGAGCCGATTTCTCGGTTCTGATGACTGAATCTTTATAATTAGGGATGTGAGGGTGTAATTTAAAAGTTTACAGATTTCCCGTATCGAAACCTTATATCCTCTTCCTCTTCTTCCATTATTGTGCATCTTTCCCCTATATTCCATCGATTCTCATCGTTTTTAATCCTTCATTGTTTGGTATCTCTCTCTTTCGTTGAAAACATGTCTAGCGTACCCTCTAAGCCCATCGTAGGAAGTGATGCGATCCCTCTAGCGGTAGTGTTTCCCACGATAGAGGAGATAGTTCTTCGTAACCCTGATACCAGGTCTGATTTCTCAAAATTGCCTGAAGCGGAGCCCGGAACCTTTAAATCAGCGATGAATGAGGCTGATTTGTTGTAGCTTAAGGCTAAGTACGGCCTTCCCAATCACGTCGAGTTGATCCCTGCTGGGTGGGATGCGGTGTAGGCCCACCATCCAGGGTACTGCGCCTTATACGCCTACCCCTTTCACGTCGGCTACACTCTTTCTCTCCTCCCGTTGGCGAAGGAATTTTTTTTCTTCTACGGCGTTTGCTCGGCTCAGCTCGCATCGTATGTCTATAAACTTATAAGGATGCTCACCAAATTTGCAAAGTTGGCCAGGGTCGAGCTCACACTTCGACACTTGACGCACTTATTCGCCCTCAGCTTTTATAGGAGGACGATGCTGAATCTTCGCCACCGAGGAAGTAAATGTTTGGTGGTGAAGATGGACGACAAGGCCAACTGCCAATTCTGGCTCAACGTTTACTTTGTAAGAACTGAGGACGTGCTGGCCAACGCTGATGGTTTCCTTGAGGCTTGGAATTGTACTCGTAAGTACGTGCCTCTTTATTTGTAGGTATCCAATTTTTCCTTCGTGTTTGGCCGTGGTTCTAATATCCTGTCCCTTCTTGTGCAGCTACGCGTTCGCCTCCGCCTTTGGTCGACAATATTTCCGACTGGGTGGGTCGGCTCCTTCCTCACATCGTGGGGATTCGTGAGTAGTCTGGCTTCTTCAAAAGGTTTGGGCCCTATCTCCCTTCGATTGGTAAGTTGTTCTCGTCTCTGGCCTCTTAATTATTTCTCTTTTGTGGTTTACTTTGGATGACTTTCTTTTCCCTTTGTACTTCCCTTAATTTCAGCTAGGGGTCCTCGAGGAGTTCGGAGCTCCCGCACCTACGTTCCAAAGGAGGAAAAACGCTGAGGCCTCGACTTCCTCTCCTTCCTCGACTATACCCCTCTCGGCTCGTATCCCGGTTTCTTCTTTGGCGGCGATTGCCTTTGCTCGTGCCCCTGTTTGTGCGTCTTGTCCTGATCCTTCCTCGGTCGTGGGCACCTTGATAACTAGGGGTTTTAGCCTATTATTTACTCTCTTTTGCTTAGATTTTGGATAAAAAATGTGTAAAGGTATTCCCGAAAACTAACTTAATGTTCTTGCTTGCAAGGTTTAGTCAAAATGAGGCAAAGAAGCCATAATTAACTCATGAAGGAGTCAAACGTGCACGAATCCAAGGCTGAGACATGAGCGCTGAGAGCGGCAGAAAAGCGTGGCCGCGTAAGAACCACCGCTGAGGCGGCCACTATTACGCGGTCTGCGAAAGTAGATTCAGAGAAGCTGCTTTGAATACTAAAATCACCGCTGACCGTGTTGGAAAGACGCGACCGCGAAATCTTTGGCGCGACCGCGAAGGGAATTCCGCTGAGAGCGCATCTTGAGGTTCAGAGACCCTGCAAGTCAGACTTAACTGAAGAACGTGGTCTGTGTCCAAATTACGCGGCCGCGATGGAAGCACACGCGGACGCGGTAGAAATTACGCGGTCCGCGAAATTAAGCCCAATCCAAGCCCAGTATTGAAGAAATGCGGACCGCGCTCATTATTATGCGGCCGTGAAAGCTCAAGCGCGGACGCAGTCAGAATTACGCTTCCGCGAATCCTCCGCAGGGGCATTTTTGTCCTAAACTTTTAGCCTAGTATAAATAGATCCTTTTATCAATTTTAGGTCAAGTTTTGTTCAGCAGAGCACGTGAATGACTGGTTTTCCTTTTTTGGGCAATTTTAGAGTAGATTTACCTTCAAACTTTAGATTTTCATCTTGTACTTTAATATTATGGCTTATATTTCATCTTTATCTTTGATTTCTGCTGCTAATGAGTAGCTAGACCCCATAGCTAGGGTTGTGACCCAACCCTAGTGTGGGTATTTAATGGGTCTTGAATTTTAGGGCTTAATTATTTATGGGTTAGTGATATTTAGCCTAATTCATGCTAAAATTGTTGAATTAGTGGTTGCAAACACTGATTCATGCCTTTATGACTTAGGCTCTTCTTGAGAAAGAGGGACTAAGTCTAGAAAAATTAGGCTAACAAGGAATTGGGGTGAACTCAAGAGATTGATAGCCCCAATTAAAGGGTTAAACCTAGAGATAGTAATACCCGACTTGAGCAAATTTCACTTGTATTGTATGAACACCTATTTGGGCTTGAGAAAGCCAAATCGGGCAAAGTCACTCAAACTACCGAGATGTATAGAGTGAGCACTTATGTGTGATGGTTATATCACAACTCCAATCATAACAAGCTTGTCCTAGATTCTTGATACCCATTCGATACTCACTTAGGTAGAAGTCACTTCCCTAGTGCCTTTTAACACTTGAAAACTTTCACCAAAAATATTGTACTTAGCTTACGCTCAGCATACTATAGTATAAAATTAGAATAGAATTAATCACAACAATGTGTGAAAGTGCAATTAGGAACAACACACACATCTAGATTAGTTAGATACCCAACTCCAAACCAAATTAACTCCCTGTGGAAATCGATCCCGAACTCGTTGGGTAAAACTGCATCAACCATCCTCGCTACTCTATAGTGGTGTAGGTTTGGACCCGATCACTTTTTGGCGCCGTTGCCGGGGAGTTAGACGGTGTTGGCTATCTATCTAACTATTTGTGTGTCTTGTATTTCTTTCCTTCTGTTTTTCTAACTTTTGTGTATCAATCACTTTAGGTACCAAATGGCTCATAATGATGCTCTCGGACATGTTCTTCCCGGGGAGGAGGTAGATGATAATAGTGAGGATGAGGTTAATCTAGAACCTCAAATCCAAAGAAGAGTCCGCCAGGCTAATGACAACATTCCAAACCCTCCCCCACCTCCTCCACGGGCAGCACACAGGGTGCTACCCAATGAAGGTTATGCAAGTGTAATTGTCCCTCCCCGGATTCGGGCGGGCAATTTTCAAATTTAAAATGTCATGCTGACCCTATTGGTGCAAAGGGGCTTCTTCACTGGAGCTCCTCATCAGAATGCATACAAGCATCTAAAGGGTTTTGTAGACACATGCTGGGGGAGCAAGTAGACGAACGTGTCAGAGGACGCTCTGAGATTGAGACTTTTCCCATTTTCACTTAGAGGGAAAGCTTTGGACTGGCTCGAGAGGCTACCCAACCACTCCATACACACGTGGGATGAGTTGGCAGAAAGGTTTATAGTCAAGTTTTTCTCACCGGGTCATATGGCAGCATTAAGGGATGAGATCTTAGCCTTTAAACAAGAACCTAATGAACCCCTACATGAAATCTGGGATCGATACCGGACAATGGTCAAGGAATGCCCAAACAATGATATAACTGAAGCAATGATTCAGCAGACATTCTATTGAGGCATCAACACGACCAACCAGTGTGTGGTGAATCAACTAACTGGGGGAAATTTTATGAAAATGCCTTATGCCGATGCTTGTGACATACTTGATGAGATGGCTGACACATCCTCAGCTTGGCATAGTCGGGCAAATGTTCCTCAGGGTGACCCTAATGTCATCCATCTTCACAAGGAACTTCATGATCACGGACAAGCCATATCCGGGTTGACAACTACTATGAATCAGTTAGCGAAGGCCCAGCTTCAACAAGTTCAAGGGACAAAGCAAGTAAATGCCATGGAAGGGGTAAATGTCATGGTCAACAAGAGGAGACAACGTGGTCAACAAGTGCAAAACAATCAAGATCAATATGAGCAAAGTGGTAGTGGTTACAATCAAGATGATTCTTATGATGATCAAAGTGAGGAAGTGTTATATGCCAATAACTACCAAGGTCAACGGAGCAATGCTCCAACTCAACAATGGAGACCGCAAGGGAACAATCAAAATTGGGGCAACCAAGGCCAATGGAATTAGAACAATGGCAACAACAACAACTCGAACAATTGGGGGAACAACAAGAAAAATTGGGGGAACAACAATAACAATTGGGACGGCAATGGAAACCAAGGGGGTTGGAATAATAATAATCAAGGCAACCGGGGGCCGGGATTTCAAAGGCCCCCGATGTATCAACAACCCAACAATCCGCCTCCATATTCGTCTCAAGGGCAAAGTTCCTCAAACAATGAGATGGGGCGGATAGACAATATGTTTAAACAAATGATGGAAAGGAATGCTGACTCCGATGCCCAAATAGCCTCCCACACTACCTCTATTCGCAACTTAGAAGTACAAATGGGTCAAAATTTTCAAGCATTGAATACTCGCTCTAAAGGGGCACTACTAAGTGATACGGTAGTAAACCCGAAGGGTGGGAACAATACAAGCCATGCTATGGTGGTGGCCACAAGAAGTGGTAGAGGTGGAGATGCAAGTACCTCTAATCCAAAGAAGATTTTGAGCGATGATATTGTGTTGCAAGAAGATGATGAGATTCAAGCCAATGATGAGAATGTGAATAATGAAGTGAGGATCGATATTGATGACACCATGGAGGAGACTCAAAATGATATGAACCCATCTACGGAACACGTGATAGACATACCGGAAACGGTAGTGCCTAAAGCCAAGGCCTCTTTGCCAAGGACTCCTCCACTATATCCTCAAAGGATTGAAAAGCAAAATAATGAAAACCAATTCAAGAAATTTATTTAGATGATGAAAAGTTTGTCAATCAATGTGCCCTTGGTGGAAGCTCTCAAACAAATGCCGGGATATGCCAAGTTCATGAAGGACTTGGTAACTAAGAAGAGGTCTATGAATTGTGAGACCATCAAAATAACTCATCAAGTGAGTGCCATTGTGCACTCAATGGCTCCAAAGCTTGAAGATCCCGGTGCCTTTACAATTCCATGCACCATTGGTAGCGCCGATTTTGCAAAAGCCTTGTGTGATTTGGGAGCAAGTATTAATTTGATGCCATATTCCATGTTCAAGACATTAGGTATTGGGCAACCAAGAGATACTTCCATGAGATTACAAATGGCGGATCGGACAATGAAAAGGCCGCTTGGTATTATTGATGATGTTCTAGTCCGGGTCAACAAGTTTATTTTGCCTGCTGATTTTGTAATTCTAGACTGCGAAGTCGACTATGAGGTGCCTATATTATTGGGGAGACCTTTCCTAGCAACAGGGAAGGCATTGGTTGATGTGGAAGCAGGGGAGCTCACCTTCCGAGTGGGCGATGAAAAAGTTGTATTCCACGTGTGCAAATCAATGAGGCAACCAAATAGCAATGAAGTTTGCTCTTTTGTGGATCTTGTGATGGAAGTGATAGTTGATGACACGAGTGCCATGATCAATGTGGAAGACCCTTTGGAAGTTATGTTGTTAAACCATGAGAATGATTACAAAGAAGGCATGGTTGAATGTGCAAATGCATTGCAAGGAATGGGATCCTACTCATATGGGCCGTGTAAACTTTCCTTGGACTTGGAAAACCGGAAGACTCCACCAACAAAGCCCTCAATCGAGGAGCCACCAACATTGGAGTTGAAGCCTTTGCCTTCACACCTCAGGTATGAATTCTTAGGCCCTTCTTCCACATTACCTGTTATTCTTTCTGCTTGCCTAACTAACGTGCAAGTAGACTCCACCCTTGCGGTGCTTCAAAGAAGGAAAAAGACAATTGGATGGACTTTGGCTGACATTTGGGGTATAAGCCCTGCCTTTTGCATGCACAAAAGTATACTAGAGGATGATGCCAAAACCTCTGTGGAACATCAAAGGAGGTTGAATGAGGCTATGCAAGAGGTCGTCAAGAAGGAAATTATCAAGTGGCTTGATGCAGGGGTTGTGTACCGTATCTCGAATAGTGCATGGACTTCACCGGTACAATGTGTCCCGAAGAAGGGGGTATGACTATGGTCACAAATGAGAAAAATGAGTTGATCCCCACTCGTACTGTCACCGGATGGAGGGTATGTATGGACTACAGAAAGCTGAACAAAGTGACCCGCAAAGACCATTTTCCATTGCCCTTTCTTGATCAAATGTTGGACAGACTTGCCGGGCGTGCCTACTATTGTTTTTTATATGGGTACTCAGGGTACAACCAGATTCTCATTCCATCGGAATACCAAGAGAAAACCACCTTCACATGTCCGTATGGCACATTTGCATTCTCGCGGATGCCGTTTGGTTTGTGTAATGCACCGGCTACCTTTCAGCAGTGTATGATGGCAATATTTACGGATATGGTCGAGGACTTCCTCAAAGTATTCATGGATGATTTTAGTGTTGTGGGGGACTCATTTTAAGAATGCTTGGATAATCTTGATAAAGTGTTGGCCCGATGTAAAGAGACCAACCTAGTGCTTAATTGGGAAAAATGCCACTTTATGGTCGAGGAGCGCATTGTCCTCGGCCATAAGATCTCAAAGAATGGTATTGAAGTGGACCAAGCGAAGATTGAAGTTATTTCAAAACTCCCTCCTCCTACTTCCGTCAAGAGAGTTAGGAGCTTTCTTGGGCATGCGGGGTTCTACCGAATTTTCATCAAGGATTTCTCAAAAGTGGTGAATCCCTTGTGCAAGCTGCTAGAAAAGGATGCAAAGTTTGTGTTCAATGAAGATTGCATGAAAGCTTTTGAGCTTCTCAAGTATAAATTGACAACCACTCCCATCATTACCGCACCCAATTGAAGCTTACCATTTGAGCTCATGTGCGATGCTAGTGACGTTGCGGTAGGAGCGATTTTGGGGCAAAGGGTCAACAAGATATTTCATCCGGTCTATTGTGCAAGAAAAATAATAAATGATGCCCAATTCAATTATACGGTGACCGAGAAAGAGTTACTAGCCATTGTATTCGCCATGGAAAAGTTTAGACCATATCTCATGGGAGCCAAAGTGATTGTGCACACCGATCACGCGACACTCCGTTACTTGATGACCAAAAAGGACTCGAAGGCTAGGTTGATGAGATGGGTTCTTCTGCTTCAAGAGTTTGACCTTGAAATCACTGATAGAAAAGGAAGTGATAATCAAGTGGCGGACCACTTGTCCCGCTTAGAAGAGGAGGGGAGGCCCCATGATGGCCTCGAAATTAATGATTCATTCCCGGATGAACAACTCCTCTCCGTGTCTTTGAATGGCATGCATGGGTTTGCCGATGTGGATAACTTTCTTGTGACGGGCATTGTCCCGAGTGAGCTCTCTTCAAACCAAAGGAAGAAACTAAAACGGGACAGCTTGTATTATTATTGGGATGAGCCCTATCTTTTCAAGGTTTTCAATGATGGTGTGATTCGGAGATGTGTCCCGGAAGAGGAGAAAATGAATATTCTTTATGCTTGCCATTCCTCATCCTACGGTAGTCATCATGGTGGGGCGAGAACTGCTTCAAAGTTTCTTAGCTGTGGAGTTTATTAGCCTACCTTGTATAGAGATGCAAGTGAGATTGTTAAGAGGTGTGATGAATGCCAAAGAGCTGGTGGAATTTCCAAGAAGGATGAAATGCCTTTTACCACTATTCTGGAGATCGATAGTTTTGACGTGTGGGGCATAGACTTCATGGGGCCTTTTGTGAGTTTGTGTGGTAACACTTACATTCTGGTTGCTGTTGATTATGTTTCCAAGTGGGTTGAAGCTGTAACTTTGCCCAACAATGAGGCACGGAGTGTGGTGGCTTTCTTAAAGAAAAATATCTTCACAAGGTTTGGCACTCCTAGGGCGATCATCAGTGATGGGGGTTCTCATTTCTACAATAAGGCCTTCGACACTTTACTTTCCAAGTTGGTGTCAATCATAAGGTGTCAACCCCTTATCATCCCCTGGCTAGTGGACAAGTTGAGGTCTCCAACAGGGAAATAAAGAGCATATTATCAAAAACTGTCAATGCAAACCAGACTGATTGGTCAAGGAAACTTGACGATGCGTTGTGGGCTTATAGAATTGCGTACAAGACTCCAATTGGTATGTCTCTGTACCGGTTAGTATTGGGAAAGCATGCCATCTTCCGGTTGAGTTAGAGCACAAGGCCATGTGGGCGCTCAAGAAGTTAAACCTTGAATGGGATGTAGCAGCCAATCTACGGGTAGAGCAACTCAATGAACTTGATAAATTCCGGTTTCATGTCTATTCCAGCTCGTCCTTGTATAAGGACAAGATGAAGTACTTACATGACAAATATGCCTGGAACAAAGAATTCAAGGAGGGTGACTTGGTTCTTCTATTTAACTCCCGGTTACGACTGTTTTCGAGAAAGCTCAAGTCAAAATGGAGTGGCCCTTTTGAGGTGGTGCACGTGACTCCGTTTGGCGCTCTTGACTTGAAAAACAAAAATGGAGAAATCTTCAAAGTTAATGGGCACCGAGTGAAGCATTACCTCGGAAAGTTTGATGACAACCATGTGGTGGCATTGATCAATTTCCAATGATGTTGGTAACATGCGTCGTGCCACGACGTTAAATCAGGCGCTTCTTGGGAGGCAACCCATGTGTTTTTCTTTGTGTTTTTTTATATTTTATTCTTAGATCAGGCTTTATTTTGAACTAACTAGTTGTGAGCTTTGTGTATGAATTGTTTGTGCAGTACAGGGTTGTTGTTGGAGAAATTTGTCTAAGTGTGGGGAATTACACGGACCGCGCTCAAAATTTCGCGGCCAGAGAGAGTTTTTCGCGGGGGCACAATTTGTCAGTGGACGCGGACTTGAAAAGTCCAGAATATCAACGCTCTGAATTTGTATTCGCATCCGCAATCGTGATATCACTGTCCGCGTTGATCTTACGCGGCCGCACCCGTTAATCCGCTCTCAGCATGCCTGTTTCTGAAAGGGTTCTTCGAAAGGTAAAAAAGCGCGGACCGCGGTGGAATTCCGCGGACCGCGCTCAGTTAAGTCAGTGGGACCTCTGGGGTTGGCATAAATAAGAAGTCTTTAGGACTTTTACACTTTTTGAACCCCACACTCTCACCGAAATAGGCCACTGTTCATCTTCCCCTTCTTACACTTTAAATTTCATATCTCATTAATCAAGAAGCAATTTTCTACTACAAATCCACATCTGGTATGCTCAAATCTTTACATTAATTTCATCTTTGGATTTTCTTTTCTTCTAGTTTTAATTTTTCTTTTTAGTTAGGGTTTAATACATGCCACAATCTCAAAATCATACTTACTTGATGCTTAAATTCATGTGGGTAATTTCTTTACTTGCCTAATGGGTGGTAGGGTTATTAACTATGCATGTTAATTGCATTAATCCTTTCACTTAGTGAAAACCCTAGGTTTCAAATGTGCTAGTGCCAGTTTTTGTTTGAATTCTACGGACCGCGGACCATTTTACGTGGTTCGCATTCTTGAATTTGCGAGAGTTGAGTATGGTTGCATGTTCGCGGACGCGATGATTCTTCCGTGGTCCGCTTTTGAACTTACACGGCCGCGTCCAAAATACGCGGTCCGCGCTCATGAGCTTCAGAGATTTAACAAATTAATTTCGTGGCCGCGTTCATTTCTATGCGGTCATCGCTTTATCTTTCACGGCCGCGTCCTAAATTATGCGGTCCGCGGAAGACCATGATCAAAGAGTTGGTAGTCTGAGTCCAACCTCTTTCGTAGCCGGGCTCCTTTTTACACGGACCGCGCTGACCCTTCTGCGAACGTGCTCATTTTTACGCTGTCAGCGGACCCCTGCTTTGAGAAACACTGTGATCTTTTCATTTGCTTTCCTTTACTAATTCATTGAACCACAATACTAATAAGCTTTCACTGATTGTGTATGCAGATAATGGTGCGATCTTGTGGCGGTCTTGAGAAATCACAAGGTAGGGAAGAATCCTCCCGAGGTCGGGCCAGAGAGAAACAGACTGCATCCTTAGCACATAAAAAGGTCGTTGGCAAGAAACAAACCCTCCGAAGACCCACTCCCGACTCTTCTGAGACTAGTGAGTATGTTCCCTCCCGGGAGATTTCTGAAGGGGAAGCTGCACAATCCCAACAAGAGGCTCAATCACAGCCCTACCGCCTCGTCGATGAATCTACCTCCATGTCTTGGTCATCTGATGGCTCAGGAGGAGGTAGTGTGACTTCCACACCACCTGCCCCACCTGCTGCAACTCCGGCCTCAATAGCGGCTCCAATTAATATTGATGATGAAGAGGCTGTTCCGGATGATGGGAGAGGTGGTGATACCTGGGTTGGAGGTTTGATTAGATCAAGGAAGCTGGTAGTGTGGCAAGATAGGTTCGTGAGTGAGAAGGCCTACCACAAATTCCGGGAATGGTGGCCACAAAGGTCGCTCACCCTTGAGCAGCATTTCATAGAAAGAGATCTTCTACCCCACAATCCCAATGTGAAGAAGCAATTTGATGAACGAGTGGGGTGTAAATTCTTCACTAGCAAGATATCGGAGGCCAATGAGTACTTAGTCAAAGAATTCTACACCAATGTCACCCACATAAAAAAGGGCACTTATGTGACTAAGGTACGGAACCGGAAGATCAGATTTGATGGCAAGACACTGAACACATATGCCGGGTTCGATGATATGAATGAATCCCTATACTTGGAGAAGTTGGAATTAGATGAGGCAACCCGTCTATGGCTTGCACAGGTGATAGCCATCCCTGGGTCAACACCGACTTGGCTTACACCTGAGGTCCATATTGCTAGAAACACTTTGAGCTTTGAAGAAAAAGGGTGGTGCACCTTCATCTGCAGCCGCCTTGATCCGTGCCTGCATGACAGTGACATTCCACTCTCCCGGGCGATCCTCATAGCATCCATCATGGTGGGGTACCCAATAAATGTGGGGAATCTCATGGCCCAGAACATATCTAAGGCAACCGGGAATGAAGAAATGTCCTACCCTTACCCCAATTTCATCACTATGTACCTAGAGGACCAAGGGGTTGAGGGGAGACACTTTGATACGAAGGTGAAGCCGAAAAGGCCCTTCTCTTGGTACAACCTTCAGGGAGCAGACAATCCCAAGTCCAAAGGCAAAGCTACTACCTCCGCTGGTCAGTCTGAAGAGCCAAGGGTAGTGGCCATTGGGTCTGAGCCTTCCACAACCGTAGGTTCATCTGTTGATATGCCACCTCCGTCCTCAGGGCCATCTGTCTCTGGCCCACTATCTGTGCCTTCCTCCTCAACTTACCCTCAGACTGCACTGCGGGTTAATCTGACTTTATCCAGAATCAATAACTGGATGCATGTAGCTACATCAAAGCTATCTGCCTTATCCAGTGCAGTCGCAGCACAGGTAGCTCCAGCACAGCTTCAGATGCCTCCGTCAGTGGAGGATTCATTGAAGAAGATCCTTGACAACCAAAAGCAAATTCTGGAGACTCTGGGTACTCATGCGATGGTAATCAAGGAGATGGGAAAACGGGTCAAGAAGGTGAATAAGAATCAAGAGCTGTTAAAGAAGGAGGTGGAGAAGCTTACTTCCACCGGCGATATTCCTCTGGACCTCCTTATGGAGGAGACTGCACCGGCAGCACAAACATCACAGGCATTAGAGCAAGAGGCTGACAGATAGCCGGTGAGAAGATTTGTGGTACCCCAGACCGAGGACCTGGAGATCCAGTTAGAGGATCCTGATGGTGCTGAGACAAATACCACATAGGGAGTTTTCTTTATTCTCTATCCTTCCCCTGATCTTATTTTTACTTTTAGCATTGAGGATAATGCTAACTTTTATTTTTTTTTTTGGGGGGAGGGGGGTCTTATTTTGATTTGATGACTGGCATGTAATAATTACGATACTATTTTTCTTTATTTTTACTTATCGTTATTTTCATTTTCGTTTATTTTCGCGTTTGGTATATATATAACTTTACCATTCTATGTATATATTCATCCCCATTTTGTATATATTCGTTTCACTCTCCTATTGTACATATTCATTTTACTTTCCATATTTTACTTTATAACATCTTTTGTAATTTTCCTTAATAGCTTAGCTTCTTATTTCCTTTAGTAGCTTCTTTTTGAGTTTGTAGCCTCTTTTTATATTTCTATGTGATCAATAAGTCTTTGGTTTTTTTAATGTCACGGTTCTTTCCAAAGGTGGATATTGTGTGAACCGGGTGGCTCTTCCCAATGATGGATGGAGTGACAACCTTCTTAAGGGATTGAGTCTGTTTTTCTTTCTATTTTGGTATATAGTAGTAATGAATAAAAGTGTCTCAAGTAGGCTTCACTTGGCACTAACGCATTTACCTTCGACCTCATGGTTAAAGACAAGTTTGTTGACGAGATTAGCTCTAGTTGTGACCTTTAGACTCTTGAGTTGACTAAAACTATCATCAAATGGTTTCTGTGAGCCATCTGTAATCTTCAATCTTAGCTGAGGTTGTTGTGGGCCCTCGACTCTATTTGAGAGGTGAGGTATTGAATTGCTAGTCAAGTCCCGGGCCAATAAGTCTAGAACTTGCCCTGAATGTTTGTCTAGGCGAAATTTTAAGTGTAGCTCAACTTGAGAAGTGAATGTAGGCTCTACTTGGTCCCATTTAAACTGTGAAAGCTTCTGTAGCCCACTAATATGATATCCCTAGTCAACCCCTTTGGGCCTAAGCCTTTTTCATTCAATAGCCATATTACAAGCCTTCATCCGTTTATAATGGCCCTCTCTTGGCACCCAATCTTTCCTTAGCATTCATGATGAGCAATTAGCAAAAACATAAGTTTGGGGGAGAGACGAGGAATCTTAAAGTGATGAAAAGTATAAAGAACAAAAAGAATTGATGAAAAGAAAAGGCAAAGAATAGGATGAAGAGTTAAAAAGCAATATGTCAAAAAGAAAGAAAAGGTTGAAGGGATACAAAGAAAACAATGTTGAAAGGCATGGAATGATAAGAAAATGAGAAATATGATTGGCATGAACAAGAAAGAGTGACAATGTGTCTCTCTAGTTCGCCTGAGGAAGAAGAAAATGACTCAAAGAGTCAAGAAAGTATGAACCGAAATGAGAAAATTGAGTGCTTAAGGAAAGATGGAACCATCATAGTTCATTGTGTCCTACCTTGATCCAAAAAGCCTTCATTACATCCCGCTAAAGTCCTATATGATTTCAAGTTGAGTGAGCTTGTATTAGTGGTGATTTACATAAGGGGCAAGCTTATGGTACTTAGAGCCGGACTTGTGGCATTCTTTTGAGAATGATGAGCACACTTATTTACAATCCTTGTTTTGAGTATCACATTCTATAAAGTGAGATTTGCTCATGGGGAGTAGAGGAGGAGGATTTTGTGATCCACAATGACCTACGTGAGCGAGCGAGCTTCCTTGATGAATTGAGTCAACTCTTGATGCTTTTGTGCCACATTAGAACTATGGAAGTCATAGCATGATATTGTTAATAATGCATTTGTGTTGAGGGTAATTGTTAGTCCCAATTGATGTTTGATGAAGTCACCTTAGGACAGCTGGAATTTTCATTTCTTTTTCTTGTGGAGGTGGGAATTACCTTGTTTTCTTGAGGACAAGCAAAAGCTTAAGTTTGGGGGAGTTGATAACTAGGGGTTTTAGCCTATTGTTTACTCTCTTTTGCTTAGGTTTTGGGTCAAAAATGTGTAAAGGTATTCCTGAAAACTAACTTAATGTGCTTGATTGTAGGTTTTGGTCAAAATGAGGCAAAGAAGCCATAATCAACTCATGAAGGAGACAAACTTGCACGAATCCAAAGCTGAGACATGAGCGCTAAGAGCGGCAGAAAAGCGTGGCCGCGTAAGAACCACCGCTGAGGCGGCCACTATCACGCGGTCTGCGAAAGTAGATTCAGAGAAGCTGCTTTGAATACTAAAATCACTATTGATCGCATTGGAAAGACGCGACCGCGAAATCTTTGGCGTGGCCGCGAAGGGAATTCTGCTGAGAGCGCATCTTGAGGTTCAGAGACCCTGCAAGTCAGACTTAACTGAAGAACGCGGTCCACGTCCAAATTACGCGGTCGCGATGGAAGCACACACGGACGCGGTAGAAATTATGCGATCCACAAAATTAAGCCCAATCCAAGCCTAGTATTGAAGAAACGCGGGCCACGCTCATTATTATGCGGCTGCGAAAGCTCAAGCGCTGACGCGGTCAAAATTATGCGTCCGCGAATCCCACGCAGGGGTATTTTTGTCCAAAAAATTTAGCCTAATATAAATAGATCCTTTTATCAATTTTAGGTCAAGTTTTGTTCAGCAGAGCACGTGAACGGCTGGTTTTTCCTTTTTTGGGCAATTTTAGAGTAGATTTACCTTCAAACTTTAGATTTTCATCTTGTACTTTAATATTATGGCTTATATTTCATCTTTATCTTTGATTTCTGCTGCTAATATGAGTAGCTAGACCCTATAGCTAGGGTTGTGACCCAACCCTAGTGTGGGTATTTAATGGGTCTTGAATTTTAGGGCTTAATTGTTTATGGGTTAGTGATATTTAGCCTAATTTATGCTAAAATTGTAGAATTAGTGCTTGCAAACACTGATTCATGCCTTTATGACTTAGGCACTTCTTGAGAAAGAGGGACTAAGTCTTAGGCTAACAAGGAATTGGGGTGAACTCAAGAGATTGATAGCCCCAATTAAAGGGTTAAACCTAGAGATAGTAATACCCGACTTGAGCAAATTTCACTTGTATTGTATGAACACCCATTTGGGCTTGAGAAAGCCAAATCGGGCTAAGTCACTCAAACTACCGAGAGGTATAGAGTGAGCACTTATGTGTGATGGTTATATCATAACCCCAATTATAACAAGCTCGTCCTAGATTCTTGATACCCATTAGATACTCACCTAGGCGGAAGTCATTTCCCCAGTGCCTTTTAACACTTGAAAACTTTTACCAAAAATATTGTACTTAGCTTACACTCAGCATACTATAGTATAAAATTAGAATAGAATTAATCACAACAATGTTTGGAAGTGCAATTTGGAATAACACGCATATCTAGATTAGTTAGATACCCAACTCCAAACCAAATTAACTCCCTGTGGAAATCGATCCCGACCTCGTTGGGTAAAACTACATCGACCATCCTTGCTACTCTATAGTGGTTTAGGTTTGGACCCGATCACACCTCGGCCCCTTTACCATACCGCCTTGCAGACGAAGATGAGGATGAGCTTGTACCTGGTGAAGAAGATTTGATGCCTCGTAAGAGGAGTTCTATGGATACTGGTGGTGGGAACGCCCAGGCCATTGATTTATTGGAGGGTGACTTTACGCTACATGAGACGACGACCATTGTCATCGAAGAAGACATCGGGCCGGTGTCTGAGATTCTGAGGTCAGCGGAGGCCGACGTGGGTACGTCTCTCCCTTATGTGATGACGGAGGCCGCAGGGCCGACCACTAGAGCTTTCGACACTTTGCGACAAGAGGAGCCTTCGACTTCGCGGCCAACTGATGATACTTCTTTGTCGGTCGATGGGAGAGGCAAAGGTATTTCTGAAGAAGTCTATGATACGGGTTCATACGTTGATGCTGGCGACCTGACGATGATGGAGGAAGGGTTCCCAGCTTGAGGTAAGGCTGGAGGAGTCTACGAGGACCATTAAAATCCGTATGGATCGTGATTTGTTGAAGAATACGGAGAACGTAGTTACTGCCCTCGGCCGTTTTTGCTCTGAAATAGAGGTTGAGACCCTCAAAGAGCGGGATAATGTCACCTTGTCGAGGAGCATATTCGGTCTTGCTCTCAGGGTGAGTATTTAGTGTTTTGTCGTTCTCTTTTTTGTCTTTGTTAGCAGGGGCGTTTTCACTTTTGCCTTCCTTCTTTTTCTTTTGTGATTACATACTGTGATTTTGGAGATTGAAAGTGCCCGAAGAGAGGAGAAGCGTAGGGAAATATTTGAAAGGTTGAAAAACAAATATTTCGAGTACCGCGGCAAGTACTGGGAGTTTCGCAAATGGTTTGGTGAGTGCGGCAATTTATAGCCCCTTCGAGATGAATTGAAGGAGAAGGATGACGAGCTGGTGAGAGTCATCGAGAAGTGTATCATCCTTGAGGGGACGTTGAGGAGTAGGGAAGAGGATCTTGAGGTCAGCAGAGCCGTGGAGGCCCAGTGCGATGACCTTCAGGCACAAGTCGTCGAGCTGCACATGAAATTGAAAGAATGTTGGCTTCAGATCGTGGTCCTTAACAGTGAAGTCGCCGAGAAAGTGGAAGAGTTAGAGAAGGTGGAGGTAACACGGTCAGAGGCTCTGAATAAGGCGGAGTCCCTTGGGGTGGTGATTCGAACTCTCCATTCTGAGCGGGAGAATCTCTTAACGACGGCTAGGCTCAAGGGAAAACGACTTGATGAAAGGATTGGGGAGTTGGAAAGAGGGGCCTCTATTGTCCATGATCGAGTGGTTGTCTTGGAGGACGAGAAGGCCCAATTATTGGTTCAGCCGTCTTCTTCCCGTACTTCGGACTTTCCCAACGTTCATCAGGATTTATATGAAGAGTGGATTCATGCCGAGGACCAGTTAGATATCTTTCAAGATTTGTATGCAGCGGGGTCCATTTCTGATGTAGCCCTTGAAGGTGTTCGTGTGAAGGCCCGCGAAGCTCTACTTGCTTGTGGGTATGATCCTGCTATGCCTGAGGCTAGCGAAGGTGACGATGAAGGTGTAGATAAACTTGAGGAGGTTACGCGGTATGATACCGGATATCCGAATGGTGAAGGCGATGATAGCGAGGGTTAGCAAGATGGCGAGGGCACCGGTGGCCAAGACGGTGAAGGAGCAGAAGTTCACGACGGTGGTGATCAGTAGTTTTTTCTTCTTCTCTATTTTTTTAATGTTTTGTGTATTTTTGGCGGCGTCTTTATGAGCCTTTGTAAAAAAATGTTTTAAGTATGAAATGCCAAATTTGTTCTCTGCATCTGCTTCTTTTCTTGTGGTTTGTTTTCTATACTTGTATGTTTTTGCTTCTTATTGTTTGTGCGTTGGAACATGGCCGAGGTCTCAACTTATTTGGTTGTGTCCTTTCGTTAGATTGCGACCGAGGGCCGATAGGTGTTTATTAGAACGAGGTCGATCGTAACTTTTTATTTAAGTTGTGGCCGAGGGCCGGTAGTTACTAGTTCGAGCGAGGTCGAACACAACCTCAATTTAGTTTATGGCCGAGGGCCGATAGGTATTAGTTCAAACAAGGTCGAACATAACCTGTATTTAATCATGGCCGAGGGCCGGTAGGTGTTAGTTCGAACAAGGTCGAACATAACCTGTATTTAATTATGGTTGAGGGCCGACAGGTGTTAGTTCAAACAAGGTTGAACATAACCTGAATTTAGTTATGGCCGAGGGACAATAGGTGTTAGTTCGAACAAGGTCGAACATAACCTATATTTAACAATGGCCAAGGGCCGGCAGGTGTTAGTTCAAAAAATTTATAGATTTTTGGTTGTTGGCTGGCGTTCCAGTCCAGTCCCGGTCTATCTAGTCCCTTCATTGGTTTATCTGGAGAATAGTCAGAGGTCGAGCAATGAAATAATAACCATGGCCTTGCCTTCACATACTTCGGCTTGGAGTGTTCCTTTCGTCGCCTCGTTAAAAACCTCCTTGAGAAAACCCAACTGGGACAAAACTCAAGTGAGGAAAAAAAGAGTACGACTTGGGGGACACTTTTTCTTTTAGAAGTTGAAGTATTTAAGGTGGCTGATATTCCACTTGTTTGGTAGTAGCTTTCCTTCCATTGTTTCTAGTTGAAATGACCCTTTATTTGCTTTTGCTGTGATTATGTACGGACCGTCCCAATTTAATCCAGCTTTCCTTCCATGGGATCTTTGCTCGCTTGAGTTTTAGCTTTTAGTACGTAGTCCCCGACTTTGAGCGATCTGACCTTTGCTTTCTTGTTATAATAGCGTTCTGCTTGCTGTTTTTGGGCGATCATTCTTATATAGGCCATATATCTTCGTTCGTCGACTTCGTCGAGTTGTTGCCTTCTGCCCTCGTTGTTGCTTGTGCCGCTCTCACGGGAGTACCTTAGACTGGGCTTTTCGACCTTGACTGGTATTACCGCCTCAGTCCCGTAGACCAGAGAGTAGGGCGTCTCTCTTGTGCTCGTTTTTGGAGTTGTCCGGTAGGCCCATAACACCTATAGTAGTACTTTCGGCCACAGTCTCTTGGCATCCTCAAGCTTCTTCTTCATGATGTTTAGTATCGATTTGTTGGAGGACTCTGCTTGTATGTTTCCCACGGGGTGGTACAGGGTTGAGAGTATTCTTTTGATATGCCATTTCTAGAAAGAATCAACGGTTTTCTTTCCCGTGAACTAGGGTCCGTTGTCGCAACTGATTTCTTTGGGAATGACGATCCGACATGATATTTCTCCACATAAAGGTGATTACTTCCTGTTCCCGTATTTGGGTAAACACTCCTGCTTCCACTCACTTAGAGATATAGTCAGTTAAAACCAAAAGGAATCGTACGTTACCTCGCCCTGCCGAGAGGGGGCCCACGATGTCCATTCCCGATTTGATGAACGACCAAGGTAAGGTGACCGAGTGGAGGTGTTCGCCCGCTTGGTGAATCATTGGGGTGTACTTCTGTCATTGCTCGCATCTTTTCACGAAATATGTGGCCTCCTTTTCACCCGTATGAGGCATCAAACCAGTGTTCGGTTACCAGAATGAGCCCCGCAATGGCCTTCGTGGATTTCTTCAAGGACGCACCGAGTTTGGTTTAGGCCCAGGCACTTTACTAAAGGGCCACCGTAAGTTCTCTTGTATAGGTCGTTGTGGAGACTATTGTATCTAGCTGCTTGCATTCTCAGTTTCTTTGCCTCTTTTTTATCGCCTGGAGTGTTCCGTCCTGCATGTATGCGATAATTCAGTTGTTCTAGTCCTAAGTTAAGTTAATGGTTCTTACCTCGACTTGGTCTAGCGATGAGTTGAGGATACTGGCCACATTTTTATCTCCCATTGTGATTCTTTTGGTGGCTGCGGCTAGTTTAGCGAGGCCATCTGCCTCGACGTTCTGTGCTCGTGGGACTTGATCGATCTAACATTCATCGAACTCAAGCAGTAGCTTGCAGATTTCGGTCTGGTATTTTTGCAATCTTTGTTCCTTGATTTGGAAAGTCCCTATGACTTGGTTGACTACGAGCTGGGAATCACAATGTAGTTTCATTCGTTTAGCTCCGTAAGTGAGCGCTAGTCTCAAACTTGCAATGACGGCCTCATACTCGGCCTCGTTGTTAGTCATATTCGGGCACCTTATGGACTATCGAATTACTTTGCATGTCGGCACTTCGAGTACGACTCCCAGTCCGAACCCCGATACGTTCGATGCGCCATCGGTGTATAGGACCCAGAAGTCTTGTGTTTGGGGGGAAGTTTGGACGGCTTCCCTCTCAACTTCAGGCATTATTTTTGTGATGAAGTCAGCGAGCACTTGTGACTTTATCATCGTTCGTGGATGGTACATGATATCGTGCTCGCTTAGCTCGATGGCCCATTTGTCCAGCCTTCCTAATAGCTCGGGTTTATGTAAAATGCTTCTTAGGTGGAAAGTCATGACGACCGAGATGGGGTTATATTGGAAATATGGTCTAAGCTTCCGTGAAGCTACAACTAAGGCCAAAGCCAGTTTCTCGATGTGCGGGTACCTCGTCTCGACATCGACTAGTGTTTTGCTAATGTAATAGATGGGAGATTGCATATCTTTGTTTCTCGAATCAGGACTTCACTTACAGCTACCTCGGATATAACTAGATAAACGAGGAGAAGCTCCCCCGGCTCTGCTTTTGAAAGAAAGGGCGGCGACGATAGGTATGCCTTTAGTTCCCTCAGAGCCTGGGCGCATTCCGAAGTCCATTGAAGGCGGTTATATTTCTTAAGTATGCCAAAGAATTTATAGCACCTATCCGACGACCGCGAGATGAACCTTGATTGGGCGGCGATGCGGCCAGTCAACCTTTGGACCTATTTTTTGGTGGTCAAGAGTTCGGGTATCCCCTTGATTGTTGATTTGGTCAGGGTCGACCTCGATCGCTCACTGTGATACGAGGAAACCTAGGAACTTTCCTAAGGCTACGTTCGAACGCACACTTCTCCGGGTTCAGTTTCATTCCATACCGTCTGAGTATGTCGAAAGTTTCTTTCAGATGGTATATGTGATCTTCTCCCCTTTTGGACTTGACCATCATGTTGTCTATATATACTTCTATTATTTTACCTAGCTAATCTTTGAACATTCTTGTCTCTAACCTCTGATAAGTCGCCCCAGCGTTCTTTAGTTTGAAGGGCATGGCCCTGTAGCAGTACGTTCCTTGGTGGTTGATGAACAAATCCTTTGGGCTTCCAAGAAGCTTAGTAGCTCATGCCCGGCCGTTGCATCAATGAGTTGGTCGATGTGAGGCAGCTGGAACGAATCCTTTGGGCATGCTTTGTTCAAGTCTATGAAGTCCACGCACATCCGCCATTTCTCATTCTTCTTTTTAACCGTTACTACGTTGGCGACCCACTTGGGGCACTTTCATTCCGTGATGGAAACATTTTCTAATAGTTTTTCCACTTTCTCGCGCACTGCATCATTGATTGCGGAGTTGAATTTACGCCTGACCTGCCTCACTGGGGGGTAGAAGGGGTCGAGATTTAACTACTGCATGGTGATTTCCTTTGGGATGCCTGGCATATCTGCATGGCTGAAAACAAATAAATCTGCGTTAGCTTTTAAGAATTGACTGAATTTACATGGGTTCTGAAGTTTGCAACCGATATAGGCATTCTTGCTATGGTCGTTGGGGTTTAATTGAACGAGGTCGAGGTCTTCTATGGTCGATCCTGCAAATTCGACTATGTCAGGATCTTTGATGCATTCCCCGATCCCGTCATGCCCTAACCTCAACCCTGCTAATTACTATGCCTCTTTTTCTTTGTCATTCCTTTGTTGGGTTGCAGTGATGTCTAAAGCAATGCGGTAGCATTCCTGGGACGTACACTGCTATCCTCGTATGCTGAATATTCCCCATGGAGTTGGGAATTTGATGACTTGGTATAAGCTGGAGGGGACGGCCTTCATGGGGTGTATCTACGGTCATCCCACTGTGGCGTTGTACGTGGTGTCTTAGTCTATGATGTGGAATGTTGTTTCTAGAGTTACGCCGCCGACTAAAATGGTGAGTGTAATTTCCTCGGACATCCGTTAAACTGCATTGTTAAACAAGTTAGCGTGATGCAGTGCGGTACTATCTTAACCTCGAGTTTCATTTGGGTAAGTATTCGAGGATGGATAATACAGACATCGCTCCCCTCATCTATCATAATGCGTTTAACATCAGTATATAAAATTCGCAGAGTAATAACTAGGGCATCATTATGAGGAAATGCCAAACCGTCGGCGTCCGACTTGTCGAAGATGATACTTTCTTCGAGTTTGTTGTACAGTTCGCGGGTGATAGATCGCTTGAGTTTATGGGTGGTGGTGAACTTCACGTTGTTGATAGAGGCATCGCGCCGATGATCATGTTAATGGTACGAGCTTGTGAGGATAGCTTGGGCGGCCCTTGATGTTCGCGCCCTATGGAAAAATTGGTTCTTCCCTTATTGCTTAGAAGCTCTTTAAGGTGTCCTTGTCGTAGCATATTCATGACTTCCTTCCTAAGGGCGATGTAGTCTTCCGTCTTGTGCCCTCGTTCCTGGTGGAACTCACAGAGGGCGTCGGATTTTCTGGTGTTAGGGTCCGATCTCATCTTTGGCGGCCACTTCACTTTTGGCCCGAGCTTCTTCAGGGCGTAGACTATCTTTGTAGGTGATACACAAAAGTTCAGAGCAGATAATAGGGGGCATACCTCTGTCGTTCTTATGGCTTCTCGTCCTTGGTCTGGATGGACCTTCTTCGTAGCGGGGGGAGGGGGCGACGACCATTCTGATATATGGTTGGTGTCATTCCCGGTTAGGTCACGAAATTGGATGATCTCTTCTGGCATTGTCTCTTCGATCCTTTCTAGATTTCGCTTGTACCGAGGTTAGTCGGTGGGTTGTCCAGTTGAGATCATCCTCATCTGCACGGACCTCGGCACAATAAGCATTGTGGATTGCATCCCAAGTGGTTGAGGGGGTACTTCATCAACCGACTTAACAGGTTCCTCGATGCTCTTGAACCATCCCTACTCAGCCTGTTCTGAAAAGCTGCGACCGCCATCCCTTCGGCCACATTTGGAAAAGTCATCCTTACTCAGTTGAATCAGGCGAGGAAGTCCCTCAGTCCCTCTCCCAGATATTGTTTGATAGAAAATATGTTGTTCACTCTCGCCTCGGCCTTCTTTGCTCCACATGGGCCGTTATGAACCTGTCGGCCATTTTTGTAAATGTATCTATTGAGTGTGCTGGTAGCTGCGAATACTAGGTTAATGCCCCCCTGTGAGGGTTTCGCCGAACCTTTTCAGCAAGATGGAAGACACATGTTCTTTGTCGAGGTATTTGCCTTTTACGGCAGTGACATAATGAGTCATATGATCTTCAGGGTCGGTTGTGTCGTCATATATCCTGAGGTAGGGCGGCATTTTAAAGGTTTTTGGTATAGCATGTGGGGCTTCATCATCACTGTACAGTTGTTCGATGAACCGTCCGACATCCCTCTTTGGCAACAGCTTTGGGGCGCCCGGTATTATATCGAACCTTTCTTGGTGTTCTTTCATTTGAACTCGGAGTGCCTTGTTTTCATTCTCCATTTCTTCCATCCTTTTCAGAATGGATGCAAAGGCATTGTCACCTGCACTATCAATGACATTGTAAGTAATACCCGTCGTTCGAGGAAAAGGTTGGTTGAACTACTTGTCTGCTTGTTGTATCATGCAAGTCCTTGCATTTTATGTAGTCGTGTCCTGAGCGGGCTTGTTGAGGATGCTGGTTAGTGTGTCAGTTAGCCACACTTCGAGGAGCGTTTTTATAGTTGGGGGCGTCTCTTCCCCCACAGATGTAGAGGCTCCCTTACCACGAGATTTTGTGATGCTGCAGTGAGGGGGCGGTGACCCATCTTACCTAGGGGAAACACTGGGTGTCGCGCCTTCATCTGCCGTTTCACAGCTTTCGTTGATGACGTTCATGAGGTTGGTTGGGAGGTCACTTATTATCCTCGTCCTTTCTTCTCGGTTACCTGCCTTGCCGGGATTTGTGTACACAAATAAAAGAGATCTTGTTTTTTGCTTTTTATTTTTTTTTACGTTAGTGACCCGTGCTAGTTGTAGATCTAGAAGAAACTTAAAAGTTTTAACTAAGAGATTCCCACAGACAGCGCCAAATTGTTTGACCAAAAAATATATATCTTAGTTTAAATAATTAAATTTATGTAATTAGGGGTTAAACTTAGTTAACAATAATATTTTTTAGATAAAACTTTCAAGGGTGCAATAATGAATAGATGGGTTCGATTAGATAGTAATGACAGCCTACAATAATTGTTCTCAAAAGCATGAGCAATAATATAACATTCAATAGCAATGAATATCAATAAATGGTATTTAAGTAAATAGGAGGAATGATTCACCCAATAAATGATGAAATAGATGGATGTTCCTCCTGACAAAGATGAATGATAGACAAATCCTTGAATATTCGAGTTATTCTCGGATCTGATGGAAAAGTATGGAATAGTATAAACAAGAATCTTAGTGAAAAGGTGGTATTTGTATCTTAGCAAAAGAGCGAGAATCATTTTGTCAAAGTGAGTTCTTACAAGTGAATATTACATGCCCTTATAATTGTCTTTTGTTTTCTCTTTATATGGGACATGCTTCTAAGAAACACTAAAAGTACAAGTACAGAGAATATTCTCTCTAGTATCATATCTTGAAAACTAGCTCTTACAGCTCTACCGAACGTATTGAACTCGACCTCGTCTATTGTTGACGCATTGACTACGACACTTAATGACTCTTCGACCACGGACTTTGCTGCTTCTTTTAGCCATTTCGACGAACGACGACTTGGGAAGTCTCTCCTTAGTATTATCTTCGTGAGAATATTCTAACGCTAGATTTTGACACATACAGGGATATTATTGTTAGCTAAGATTAATCCTTATTCATATAAATTTAATTATTTGAATCGAGATCTATACGTTTTGGTCAAATAATTTGGCGCCGTCTGTGGGGATTTCTTAGTTAAATTTTTAGTTTCCTCTAGATCTACAATTAAGGCAGGTCACTATTGTTAAAAAATCCTGGATCTCCTTTCTTTGTGTGTACAAAACCCTACATGGCAGGTAACCAAGAGGAAAGGATGAGAATAACAGGTGGCCTCCCAACCAACATCTTAAGTGTCATCAACGAAAGTTGTGAAACGGTAGGTGAGGACACAACGCCCAACGCATCCCCTAGGTGAGAGAGGTCACCGCCCCCACACTGCAGCATAACAAAACCCACCGGTAAATGGGCCTCCATGTCTACAGAGGAAGGAACTCCCCCAACTATGAAGAAACTCCTCTAGGCATGGCTAACCAACATTCTAGCAAGCATCCTCAACAAACCCGCCCCAGGCGTGACTGGAGAAATCGCAAGGGCTTGCACGATACAACAAACAAACGAGCAGTGCAACCAACCCCTCCCTCCCACGACATGTATAACTCACAATGTCATTGATAGTGCAGGTGACAACTCCCTCATTGCCATTCTAAAAAGGATAGAAGAAATGGAGAATGAAAACAAGGCGCTCCGAGACTAGATGAAAGAACACCAAGAATGGGTTGACAAGATACTGGGCGCTCCTAAGCTGCTGCCGAAAAGGGACGCCGAGCGGTTCATAGAGAAGCTGTACAGTGATGATGCAGCCCTGCATGCCATACCAAAGACCTTCAAAATGCCACCCTGCCTCAGTATATACGATGGCACGACCGATCCTGAAGAACATGTGACCCACTGCGTCACCGCCGTGAAAGGCAACGATATCACCGAGGAACAAGTGTCCTCCATTTTGCTAAAGAAGTTTGGTGAAACCCTCTGTGATGGCCCAAAATATCATCTTTAATTTAAACATCCATTTCTATGTTCTATGACCAAGAATAGCACTATTCTTCATTCCTTGACTTGCGTGAGCATTCCGTAAATTTTTCCGGAAAGGTTTTGTGTGAAATGGAGCTTCAAAACTCATTTGAGTTGACTTCGGTCAACGTTTTGAGCAAACGGGCTCGGATAAGAATTTTGACAGTTCCTGTAGGTCCGTATCGTGATTTGGAACTTGGGAGTATGCCCGAAATCGAATTCAGAGGTCCCTACCTCGAATTATCGCCATTTAACGGAAATTAGAAATCTAAAGGCTAAAGATTTTCAAAGTTTGAACATGAATTTGACTTTATTGATATCAGACTCGGATTGAGATTTTGAGAGTTGAAATAGCTCCGCTATGTCATTTATGGCTTGTGCGCCGAATTTGAAATCACTCCGGATTCATTTAGTACGTTTTGGCTCGGGTTTTGTAAAGTAAAAAGTTTGAAACTCATAAGTTCGAATCGAGGTGTGAATTATAATTTTGACATTATTTGACGTAATTTGAGACCCCGAGTAAGTCCGTATTATTTTACGGGACTTGTTGAAATATTTGGTTGAGGTCTCGAGGGCCTCGGGTGGATTTCAGATGGTTAACGAAATTTAATATGGATATTCTAGAATATTTCGATGTCCTTTCTTCAAGAATAAGTGGTGTAAAATTAATCAAATAAGCTCCAAATTCAGTTTTTATCAAAGGACTATATCCGTATTGAAATTTCAGAGCTATAGCAAAACGAATCGTCGAATTCGGACATTGTATGAGAGAGTTATGCCCATTTCAGTGTCATAAAAGATTTCCTGTCCCCGCCAGCGCCCAGGGTAGCGTGTGGCGCTAGCATGGCGCTGCGAATTGTTTGGGTTCTGGAAACTGTGCCACAGGAAGCACCCCACGCTACCTGTGGCGCTCGAAAACAACAGAGGCTCTATAAACTGGGGTTTTTGCCATTTTTGACAAAAATAGAGTTAGAGAGCTCGGTTTAGGCGATTTTCAAGGAAAAACAATGGGGTAAGTGTTCCTTATCCTACATTGATTATATTTCATGATTCTATACTTCTTTACATCATGATCCGTAAATTTATGGAAGAAAAATCAGATTTTTACAAAATCTTCCAAAAATGTAAAATGAAGATTTGAAGGTCAATCCGATGTCGGAATTCGATAATTTTTATATGGTTGAACTCGTATCAGAACGGGTGTTCGGATTTCGTGAGTTTTTTCGGAATTCGAGACGTGGGTCACACTGTCGACTTTTAAAATAATTTTTGGATTTTAATCCGAAAAATTAGTAAATTCATATGGAATTGATTCCTGCGATTCGTGTTGAGTATATTGAATTGTTTGTGACTAGATTTGAAGCTTTCGGACATGAATTCGTGAGGCAAAGGTTTATTGAAATATTAAAATTGGTTGCAAAATGGGGTAAGTTTTGTGGTTACCCTTGACTTGAGGGAATAGAACCCTTGAATTATTTTTTATGTGAAATTCATGCGAACGACGTATAGGAGAGGTGACGAGTGTCTATAAGTCGTCGAATTAATTATTTGCATAATTATTTGAAAATCATAAATTATTTTAAATCATGAATTAATTATTATATTAATTATTTCTCTCATATTTCTTGCTCAATATTATGCCCTGAATCCATACTATAATTGCTACATACTTATTTGATTTATGTGACTTAATTGCTACTTGACATTTAGCATACTAATTATTAAATTGCCTATTTCCTCCTTAATTTTCATAATTAATTGCTACTTGTGATCACTTATTTCTAAATAAATCATAATTATTATATGTTTGTTGTCTTATAATTTAATATTAATTGTTGCATTTATTAGAGTAATTTTTTTATAAGAATTGGTAAATTATATTATTGGAGGAGCGGGTTGCACGTTGCAACAATATTGATTGAAATGAATATATTGGAGGAGTGGGTTGCACGCCGCAACATAATTTATTGAAATGAATATATTGGAGGAGCGAGTTGCACGCCGCAACAGAATTGATTGAAATGAATATATTGGAGGACCGGGTTGCACGCCGCAACAGAATTTATTTAAATGAATATATTGGAGGAGCGGGTTGTACGCCGCAACAGAATTGATTGAAAGATATATTGAGGATCAGGTTGCACGTCGCAATGAGATTAAATGAAAATGAATATATTATGGGATCGGGTTGCACGCCACAACTAAAACTAATTGAAATAATAATTGGTTATGACTATCGAGTTGGCTTCAACTGTTGAAATGAGATACCTGTTTTATTTCTATTATTGTTGTTGTTATTATTATTATTATTATTGCGTACAGGTTAATGTAAGTGATCTGGCTTAACCTCGTCAATACTTCATCGAGGTTAGGCTCGGTACTTACTGGGTATATGGGGTCAGTTGTACTCATACTACACTCTGCACTTCTTGTGCAGATACCGGAGTTGGTCCCAGCGGCGTACAGTAGATTTTCTCGACTATAGCTATTCGCAGGAGACTTGAGGTATAACAGCATGGCGTTCGCAGTTCTGACGTCCCCTCCCACTTTATCGTAGCTGTGTATTTCTTTCAGACAACTTCATTTTCATTGAGACCTCTATTTGTATTATTCTAGTAGCTCGTGCACTTGTGACACCAGTTCTGGGGTGGTATTTAGACATCGCTATTGTTATGGATTATTCACTTTATTTCAGACTTTATTTTCGCATTTGTTTCTTTGTTATTAATTAATTTAAAATTGTTTTAAAATGGCTAATATTATTCAAACGTTGACTTGTCTAGCAAGTGAAATATTAGGCGTCATCACGATCCCGAAGGTGGGAATTTCAGATCGTGACAATTTGGTATCAGAGCCCTAGGTTACATAGGTCTCACGAGTCACGAGCAAGCTTAGTAGAGTCTGAAGGATCAGTACGGAGACGTCTGTACTTATCTTCCAGAGGCTATGGAGTTTAGGAACAATTTCAATTCTATTCTACTTTGTCGTGCGATTTTATTCTATCATTGACGATTGAACTCTTCCATTCTTGTCCTCTCACAGATGGCGAGAACACGCACTGCGTCTACAGCCGGACAGGAGCCAGATCCCCTAGTGACAGCTATGACTAGGGGCAGAGGCCGAGATTATGCTAGAGACCGAGGTAGAGGTAGAGGAAGAGCTCAATCTAGAGCTCGAGCAACATCACCTATTGTAGAACCTCAGGTGGATTTAGAAGCGGAGGTTCCAGCTCAGACGATACCTGTTGGACCAGTTCAGGTTCCGGAAGGATTCAAAGCTACTCCAGTACTTTAGGATGCTTTAGTCCGTTTCGTGAGTCTTATGGAGGGTGTGGCCCAAAATGGTACATTTCCAGTGGCACCAGCCATCTCACAGGCTAGGGGAGGAGCACAGACTCCCACTACTCCCGCTTCGGGGCAGACAACTCCCCAATATCAGGCTCCAGTAGCCCATCCAGTTGGGGTAGTTCAACCAGTTATTGCAGCACAAGCCGGTGATAGGCCTGCTTTGTCTTCTGAGGCTATGTTGAGGTTGGACAAGTTTACCAAGCTATTTCCAATCCATTTCAGTAGTACACCTTCTGAGGACCCACAAGAATATTTTGACCGCTGCTATGAAGTATTGCAGAACATGGGGATAGTCGAAAGTAATGGGGTTGATTTTGCTGTGTTTCAGATGACTGGTTCCGCCAAGAGGTGGTGGAAAGATTATGTATTTACTAGACCAGTTGGTTCGCCTTCACTTACTTGGGAGCAGTTCTCACGACTATTTCTAGAGAAGTTCCTCCCTATCACATTGAGAGAGGATTATCGCAAGCAGTTTGAGTGTCTCCAGTAGAGCAGTATATCAGTCACTCAGTATAAGACCCATTTTGTGGATCTAGCCTGTCATGCTCTTCTTCTGCTTCCTACCGAGAGAGAGAGAGAGAGAGAGAGAGAGAGAGAGAGAGAGAGAGAGAGAGAGAGAGAGAGAGAGAGAGAGAGAGAGAGAGAGAGAGAGAGCGAGAGAGAGAGAATTGATGGACTCGTTCAACCTATCAAGCTATAGATGGTTAAGGAGACCGGGAGTGAGATTTCTTTTCAGACGGCTTCTAATGTCACCTGGCGGATCGAGATGGTTCTTTCACAGGAGAGAGGGCTAGTGTCAGATAAAAGGCCCCGTCAATCCGTTAATTTCAGAGGTGCCTCTCCTGGAGGAAAGAGTACTTATGGTAGGGGTCATCCTCCCATGCCATTTTATTCAGCACTTCAGACTTCTCATGGTGCTTCAGGGAGTCATGGTCCTATTATGCCTTACTCTGGGCAGCCGACATTTAGTGCACACCCAGCTCCTATCAGTGCACCACCACTCCAGAATCACTATGGCGGCTATCCGACCCGTTCGGGTCAGCTTCAGCAGCCGTGACAGCAGTATGGCTGTTATGAGTGTGGGAACATTGGTCACATCAGGAGGTATTACCCCAGGTTGTCGAGCAACAGATCTCAGCAGGATTCTCGTACCATCATACCAGCATAGGTTGCTCCACCGCTCGCCTGGCCAGATAGGGGTAGGGGTCAGACAGCTAGAGGTGGAGGTCAGGTTGTTCGAGGTAGAGGACAACCAGTTAGAGGCTGTCCCAGATATGTAGCTCCGAGTGATAGGGCCCAGCCCCGATTTTATGCTTTTTTAGCTAGGCTTGAGGCCGAGTCATCCGATGTCGTGATCATAGGTATTGTTCCAGTTTGCCATAGAGATGCTTCAGTTTTATTTGATCCAAGATCTACTTATTCCTATGTGTCCTCCTACTTTGCTTCATATTTGGTTGTGCCACTTGATTCTTTGAGTGCTTCTGTGCACGTGTCCACACCGATGGGGGATTCTATCATTGTAGATCATGTCTATCGTTCATGTGTGGTTACTATTGGGAGTCTTGAGACTAGTGTGGATCTTCTACTTCTCGACATGGTAGTTTTTGACGTCATACTGGGCATGGATTGGTTGTCACATTATCATGCTATATTGGATTGTCATGCCAAAATGGCGACATTAGCCATGCCGGTGTTACCTCGATTAGAGTGGAAAGGAACTCCTGATCATTCTACCAGCAGGGTTATTTCTTATATACAGGCTCAGCGTATGGTCAAGAAGGGGTGTCTAGCCTATTTGGCTTATATTCTAGTTCCCAATGCGGATGTTCTTTCTATGGACTCAATACCAGTTGTTCGTGAATTTCCAGAAGTATTTCCTGCATATTTGCCGAGGATGCCACACGATAGAGATATTGACTTCTGTATTGATTTGGCTCCAGGCACTCAGCCCATTTCTATTCCACCATACCTTATAGCCCTGTCGGAGTTGAACGAATTGAAGGAGTAGTTACAAGACTTGCTTGATCAGGGATTCATTAGACCTAGTGTCTCGCTCTGGTGTGCACCAGTGTTATTTGTAAAGAAGAAAGATGGTTCAATGCAGATGTGTATATATTATCGGAAGATGAACAAGGCTACTATCAAGAACAAGTATCCATTACAAAGAATTGATGACTTATTCGATCAGTTTCAGGGTGCCAAGGTGTTATCAAAGATCGATTTGAGGTTTGATTATCATCAGTTGAAGATTAAGGCATCTGATGTTCCTAAGACAACTTTTCGGACTCGGTATGGGTATTATGAATTCCTAGTGATGTCATTTGGGCTGACAAATGCCCCAGCAGCATTTATGGATTTGATGAACCGGGTATTCAAGACCTATTTGGATTCGTTTATAGTGGTATTCATTGATGATATCTTGATTTACTCCGGCAGTCGAGAGGAGCATGAGCAACATCTTCGGATTGTACTTTGAAGAATAATCAGTTATATGCTAAATTTTCAAAATGTGAATTTTGGTTAGACTCGGTTGCCTTTTTGGGGCATGTTGTATTGACAAAAGGCATAAAAGTGGATCCTAAGAAGATTGAGGCAGTTCAGAATTGGCATAGACCTACTTCAGCTACAGAGATCCGGAGTTTCCTGGGTTTGGCAGGTTATTATCGCCGGTTTGTAGAGCGGTTTTCATCTATAGCATCTCCATTGACCAAATTGACAAAAAGGGTGACCCATTCAGATGGTCAGACGAGTGTGAGTTGATCTTTCAGAAGCTCAAGACTGCTTTGACTACGGTGCCAGTGTTGGTATTACCCACAGGTTCAGGATCTTCTACGGTGTATTGTGATGCATCTTGTGTTGGGCTTGGTACAGTATTGATGCAAGATAGAAGGGTGATTGCATATGCATCACAGCAGTTGAAAGTTCACGAGAAGAATTATCTTGTTCATGACTTAGAATTGGCAACCATTGTTCATGCATTGAAGATTTGGAGGCATTACCTTTACGGTGTTTCGTGTGAGGTATTCACTGATCATCGTAGTCTACAATATCTATTCAAACAAAAAGATCTCAATTTGAGGCAGAGAAGATGTTTGGAGATGTTGAAAGACTATGATATTACCATTTTGTATCACCCCGAAAAGGCCAATGTGGTGGCCGATGCTTTGAGTAGAAAGGCTGTGAGAATGGGCAGCCTTGCGTATATTTCGATTGGTGAGAAGCCGTTAGCTGCAGATGTGCAGACTTTGGCTAATCAGTTCGTGAGGTTAGATGTTTCGGAGTCTAGTCAGATCCTAGCTTGCACAGTCGCTCGGTCTTCCTTGTATGAGCGTATCAGAGAGCAACAATATGATGGTCCTTATTTGCTTGTCCTTAAGGACATAGTGCGGCACGGTGGTGCCAAGCAGGTTGCCGTTGGAGATGATGGAGTTTTGCGGATGCAAAGTCATATTTGTGTGCCTAATGTGGATGGGCTTCGTGAATTAATTCATGAAGAGGCCCACGGCTCCCGGTATTCTATTCATCCAGGTGCCGCCAAAATGTATCAAGATTTACGGCAACATTATTAGTGTAGGAAAATAAAGAAGGATATAGTTGCATATGTAGCTCGGTGTCTAAATTGTCAGCAAGTCAAGTACGAGCATCAGACACCTTGTGGTTTACTCCAGAAGTTAGAAATTCCTATGTGGAAGTGGGAGTGTCTCACTATGGATTTTGTTGTTGGACTCTCACGAACTCAGAGGAAGTTCAATGCAGTATGGGTCATTGTGGACAGGTTGAATAAGTCAGCACATTTCATTCTATTAGCAGTTACCTATTCTTCGAGCGGTTAGCGGAGATTTACATCTACGAGATTGTCTGCCTTCATGATGTGCCCGTGTCTATCATTTCTGATCGAGGTACGCAGTTCACCTCGCACTTCTGGAGGGCTGTACAGCGTGAGTTGGGCACGCGGATTGAGTTGAGTACAACATTTCATCCTCAGACGGACGGACAGTCAGAGCACACTATTCAGATATTGGAAGATATGCTTTGCGCTTGTATTATAGATTTTAGAGGTTCTTGGGATCAGTTCTTGATACTTGCATAGTTTGCCTATAATAACAGCTACCAGTCGAGCATTCGGATGGCTCCGTATGAAGCATTATACGGGAGATGATGTCGTTCGCCAATTGGCTGGTTTGAACCGGGAGAGGCTCAGTTGTTGGGTACTGATTTGGTATAGGATGCCTTGGATAAGGTCAATATTATCCAGGATCGACTTCGCACAGCTCAGTCTAGGCTCAAATCTAGTCACAAACAATTCAATATACTCAACACGAATCGTAGGAATCAATTCCATATGAATTTACCAATTTTCCGGATTAAAATCCGAAATTTATTTTAAAAATTGACAGTGAGACCCACGTATCAAATCCCGGAAAAACTCACAAAATCCGAACACCCGTTCTGATACGAGTTCAACCATATAAAAATTATCGAATTCCGACATCAGATTGACCTTCAAATCTTCATTTTATATTTTTGAAAGATTTTATAAAAGTCTGAATTTTCTTCCATGAATTCATGGATTCATGATGTAAATGAGTATGGAATCGTGAAATATAATCAATATAAGATAATAAATACTTACCCCAATGTTTTCCCGTGAAAATCGCCTAAACCGAGCTCCCTAACTCTATTTTTGTCAAAATGGAAAACACACCCGTTTGTCGAGCGCCACAGGTAGCGTGGGGCGCTGCCTGTGGCACAGTTTCCAGAACCCCAACAATTCCCAGCGCCAGGGCTAGTGCCCCACGCTACCCTGGGCGCTGGCGGTGACGGAAAATCATTACTGACACGAAAATGGGAATAACTCTCTCATACGATGTCCGAATTCGACGATTCTTTTCGCTATGGCTCTGAAATTTCAATACGGATCTAATGATTCAATCAAAATAAAAATTGGATCTCATTTTCTTAATGTTATACCACTTATTCTTGAAAAAACGACGTCGAAACATTCTAGAATATCTAAATTAAATTCTTTTAACCATCCGAAATTTTAATTCATTTTTATTATAGCATCTGTATTATTATTATATTCCAGTAGGGCCCGGACCTGACCTCGTCACTACTCTACCGAGGTTAGGCTTGGCACTTACTGGGTACCATTGTGGTGTACTCATGCTAATATTCTGCACATGTGTTGCGTGCAGATCCAGTTATTTCTTATCAGCCCCGCTACTAGATAAGAGTGCTTGCTTTTGTACGGAGACTTCAAGGTATATCTGCCGCATCCGTAGACCTTGGAGTCCCCCTCTATTCCCTCCTATGTCATTTACCTTCCTTACTTCTTTTATTAGACTCTGGTGTATAGAGATACTAGTTTCCTTCTGTAGCTTGTGACTTATGATGTTCCGGGTTTTTGGAATACTGTGTATTAATGGAGTGTTGGTTATTGTAAATGCCGAGCGACATTGTTATCATTTACTTAGTTATCTGTTATAGTTAGTTGATAAGTTTTGCTTCCATTTTTGTTATTTCCGCATCTTTGTTAGGCTTACCTAGTCGTAGAGACTAGGTGCCGTCACGACATCTTAAGGAGGGAGAATTGGGTCGTGACACTGATACGATCATAAAGAGAAGATCGAGAGACCATACAAGCCAATACTCGTCTCGGCTAAGAGATATCCAATCTAACAAACTGGCTGGATAAGGCCTAAACATCCAACGCCAATGGCCTCTCTACTGCTGGTAAATATGCTAAGCTCCCCAAACTCTCCACCCGGTGACTCAAAGAATCGGCCACCACATTGGCTTTCCCGGGATGGTACAAAATGGTGATATCATAATCCTTAAGCAACTCCAACCACCTCCGCTGACGCAATTTAAGATCCTTGTGTTTGAACAGATGCTGCAAACTCTGGTGATCGGTGTAAATCTCACAAGGAACACCGTACAAATAGTGCCGCCATATCTTCAAGGCATGAACAATAGCTGCTAGCTCAAGGTCGTGGACATGATAGTTCCTTTCATGCACCTTCGGTTGTCTGGACGCGTAGGCAATCACCCTACCGTCCTGCATCAACACTGCACCTAGACCAATCCGCGATGCATCATAATATACAGAATAAGACCCCGAGCCTGTAGGCAATACCAATACTGGGGCTGTAGTCAAAGCTGTCTTGAGCTTCTGAAAGCTCTCCTCACACTCCTGTGTCCACCTGAACGGAGCACCCTTCTGGGTCAGCCTGGTCATAGGTGCTGCAATGGATGAGAACCCCTCTACAAAATGAGGTAATACCCTACCAAACCAAGAAAACTCCGGATCTCCATGGCTGATGACGGTCTAGGCCAACTCTGCACCACTTCCACCTTCTTCGGATCCACTTGGATCCCATCACTCGATACTACATGACCCAAGAATGTCACTGAGTCTAGCCAAAACTCACACTTTGAAAATTTCTCATATAACTTCTTTTCTCTCGAAGTCTAAAGCATAGTCCTCCGGTGATGCTCATGATCCTCTCAAGTTCGGGAGTACACCAGAATGTCGTCAATAAACACAATAACGAAAAAGTCAAGATAAGGTTGGAACACACTGTGCATCAAGTGCATAAATGCTACTGGGGGATTGGTCAGCCAAAAAGATATCACAAGGAACTCGTAGTGACCATACCGAGTCCTGAAAGCGGTCTTCGGGATATCTGGCTCCCGAATCTTCAACTGATAATAGCCGGAACGTAAATCAATCTTGGAAGACAACATCAAGTATTCACAAAGCAATAACAACACTGCACAATGATATAACAACAAGGGCGCTCCCGAGATACCATCTTGTAGCCCCAAAAGTAGATATACAAGGAGAACTCCCGAGGTACCGCCTCGTAGTCTCAAAAGTAAATATGCAGGGAGAACTCCCGAGGAACCGCCTCGTAGTCTCAAAAGTAAATATGCAGGGAGAACTCCCGAGGAACCGCCTCGTAGTCTCAAAAGTAAACACACAGCTCAAACCGATAAATACAACAGTTAACAGCAAGATTTCCACAGGTAATACTGATAATAAACAAGGAAAGCAGGAAATCAACTAGGCATGCTTCACAGAGTTCAAATAAGTTGTTAAAGCACGTAGACATGCGATATTAGACTAAACATGATAACTACACAGGTTGGTATAACGCAATTAAGAATGAAAAGCAAATTACTACTCAGAAAAATGGTATAACCCAAATTAAAAGGATGACAGGCTGCTAATTAGTAAAAAAATCGTTTTAAAAACAAATAGCCCGTGTACGTACTCGTCACCTCGCGTACACGGCGCTCACATATCACAACAGTACCAAATCCTAAGGGGATTTTCCCCACACAAGGGCAAGCAACTTACCTCGAACCAAGCTCAATCAATCCGTAACAATGCTCTTTCCACGAATATCTGACTCTGAATGGCCCAAATCTAGCCAAAATCAATTAAATATCATAAATAAAACTACAAGGAACTAATCTAGCTAATGAAATCAAAGCTAAAGCAAGAAATTGGAAAATCACCCTAAAAAGCCTCCCCGGGCCCACAACTCAGAATTGGGTAAAAGTCACAAAATATGAACACACATTCATCACGGGTTCACTCGTACAAAAATTACTCAAATCCGATACCTAAATCTTGATCAAAATCCCAAAATTTGGCCTAAGAACTTTTCTCAATTTTCCCTAATTTTCCACCCCAAATCACTAATTTAATGATGAAATTAAAGACATAATCATGGAAATTAACCAAAATTAGGTAAGAATCACTTACCCCAAACACCCACGTGAAAATCCCTCCAAAAATCACCTAATTCCGAGCTCTCAAGTCCAAATGGTGAAAAATGACATAAACCCTCGATTTTGAACTTTTAAATCTGCCCAGGTGTTCCCTTCTTCGCGAACGCGGCCACTCTCTCGCGTTCGCGTATAACAAAAATTCCACTAACCAAATTTCCTCCTTCGCGAACGTGAGGGACCCCTCGTGAACGCGTACCTTTCACTTCCTGGTCCTTCGCGAACGCGATACCCACTACGCGAACGCGTAGACCAAATGACTAGTCCCCAACTGCCTCACTTCCTCTACGCGAACGCGTTCCACTCTTCGTGTTCGCGATGCTTCCACTGACCATACCTTCGCGAACGTGGGCTCCTATGTGAGAACGTGAAGAACAAACTTGAGCTGGCCTCCCAGATGCCCTACGTGATCGTGAGACCTCTCTCGCGAACGTCATGAAGAAATGTCTGCAACAAAAACACCAGAAATCTGCTATTTTTTTCTTAAATTCAAAAGGTCCGTTAACCATCCGAAATCAACCCGAGGCCCCAGGGACCTCAACCAAACATACCAACAAATCCTAAAATACCATACGAACTTAGTCGAGCCCTCAAACTATATCAAACAATGCTAAAATCACAAATCATCCTCCAATTTAAACTTAAAAAACTTGAAACTTTCAAATTCGACAACCGATGTCGTAACCTCCCAATCTCACCCGATTGACCTCATATTTTGCACGCAAGTAATAATCGACATTACGGACCTACACCAACTTTTGGAATTGGAATCCGACCCCGATATAAAAAAGTTCACTACCGGTCAAAATCTCCAAATAATTTGACTTTTGTCATTTCAAGCCTAAATGAGCTACAGATCTCCAAAATACAATCCGGACACGCCCTTAAGTCCAAAATCACCTAACGGAGCTAACGGAACAGACGAAACTCCATTTTAGAGTTGTCTTCACACAATTCCAACTACAGTCAAAATCCTAAGGCTTAAGCTTCCCGGCAAGTCACATAAGCTGAAACAGATATGGGGAAAGCAATAAATAGGGGATCAGGGCTATAACTCTCAAAACAACCGGCCGGGTCGTTACATCCCCCCCCTTAAAATAATCATTCATCCTCGAACGAGTATAGAGACATACCTAAAGTGGTGAAAAGATGAGGATAACATTTGCGCATATCCTGCTCGGTCTACCAAGTCGCTTCCTCGACCAGATGACCCCTCCAGTGAACCTTCGCGGAAGCAATATTCTTTGAACTCAACTTTCGAACACGAATTCGCGAGGCAAAGGTTTATTGGAATCTTGAAATTGGTTGTGAAATGAGGTAAGTGTCGTGATTAACCTTGACTTGAGGGAATAGAACCCTTGAATTATTTGTTATGTGAAATTCATGTGAACGACGTATAGGTGAGGTGACGAGTGTCTATACGTCGTCGAATTAATTATTTGCATAATTATTTGAAAATCATAAATCGTTTTAAATCATGAATTAATTATTATATTAATTATTTCTCTCATATTCCTTGCTCAATATTATGCCCCGAATCCATGCTATAATTGCTACATGCTTATTTGATTTATGTGACTTAATTGCTACTTGACATTTAGCATACTAATTATTAAAATACCTATTTTCTCCTTAATTTTCATAATTAATTGCTACTTGTCATCGCTTATTTCTAAATAAATCATAATTATTATATACTTGTTGTCTTATAATTTTATATTAATTATTACATTTATTGGAGTAATTTCTTTTATAAGAATTGGTAAATTATATTATTGGAGGAGCGGGTTGCACGTTGCAATAGAATTGATTGAAATGAATATATTGGAGGAGCGGGTTGCACGCCGCAACAAAATTTATTGAAATGAATATATTGGAGGAGCGAGTTGCACGTCGCAACAGAATTGATTGAAATAAATATATTGGAGGAGCTGGTTGCACGCCGCAACAGAATTTAGTTAAATGAATATATTGGAGGAGCTGGTTGAACGCCGCAATAAAATTGATTGAAAGATATATTGAGGATCGGGTTGCACGCCGCAACAGGATTAAATGAAAATGAATATATTATGGGATCGGATTGCACGCCGCAACAGAATTGAATGTTAATTTATTATGGGATCGGGTTGCACGCCGCAACGGAAACTGATTGAAATAATAATTAGTTATGACTGTCAAGTTGGCTTCAACTGTTGAAATGAGATACTTGTTTTATTTCTATTATTGTTGTTATTATTATTATTACATACAAGGTAATGTAAGTGATCTGGCTTAGCCTCGTCACTACTTCGTCGAGGTTAGGCTCGGTACTTACTAGGTACATGGGTCGGTTGTACTCATACTACACTCTGCACTTCTTGTGCAGATGTCGGAGTTGGTCCCCGCGGTGTATAGTAGATTTTCTCGGATTCAGTTATTCGTAGGAGACTTGAGGTATAATTGCATGATGTTCGCAGTTCTGAGGTCCCCTTCCACTTTATCGTAGCTGTGTATTTCTTTCAGACAGCTTCATTTTCATTCAGACCTTTATTTGTATTATTTTATTAGTTCGTGCACTTGTGACACCAGTTCTGGGATGGTATTTAGACAACGTTATTATTATGGATTATTCACTTTATTTCAGACTTCATTTTCGCATTTGTTTCTTTGTTGTTAATTAATTTAAAATTGTTTTAAAATGGCTAATATTATTCTAACATTGGCTTGACTAGCAAGTGAAATATTAGGTGCCATCACGGTCGCGAAGGTGGGAATTTCGGGTCGTGACACTCTCACAGGAGGGGCATTAACATGGTATTCGCAGCTACCAGCACGCTTCATAAAAACTTTCGAAGAAATGGCTAATAAGTTCGTAACCACCCATGCCAGAGCCAAAAAGGCCGAGGCGAGAGTAAACGACATATTTGCTATTAACCAGGCCCTGGGAGAGGGATTAAGGGACTTCCTAGCCCGGTTCAATAGAGTAAGGATGACTCTACCAAACGTATCCGAAGGGATGACGGACATAGCTTTTGAGAAAACTAGAAAACTATTGAGTCGATTAATGAAGTATCCTCCAACCACTTGGGATGAAATCCACAATGCTTATTATGCCGAGGTTCGAGCAGACGAGGACGATCTCAACATACCAACTCACCGGCTTTCGGTACAAGCCGAATCCAGAAAAGAATAAAGAGACAGTACTAGAAGAGATCACCCAATTCCATGACCTAACAAGGAAAGACACCAAGCATATGTCAGGGCGGCTGCTGCACCCTTCCTCCGCTATGAAGAAGGCCCGTCCAGACCAAGGACAAGGACTCATCGGAACGAAAGAGGTATGCCTCATTTATTATCTGCTCACAATTTTTGTGTATCGCCTACAGAAAACACCTACGCTCTTGAGAAACTCAAAAAAAAAGTGAATTGACCGCCAAAGATTAGATCAGACCCGAACACCATAAAGTCCGACGCCCTCTGTGAGTTCCACCAGGAATGCAAGCACAAACCAGAAGATTGCATCGCCCTCAGACAGTAAGTCGTAAACATGTTACGGCAAGGGCACCTCAAAGAACTGTTAATCAATAAGGGGAGGAAACACTTTGCTAGAGGACGTGAACATCATGACCCGCCAAAGCCGCCATCACCAGCTCGTACCATCAACATGATCATCGGTAGCGACGACGATGCCTCTGTCAATGGTATGAAGTTCACTACCACTCACAAACTCAAGTGGTCGATCACTCGCAAACGGTATGACGGACTTGAAGTGAGTATCATCTTCGACGAGTCACATGCCGACGATTTGACTTTCCCTCATAATGATGCCCTTGTTATTACTTTATGCATTTTAGATGCCGATGTCAAATGCATCATGGTGGACGATGGAAGCGGTGTATGCATTATCCACCCCCGAGTCCTTACCCAAATGAGGCTCGAGGATAAGATAGTGTCGCGCTGCATCACACTAACCGATTTTAATAATGTAGTTGAGCAAACATCAGGGGAAATTACACTCCCCGTCTTAACCGGCAGTGTAATTCTAGAGACAACATGCCACATCATGGACTAGGCCATGATGGTAGGCAATAATCCCGTATTTTAATCACTTATTACACTCTAATGTGCTGCACTTTAATTGAATTGGAGCTTTAAACGCTAATGTTTTGCAGTAATTATGTTTTTTATGACATGTAGGAGTGATTCCAATCTATATAGATGTTGTGGAATGAATTCATGCTATTTTGGAGCTTTGAAGTCTGAGTAAAAGCCCAAAGATTAAGTTGGGATCGTGTTCGGGAATCAATGAATGATAGTGCACTTTAAGAACGAAACGAAGAATCGAGGATGCATACTGCGCATTGTCTAGTAAATGCACATAATGTTTAGATCCGAAATCTATTTGGGCTCCACAATATATCGTTGGAAAGCTATTTAAAAGATCTACAACTTTTATGTTTTACACTTTCCAAAATTCCCAACTGATACCACCCAGGTGCGCGACCAAGTGCGCGATCGCGCATTGGGCGCGCACTTGGGACAGAAAGGTTTGCAAAATGCGTGACCAAGTGCGCGACCAAGTTCCCAAGTGTGCGACCGCGCATGTCCTATCTGGGAAGAGTCCTATTTTGCTAAGAAAGGGGCAGTTTTGTCTGTTTTTGTTTTGGGAGCGGATTAAATACCCCAAACACCATTTTAGAAGACTTGTGACATACCTTAGACATAAGGAAGCTAAGGATAAGAGGGAGAAGCAAGAGCACAAAGATTTCATCTTTCCTTCCTCTCTCAAGATTCGGGTTTGGATTGTATTTATGTTTTCCTATACTTTTATTTCATTTGTGAAGAACTTCTCCATGTCTATGGAGTAGAACCTTTTGGGTTTTGATGGATTTGGTGTATTGATGGTTATTTGTAGATTAGAACTCTATTTTTATGTATTTGAATCGTTTTGGGAAGATTAAATTGTTGCATCTATGTTCACTTGTTCTTGTAATCGAGAGAGGCATAAGTTGTGATATATTTGCACTATATTGTTAGTTGAGTTCATAGATTCTTCGAAGTAATCGAAAGAGGCTAGTTGAATCCTTGATTAAACCTAGTTAGGAGTATAATCGAAAGAGGTTCTCCTAAAGACCAATCCATTACGAATTCTTACATATCTTCACCAAGCTTAAATTGGTTCATATTGTGAGGTTAAGACTTAATCGAGAGAGGAGTTTCTACTAAACAATTGTACTGATAATTAAGTGAATTCGGGAGACTCGCTTGAACATTAGAAGTGAATTATCTAGAATTAGATCCCGAACAATTATCTTGCACCTATCCTATCAACCCATATTTTCTCCCATTTATAACTTCCTTGCTTATCTTTGTTGCTATTGGCATTAGTCAATAACTTTAGAGTCTTAGTTATTTGTAGTTAGAATTCGTATATATCTCCATTTTTGATCCTCCTGGATAACAATCTAGCTACAAACTACAGGAATACTGTTTAAATCCAATCCCTGTGGACACGATATTATACTATACTATCTTTGACTAGCGAGCACAATTTAAGTGTGTTTTGCGCTCGTCAGGCCACCGTGTACAATGCCATAGTGGGCAACCATCGATACATCCCATGAGAGCCATCCCTTCCATCCTATACCAAGTGATTAAATTCCCAACACCATAGGGGATATTCAGTATACCTGGAGAATAGCGCACATCCGGAAATGCTACCGCATTGCCTTAGACAGTACGACCATCCAATAGACAAAAGACAAAGAAAAAGAGGCATAGCAGTCAACAGGGTCGAGGTCAGAGAAAGATGAAACAAAGGACGTCATCAAGGATCCCGACACGGTCGAAGCCGCATGATTGACCATAGAAGACCTCGACCCCATTCAATTGGACCTTAACGATCATAGCAAGAAGGCCTATATCGGCTACAAATTAAATGTCGACCCATTCCGCCCCCCAGTAAGACAAGTTAGGCATAAATTCTACCCCGCTATCAACGACGCAGTCCATGGTGAGGTGGAAAAACTATTAGAAAACGGATCCATCAGGGAGTCGAAGTACCCCAAGTGGGTCACCAACGTAGTGATGGTAAAAAAGAATAATGGGAAATGGCGGATGTGCATGGATTTCACATATTTGAACAAAGCATGTCCGAAGGATTCATTCCCATTACCTCATATTGACCAACTCATAGACGCAACGGTCGGGCATGAGCTACTAAGTGTCTTGGACCCTTACTCAGGTTATAATCAAATCCTCATGGAAGAAGAAGATCAGGAAAAGACCACGTTCATCACCCACCAAGGAACGTATTGCTATAGGGTCATGCCTTTTGGACTAAAAAACACAGGGGCTACTTATCAAAGATTGGTAACAAGGATGTTCAAAGATCATCTCTGCAAAAAAATGGAGGTATATATAGACGACATGCTGGTCAGGTCCAAAAGGGAAGAAGATCACATCGATCATTTGAAAGAAACTTTCCACATACTCAGACGGTACGGAATGAAGCTGAACCCGGAGAAATGCGTGTTCGGTGTAGCCTCAGGAAAGTTCTTGGGTTTTCTGGGATCGCAATGAGGGATCAAGGTCAACCCAGACCAAATCAAAGCTATTGAGGAGATACCAGAACTCTTAACCACTAAACAAAACTCCAAAAGTTGACTGATCATATCGCCGCCCTATCAAGGTTCATCTTGCGGTCGTTGGATAGGTTCCATAAATTCTTTGGCGTACTCAAGAAAGACAACGGCCTCGAATGGACGTCCGAGTGCATCTAGGATCTACGAGAACTAAAGGCAAACCTATCATCACTACCCTTGCTTTCAAAACCCGAACTTGGGGAGCAGCTCCTGGTCTATCTAGTCGTATCCAAGGTAGCAGTAAGCACAGTCTTGATCCGAGAAAATAAAGGTACGCAAACTTCCATCTATTACATTAGCAAAACACTCGTCGACGCCGAGACGAGGTACCCACACCTCGAAAAATTAGCTCTTGCCTTGGTCGTAGTTTTACGGAAGCTTAGACCCTATTTCCAATGTCACCCCATCTCAGTCGTCACAACTTTCCCCCTAAGGAGCATTTTACATAAACCCGAGCTATCAGGAAAGTTGGCCAAATGGACCATCGAACCAAGTGAGCACAATATCACATTCCAGCCGCGGACGGCGATAAAATCACAAGTGCTAGCCGACTTCAGTGCAAAAATAATGTCTGAAGTCGAAAGGGAAGCCGTCCAAACTTTCCTCCAAACACAAGACCTCCGGGTCCTATACACCGATGGCACATCCAACACATCAGGGTCCGGACTGGGACGCGTACTCGAGGTCCCAAAAGGCGATGTAATTCGCCAGTCCATAAAGTGCCCGGATATGACTAACAATGAGGCCGAATATGAGGCCGTAATTGCAGGATTAAGGCTATCACTCAAATATGGGGCGAAATGGTTGAAACTCCCTTGTGACTTCAAACTCGTAGTCAACCAAGTTATAGGGACTTTCCAAATCAAGGAACTAAGATTGCAAAAATACTAGACCGAAATCTACAAGTTGTTGCCTCAATTCAACGAATTCCAACTCGATCAAATCCTACAAGCACAGAATACCGAAGCAGATGGCCTCGCCAAACTAGCTGCAGCTACCAAAAGCATCACGACCAGAGATAAAAGCGTAGTCCACCTCCTCAACTCATCACTGGACCAAGTCGAAGTAAGAACCATAACTTAACTTGGGACTGGCGCAATCGTATTATCGCATATTTGCAGGACGACACACTCCTAGGCGACAAAAAAGAGGCCAAAAACCTAAGAATACAAGCGACCAGATACAATCTCCTTCATAGCGACATGTACAAGATGACTTACGGCAGCCCTCTGACGAAGTGCTTGGGCCCGAACCAAACCCAATACGTCCTCGAAGAAGTCCATAAAGTCCATTACGGAGCTCACTCCGGCAATCGAGCACTGGTCATATGCCTCATACGGGCGGGATACTACTGGCCCACCATGAAAAACGATGTCACAGACTTCATGAGGAAATGCGAACAATGCCAAAAGTATGCCCCAATGATTCACCAAGAGGGCGACCACTTCCACTCGGTCACCTCCCCTTGCCCGTTCATCAAATGGGGAATGAACATCTGGGCCACCTCCAAATGGGGCGAGGTAATATACGATTCCTTTTGGTTTTAACTAACGATTTCTCTAAATAGGAGGAAGCAGGAGCATTCGCCCAAATATGGAAACAGGAGGTAATCACCTTTATATGGAAAAACATCATATGTCGATTCGGCATACCCAAGGAAATTAGCTGTGACAACGGACCCCAGTTCACAAGAAAGAAAATCGTCGAGTTCTTCGAAAAATGGCATATCAAGAGGATACTCTCAACCCCATACGATCCAGCGGGTAATGGCCAAGTGGAATCCTTCAATAAATCTATACTAAACATCATGAAGAAAAAGCTCGAAGACGCCAAGGGACTCTAGCCGGAAGTGCTACCAGAAGTATTATGGGCTTATCGAACAACTCTGAAGAGGTGCACAGGAGAGACGCCCTACTCTTTGGTCTATGGGACTGAGGCAGTAATGCCGGTCGAGGTCGGAGAACCCAGCCTAAGGTACTCCCATGAAAGCGGCACAAGCAACGACGAGAACAGAAGGCAGGAACTCGACAAAATAGACGGACAGAGAGATATGGACTACATAAGAATGGTCGCCCAAAATCAACAAGCAGAACGTTATTACAACAAGAAAGCAAAGGTCTGTCTGCTTAAAGTCGGGGACTACGTACTGAAAGCCAAAACTCAAGCGAGCAAAGACCCCCGAGAAAGCAAGCTCGGAACAAACAGGGACGGTCCGTATAAAATCACAGCCAAAGCGAACAAGGGTTCATTCCAATTAGAGCCAATGGAAAGAAAGCTACTACCAAACAACTGGAATATCAACCACCTCAAATACTTTAGCTTCTAAGAGAAAAAGCGCCTCCCAAGTTGTACTCTTTTTTCCCTCACTTGAGTTTTGTCTCATTTGGGTTTTCTCAAGGAGGTTTTTAACGAGGCGACGAAGGGAATGCTTCGAGTCGAAGTACGTAAAGGTAGGATCGTAGTTACTATTTCATTGCTCGACCTCTCAATACTCTCGAGGCCAACCAATGAAGGGACTAGATAGACTGGGACTGGAACACCAGCCAACACCCAAAAATCTGTAAATTTCACCAAGTATGTAACTAAAGCAACAATGTCAAAGCAATGAGAAACTTACACTTATCATCACACCTTTTTCGCATTAAGGTTATGTTCGATTACGATTAAACAAACAACTACCGGCCCTCGACCGCAATTTAATGAATGGGTATGTTCAACCCTACTCGAACAAACACCCGCCGGTCCTCAGCCGCGATTTAATGAAAGGTTATGTTCGACCCCGCTCGAACAAACACCTACCGGCCCTCGACCGCGATTTAATGAAAAGTTATGTTCGATCCCTCTCAAACAAACACCTACTGGCCCTCGGCCGCGATTAACTGAAGGGTATGTTCGACCCCGCTCGAACAAACACCCACTGGCACTCGGGAGCGATTTAATAAAGGGTTATGTTTGACACCGCTCGAACCAACACCTACCGACCCTCGGCCGCGATCTAACAAAAGGTTATGTTCGACCTCGCTCGAACAAATACCTATTGGTCCTTGGCCACATCCCAACAACGAAACAAAAATATACACAAGTACAGAAAATAAACCACGGAAGAGAAGAAGATGCAAGGAACAACTTTGATATTTCACATACTTAAAACTGTTTACAATAGGCGCGTGAAGACGCCGGGAAACAATATACAAAAATTCAAAAGAGAAAACTACTGGCCACCGCCATCACGGCCTTCAATATTATCGCTGACTTGGCCCTCAACAGCGTCGCCACCCTAACCATCAATACCCTCGCCTTCGCCACCTTTGCCCTCGGGATATGCAGCGTCATACCAGGCATTCTCCTCGAGCCGGTATACACCTTCATCCCCCTCGTCCTCACCGGCCTCAGGCGTAGCGGGATCATACCCACAAGTGACTCGAGCTTCATGAGCCTTAACACAAGCATCTTCAAGGGCAGTCTCAGAAATGGATCCCGCCGCATACAAATCTCGAAAGACATCTAACTGGGCCTTAGCATGAATCTACTCCCCATACAAGTCCCTAGGAACATTAGGAAAATCTGAAGTATGGGAAGAGGACGACTGCGTCAGTAATCGAGCCTTCTCGGCCTTAAGAGCAGCAACTCGATCATAGAGGCCAGAAGTCTCTTTATCCAACTCTCCAATCCTCTCATGGAGCCGCTCTTCTCTAAGCTTTGTCATTTCTAAGTCATTTTCTTTCTCGGAACGGAGAGTCCGGATCACCACCTCAAGAGACTCCGCCTTCCTCAATGCCTCTGACCGAGCGAACTCCGCCTTCTCTAGATCCTCTGCCTTCTCAGCGACCTCGCCACTTAGATCCCTCGCCCTGAATTGACACTCCTTAATCTGGGCACGCAGCAAAACCACCTGAGCTTGGAGATCGCTGCATTGGGCTTCGACCCCCTTACTTAGCTCAAGCTCTTCCTCTTTGGTCCTCAACGACCACTCCAGGACGCTGCACTTCCCCACCATCCGCACCAGCTCCTAGTCCTTGGCCTTCAAGTCCTCCCTCAGTTGGCGCACATCGCCGCCCTCGCGAAGCTGACACCGAATCTCCCGATACTTCTCAAGGACTTTGAAGTACTTGTCCTTCAACTTCACATATATATCATTACGCCTCTACTCCCTACGAGCACTCTGAATTTCTAAGACGACCATCAACAATACGAACAAAAGAAGTTAGAGACTGTGAAAGAACTTAACCAAAAGAAAACAACTAACATCGAATGTACTTACCCGAAGGACGAGGCCGGCAATGCTATTCGACAGGTCGCTGTCATTCATATCCTTGAGGGTCGTACGCTCAAATTTAGAACTAATAAGGACAAGGGAAGGGATAATCTGCTCATTATTTACGAGAAAATTACGGTCCATCAGGATCGTAATAGTCCTCGAACCCCTTTCAACCTCACTTCAGGCTGAGTAAGCCCCTCGTTGATCATCCTCAGCTCATCTGCATCCATGTCAGAATCAGATCCAACATCCTCTTCAGCAACAGCCTTACTTCTATCATCAGTCGAACGAGGTACGTCTGCCGCAACACTGGAAGACGAGGCCTCTTCGCGTCTTGGAAGAACATGGGCGTCACGGTCCACCACGCCTTCGACTGCAGCCCCCTCAGGTCGTATGTCCATAACCTCCAAACAAATGGTCTCGAGACTACCCTTTAGGCTCTCCCTGCTATGCATTGTGGCCGTCTCCCGAAGGATAAAGCCGCAGTCTCCCACATCGGTGGCCGCCGGCCTCTCCCCAGCGATGTCCATGACCCTCCTTTTTTGAGGCATCAAATCCCCATCACTAGGCAAAGACTCGTCGTCCTCATCGATAAGACGATACAAGGGAGAAACAGAGGTTTCCACGGCCGAAGTCTCCATGGTCGAAGAAGGGACAGATTCAGACACAACCACTAGAGGGACCGGGGCACGAACAAAATCAGCCACAATCGAAGAAGGGGTAGGAGCCGAGGACGTAGTAGATTTCCTCTTTCGGAATGAGGGTGCGGGTGCTTTCGACCTCCTCAAAGATCCCATGGCCAAAGCTACGAAAACACAAATAAAGGGGAAAGTCCGTAAAGGTAAACAAAGAAAAGAAGAGAGAACGAAGACACCATGATACAAGGAACTTACCGGCCGAACGGAGAGCAGGCCCAAACTTTTTGAAGAAACCTGACCACTCATGAATCCCTACGATGTGAGGGAGGAGCCGTCCAACCTAGTCAGAAATGTGTTCGACCAAAGGAACCAGGTTTTAGCTGCACGAGAAAAGGACAAGAGGTCAAAGCCCACGATCAAGCACGGGAGAAAAATTAGATACCTACAAACAAGGAAATTAGGTACTTACGAGTACAATTCCAAGCCTCAGGAAAACCGTCGACGTTGGCCACCATGTCCTCGATTCTGACGAAGAAGAAGTTGAACCAGAATTGACAGTTAGCTTTGTCATTAATCTTCACCACCAAGCACTTGCCTCCTCGGTGTCGAGAATTCAACATCGTCCTCCTATAAAAGCTAGGGGCGAACAGATGTATTAAATGTTGAAGTGTGAGTTCGACCTCGACTAGCTTGGAAATTTTGGCGAGCATCCTTATAAGTTGATAAACCTAAGGCACGAGTTGAGCTGGGCAAACGCTGTAATAACAACAAAATTCCTTCGCCAGAGGAAAGAAAGGGAGACTGTAGCCGACTTGGAAGGGATTGGCATAGAAGGCGTAGTATCCAGGACGGTGGACTTGTACCGTGTCCCACCCAGCCATGATTAATTCAATACGATTGGGAAGGCCGAACTTAGCCTTAAGCTCTTCTAACTCCTTCACCGTCATCACTGATCGAAAGGCTCCAGGGTCAGCTTTAGGTAATTTGTTGAAATCGAATCTGGAATCAAGGTTGCGAGGAATTATCTCCTCCACCAACGGGAAAGCTCCATCATCGACGGCGGCAGGAATATTTTCCTCGTGAGGGGGAAACACCATTGCCAAAGGGATCACATCGCTTACCTCACCAGACTCAGAAGGCATATTAGACATATTTTGATAAAAGAAAGAGAGGTATCAAACGAGGAAGAACTAAGAGCGGTCAAGTCACTGGAACAGAGATGAGAGGTTTGAAGCGAGAAAAGAGCAAGAGAGTAATATAAGATTTTGAAACAACAGAAAACTTAAACCTCAAAGCCGCATCCAAATACCTCTATTTATAAGGGTCTTGGCACCGGGACCGAAAATGGCTCATCATTACTGGGCACCGGAACCGAAGCGGAAGGTTTAATCAGAGGTCACATGCGAAACGAAGCAACACATTGGGAATACGCGTCATAATGACGTACGACGTCATGACATCATCCTAACTCGTGGACAACATAGTTCCATCGAATCGCCCGGGAAAATCGAAGCGTTTGAAATATGCGGCCCACGTAGGGACACGCTGCCAGTTCTCCCCAACCACCATGACCTGTATAGCTCGCACGAGTGTGTCGACCACATAGAACCAGATCCGTTTATCGAACCCGCCTGAGGTCATCCTCAATAAGCGGAAGGACTAAATATATGGGTCAAAATCTATCTTTAGAATATTTAAGCCAAGGTAGTACTAAGGAAAGGGTTCAAGTCGTCGTTTGTTGAAATGATCCAAGAAGCGGCGAAATCTGTGGACGAAGAGTCAACAAAGGCCGCAATCGAGGTGTCAACAAGGGTCGAGGCCGAGGTCGAGTATCTCTAACAGAGTTATAACGGCTAGTTTCAAGATAAGATATTAAAGAGAATATTCTAATGGATATTCTCTGCACTTGTACTATTAGGGTTTCTTAGGAACACGTTCCCTATAAATAGAAAAAGAAACTATGATAGGGGACATGTGATATTCATTTGTAAAGAACATATTTTGACTGAAAGAATCGGATCTCACTTGCTAAGATACAAATATCACTTTTTCACTAAGATTTTTGTCTATACTTTTCCACTAAATCTGAGAATAACTCAAATATTCAAGGGATTGTCTATCATTCATCATTGTCCGAAAGAACATCCACTTATTCCATCCTTTCTTGGGTGACTCATTTCTTCTATTTACTTAAATGTCATTTATTGTTGTTCATTATCATTGAATGTTACATTATTACTTTCGATTTCTGGAATATTCATTATATGCCACTGCCACTGCCACTGTCCGACCCGATCTATGTAATATTTGTAGCTTCTTTAAAAACTCAATCTAGGGATATTATTGTTAGATAAGATTAATCCTTATTCATTTAAATTTAATTATTTAAACCGTGATCTAAACTTTTTGGTAAAACAATCTGTGACTTAGACCGAAGAAATATCGTTTATATCGTCAATGAAAAACTTAATTTTTTAAAACAAGTTTTGTCCAGCTCTCTTAATAAAGATTTTTGTTCTTTTTGTCTTTTCCCCTGCAAGTTGAAAAGATTAAGCACCTTTTCAACCTAGAAAAAGTTTTCAAATAGACATTACAAAACAAAGGGTATTAAAAAAGTATTAGCGTGGAGCTATTTTATTTTATTTTATTTTGCTTTAGACATGATCATATTCAGACATAATACTGGCCCAGCTAATTGAAATTCACGCTCTTTAATAAACATCTTTCGATTTTCGGTTTCACATGAACTATAATTTTAGGTCTTTATTTCATGTATTATCTTTTCTTGCGAATTCCCGGTTAGAAATAGTGGCCTATGTCTCATTAGAAAAACTTAACCTATATAGATAGACCAAAAGAGGAAATGTAGGAATAGGCATAAAAATTACTATGAGTAGTACTATTACATAAAACGGCACTTATAACAATACATCTACTGACGAGCCATTTCAATATGAAATTTTCTCTCCCTCTATTCGAGAGGCGGACCTATGTATAGATTAAAGGGTTATCGGACCCCGCTAATCTTGATAAATTTTTTGAATATATATGTGTATAATGTTAAAATCGGTCATATATTTTGTTCGAAATCCTTAAAATTAAAAGTTCGATAGGAGGCTATTGATTGAGCAGTCTGTTCATTTACTCGCCACCTTCAAATTATGAATCTGCCTCACGCTCTTTGGTGGTGGCGCTTGAGACCAATTTCATACTCATAGCAAATATAATAATCACCAAATTGTATGGGCAAGTACATGGGAAAATTCAGGGTTATAGATTAGAGGCATGTGGCAATTGCCAATGGAGCTATGTGCAAACATGATGATTGAATAAATTAACAAACATGTGGGTATTGGTGTAACAGGCTTGTACCCTCCTCCACTAGACAAAATTGTTGTATTCATAGGAAACATTTAATTCTTAATTTCATTAATCCCATTCCCTTCCCCCATATCACTTCACTTTCCATGTTGTGCCCATATACTTTCAATGTATTTATACTAGCTTGCACCCATCATTACAAAAGGATAGTATATGTAAATTAGATTTCCACACCCTACTGGTGTAAAATTCCTAATTCTGCCTCTGTTAGAAACTGTAGTTTCAAATGATAAGTCGCATAGACTAATTAGTACAAGCAATTATATACACAAATATTATTGTTTTATAGTGCAGGGTCGTTTACTACGATGGTAAAACAGAAATAAGCCTGAAATAAAAAATTAGTACCGCCTTATCTTTTATTTGGTTACTAATTCTGGGATAAGTTATCTCAGAATTAAAAATAATACCGAAATAACTTATACCTTCAAATGGTGGAATTAAAATTATTTGTTTGTGACTTGTACATCTTGCAATTAATATAATATATCAAAAAGTCAATAAAAAATAATATCAGAATAACTAATCGCAACATAACGAATCTCAATATAACTAATCCCGATATAACTTACCAGCAGTATAACTTTTGGAGGCATAAGTACATTAATTAAATCTAGCGACTGTGTCTTAAATTCTAAAGTTGTAATGGACCTGTAGCATACTGATGAAATTGCTTGTCAAAAATACAATAACATACTCAATATTAATCCGTCTGGAGAGCATAGTGTGTAGGTAAATCTTACTCCTACCTTATAGAGAGACAGTATCTGATAAACCCTCGGCTCAGAAAAGCATAAACACTACATTAGGTTATCCCATTCCGTTTAAACTAGTAATATGTATGATAAGAACATTTTCAAATCCCTAGGTTGGCCTATATAGCTGGCGTTCTCCTCTCTCTGCTTTCTCTGCCAAATTACAGCCCACTCTGCAGTAAAACAAATTAACATGTGTAATTAATACAGTACATAGTAGTAGTAAAAAGAAGTTTTACACTATCATTACTTAATTACAAGTAACTTTTTAAAGATAAATAATACATAGAACTTAAATATATTGACCTTCAACGCAGATAGGGTGCAGAGTACATGTTGAAGAATAGGGGTGGCGAGAAAGGGATGGCAAGATATTTGTATACGGTTAAAATCGGTTAGTTTTTCTTACGAACTGGTCGAAATAGTAGTGCATTGGATCGAAGATCAGGTTGAGGTCCGAAGTCAGGTCATCAAGTTTCGAGCCCTAGGGACCGATCAATGTTGAGATCAATATCATTATCGAGCTCGAATCCAAATCGAACTATGATGAAGTTATCGAGTTTATGAGGCAGAGACCGACCAACACTGTCCCCGAATCAATACAAGGCTCCGAATCAGAATCGAGCTCGAGTCAATATCGAGAGTCAATATCGAGCTCATAGACAAGAGTCGTTGCAACCGCACTAGGGGAAAGAATCCTGGCAGGAATTATGGAAAAGCTGATTTATCATGGGTCTCTCATTATGTATTTTTAATTGCATCTAAAGTAGGATCCCTCCACTATAAAGATGTTGGTTATTATTTCTGTAGAAAACCAAGCTTCTACATACATTGTAACTGAGATATCATACACTCCTATATTGAACAGTTATTCTTTTCTAGTTTGAGAGATTGATTCATCTTGCTTAATCCACAAATCATCTTCTTTCCAACCTTGATTATTTTTCATTTTCTATAGTCACCACTCAATATTTTTATTTATTCTTACGATTTGTGTCAAGTTATACCACATATCCTTAAAACTACGTACAAATTCAATTCTATCCATTTTTTGGGTAAACAACAGTGGCAACAAATATAAGAAGACAAAAGTTCTAATAGATCCAACTATCAATTTATTGTTAGAAAATCACTCTAGCGAATGGGGTACAACAACCATTAAAATCCCTACAAGTGGAATACGGGGGAGGGTACGCAGACCTACCCTTATCACTGAGGGACAAAGATGTTGTTTTCGAAAGACAATCGGCTCATGAAAACGAAAATAACATCTTTAATATAATATGTTTCCGCTAGAAAATCATTCTAGTGAATGGGGTAAAAGTATAAAAATTGGCACAGTTTCAAGTTGCAATTTTCAGGAAATTTCGAGCTCAAAAAATGTATGCAGGTCTCGACTTCATTACCTTTTCTTGGAATAGGAGAAGATAAGCACGAATAGTTAGTAGTGTTTCATGACTAAGAAATGACTCCTACTGAAATTGAGAGCGGAGAGATGAGTGTACGTCATAGGGTAAAACGGTCTAAAGTTATTCTTAATATAATATTATATTATCCGCGTTAAATCGAGCCTACACGAATTTCTCCAAAATATCTCATATTAATAAGAGTATTCATCAACTTATAAGTAGAATTTTTCTTTTCAATTTCCATATGGGACTTGTTCATACACACCCACTTTCACATGACTCATTACCATTCATGGGTTAATTTAAAAATTAATTGAGTGTCACCCATATGTTTCGAGTATTTGTGGTCACCGAAGCTCATAGAAGAGGTTGTATATGTGTCTTTGAAGCTACGAGTAAAGATAGTAAACTGGCTAAAAGACGAGCAAAGGCACTAAGCGAGCCTACGCCATTACTCCGCCATTTTCATACTCGTCTTGCCAAACTGATAGCTCTGATATTAGTTATTGGGTAAAACGGCCAAAAAATACTCTTAACATGGTATGATATTGTCCGCGTTAAGTGTAGCCCGCATTATTTTTTTCAAAATACCTTACACTATTAAGCTCCCGTTTGACCATAAAATTTGGGAGCTTTTTTCAAATTTTGTTGTCAAATATCTGTTTGTTTATAGATTTTAATCATTTTTGGGCAAATTTTAAAAACAAAATCTTCAAATCTCCAAAACAACTCTAGAGTAAGCTCTTGAATTTTTGAAGTTTTCTACCTATAAAACTTCAATTTCTTTTCAAAACTATTTTTTTTATCTCTTTTTCATAAACTCATTTTTTTAAAGTTTCAAGCGAATTTATGTTCAAACACTAGCTAAAAATATCCAACACTTTATAAATAAATTTTCTTTTTAAATTTTTCATGTGAAATTTTATTCACACACATCCAATAATATGCATGTATAGACGGAACCAGAATTTTTGGCGTCCCTTTGCCCTTTCTATCAGGCATTGAATGCCAAAAAGAAAAATAAAGTGACCATTATGCTCAAGTCACGTGCTCAAAATTGTGATACATACATCATTTTCTAAAATATGTTACAAGGACAAAATATTCAGTGAACATACAAAGACAACGCCGCAGTACGTGCTAGCATTATTGGCACAAGTAGGAGAGCCACTATTGACCAAACATTCCAAGAATTCTCTTTCTCTTCCCTTTGGTTTCTTTAGCCCAGTAAAGTAATAATATAAAGTAAAGATGGAGGTACATGTCTTTCTAAGCTAAGGTATGTAGGTTTATCATCTTGTAACAAGGAAAGTTTGGATAAAAAAGTTTGTTGAATTGGAGTGTTCATATATAGGGTAGAAGCTAGGGACGTGATCAACTTGAAGAACGCACCTTTTATTAACGTGCAACCGTTGACATATATATATATATATATATATATATATATATATATATATATATATATATATATATATATATATATATATATATCCCACCTTGTCAGATTTTAAAAGAACTTAACTTTGTTAAACTTTGCAATTATCTCTCAAAGGAAATTCCAAATTGAGGGTGGTCATATGGGATCTGAAAATTGTGTATAAGTGGCAGCTAGTGATTGGCCCAAGACAAGACATCTGCAAGAATGTTGTGCGGTAAAAGGTTGCGTTCTGTAGAGGAGACTCTAAACCAACCCAAAAAAAAAAATATCCGTGTAATCCAACGTAGTAAGATATATAGAGAATAAAGTGTAAGTACACCTAAGGAAATATGATGCTATGGTTGAAATTCTTTCATTCTTGACTAGAATTTTGAGTTCCAGATATAAAAATAAAAACTTTTTTGGTTATCTCTTTAGTGATTCTATTTAGCGTGAATATAAATTAGTCGGACACATAAATTCCGAATTTTGAATAATTTTTTTAAAAAAGAATTATTGCATGAAACGGGGATTACTTTCCATCTTTCAATTAGGTAAGTGGACGTTTAGATGTAAAAATTGTGAAATTCCACAAAAATAAAAACTTAATACGAAAATGTTATGTGAAAATTAGAGTTGTATTTGGCCATGAATATAATTTGGAGTTGTTTTTAAAATTTTGTGAGTGATTTGAAATTAAAATTTTTGAAAAAACTTTTTGGAATTTTTCAAATTCCGAAATTTTTTGACTGCGTACACACTAGGGGCAAGTGCACAGATAGTCATTCTCAAAGATGTTATTTAGAGATTAGTCAGTATTTGTTTTGTCTTGAAATTTTAAACTAATATTTTTTTAACTTTAGGACAATTCAGGATATTTTTGTCCCGGAAAAGTGAATTAAAAAACTAAAATTTAGAACGCACTAGCTAATTTTTAAATAACAACCCTATAAAGTAGCTACCTGGTATCATTTCTACTACACACTATCCTTCTTAGACCCAATTTATGGGTCTACACGGAGTTTAATACTCCATCCGTTTCAACTTAGATGAGGTAGTTTGATTCGGTATGAAGTTTAACAAAAAAAAAAGGACGACTTTTGAAATTTGTGGTCTTAAAATCTTAAGGGGTAAAAGTTTTGTGGGACCATGATATTTGTATGAATATAAAAGATTCTTATTAAGGGTAAAATAAAGAGTTTAAAGTTGAATTATTTTTAATTATAAAAAATATATTATTATTTTTAAAACGAATTAATAATAAAGGTATGTCATCTAAATTGAAACAGGGTGAAAATATATTAAAAGAAAGTAAACTAAAATGACTTTGAAATGGCTAAGGGAGTGACTGTTTTGTTTGTTTGCCATTGGAAGGACAGTGAAAAAGCAGAGGCAAAAGCCCCTATTCAAACACTTGGCCCCATAGGCTTATCAGTTCATGCTTTTGTGGACTGTGGCTGCTGACTACTGGTTGTGGATGAAAAACAACACTCATTATTTTCTGCACCAATCCCATTTCATTTACATGTTATCCTGTCCCCAAAAGTGTGATCTGACTTATGTTCCCATTTTGGCCCTTTTATGTCTTCTTTCATCACATCTTTTGTACTATTCACATGAAATTTGACTCAACATATCAAAAAAGATTGTACTAGTAGAATTGATAAAATTCCTTATTCTTAACTAAAATAAAACATTTGAGTTCTGTCTAAGTCAAGAAAAATATATTTTGATAGGAATTTTTTAATGAAAATTGTTATCTGATTCCTTTATTGATATCCAACACCGACCATAATATTTTATATATATATATATATATATATATATATATATATATATATATATATATATTATATATGTCTTTTATGTCATAGCTAAACCATAAAATTAAGAATTACTCTATCTGTTTCAATTTATGTGTTTTAGTTTGATGGAGCACAAAAATTAACAAAGTAAAGAAGACTTTTAAATCTTGTGTTCTTAAGTTTATTTACCCACAAAATCGGTTAACAATTGAATTTGTAAGTGATTTTAAGGATATGTGGATTAACTTGACACAGAACGATAAATTAGATTGCAATTGAAATGAATAATGATAAAGTAAATGCAAACCACACGAATTGAACAATCTTAGCCTTGGAAGGTTAATCACCTTCGAACTAGGTATGCTTCGATCGGTGTCAGGACACAGAAGAATAGGAGCTTATAGAGAAATAATAATGATGTATTAATTTGGAATGCGTGTTACAAATGTCCTCAATGGATTATCAGACCCTCCTTTATATAGTAGAGGAGTCCTACTTTAGGTACAATCCTATAAAAGGTAAAAATCCTTTGATTTGTTGATTGCCGGTTCCTCACAGATAAGCGCCGCAACATCTGCCCGGCTACGGATATTTCGGTCTTCCGTTGCTTATGCTGACAATGTTTCTCCGAGCTCGTTCGGGGCTAGGGTCAACTCCGGGGTCTCGGACTCAATGTTCTCGAAGACAGGTGTCCTGACCCCGGGTTCTAGCCCGGTGTGACTCGTGGACGATCTTCAATCTTGCATTGTCATGTTCCGAGCCTGTCCTTTCATGTCGTAGGCGAACTTGATCTCGACCGTATACAGATAGTCCCCTCATTTTTCGGAGAGTAGATGACGAGAAACGACATGAGATTCTGATTCTTTCTTCGACACCACACGATAGAAATGACAAAACAGTCGAAACGTCTCGTCAGTTAAGTCTTAATGGCATTAAATGTTCGTCAGTTGCTGGTCGGCCACTCCTGGATGCAAACCGTCGTTTGAAAAACTATAAATACCCTTTTGTTTGCTCATTCAAACTTTATATTCAAACCTTCTGTCCTCGTACCTTAGCAATCTCAATATTTTCAGGCACTTATATTTCGGTTATTGGAGATATTTTTATAAGAACTTCTGTTTCGTCTTCATTCCCAAACCATCAAGTATACTCTTTTAGCTTCCTTTTCTTCCTCCATTTTCCTTCATTTTCAAAGAAATGGCAAAGACTTCAAAAATCGTTCCCCAAAAAGAAACTCCTTCTACCTCGCGACCAGACACCGAAGAGACTGTTTCGCGTACTGCTGTCGAGGAACCAGCACCGGAACCTCCTCTGAAAATGTTCATCCCCGGGGGGAGCCCAGTCAATGCTAATTTTAAGGTCGAAAAGTTTTCCTCCGTATCAGGTCGGTACGAGGAGGTCTCGAGGTACATCTGCTCGATCACCGAGGATATTCTTTCTGAAGTCAAAAAGGATTGTAACTGGGTCGACAAATATGTGGTGGTTCCCGAACCTAACGAAGCCATCACCACCCACGTCGAGGGATTTATAAGTGTTTACACTTATCCCTTCACGTTGGGCCCCTTGAACCCGGTTATCATCGACTTTTGCAAAAGATACGAGGTAACCCTCTGTCAAATTCACCCTTCTTTCTGGAGGATCGTAATCCTCCTCCGTTTCTTCGTAAGCAAGATCGAAGGGTTCCCTTTCACTATCGACCACCTCATGCGTTTATACAGTCCCCGACTCTACCGGGGGGGCTAATCAAGCTCGCCCGCCGGGCCAGTAAAGCCCTATTCTCGAGTATCGATGAAGATAGGTATCGAGGTTGGCTAGGTCATTTCGTCTGAGTGAGGACCTCGAACTTGATCCCGGAGCACATATCGTTCCCTGAGAAGTGGAACATGTCACGTAAGTATAATTTTGCTTCCAAATTTAATTTATTGCTTTTTTCCTTCTTTCTTATCGGTGTTCTGTGGTGGTGAAGCTATTGCTCGGATTCCGAATGCAGTTCCTCGACTCAAGGAGTGGGTCGAGGGCATCATATTACAAAGGCCTTATTCCGGGCGTCGTGGTGTGAGCTTTCAAAGGGTCTATGGGAGGCCCGTTCCCATGGTGAGATCCCTTTCATGAGTAAATAATATTTGAGTTGCTTTTTGCTTCATTAAGTTCTCACTTGTTTTACTTATTTTTGTAGGTTTACCCAAAGAAGTCTTACTAAGGCCTCCGTCTGGTGGCGAGAACCTCTGAGCTGGGCTTCGCCGAGTCCCCAGCTCAGAGACAGGCCGAAGAGAAGAAAAGAAAGAGGGATCCGAGTACCGTCTTCGGATTCACTCTATCGGTTGAGAGATGAATCCGAAGAAGAAGATGAAGCCTTCGATCTGATGGCTCGCGTGTCATCGCAACTCGAAGGTCAAGGGGCATCCAAATGGGAGAAAGATGAGGCCAATCTGCCTCAAGTTAGGGAGGCCGACGAGGAGGTCATGGCCGAAGCTTCTCGAGATGTGGGCAACATCCCCAAGGAAGCACACGGTATGATCGACATCACCGAGTCACCTTCGTTCACTGAGTCCATGTTCAACGAGGCTCAGATAATGAAGGAATGTCCCAACGAGGGGGTCGTCGGAGCGGACGACCCCTTCCGCAGCTTTTTTGATGGCGTGGATTCTATCGCCATGGAGGACTTCACCGGGTTGGTTGACTTGGAGGTGCCGAAGAAAATTCCGTCTTTGGGAACAAGCGAGCCTTCTTCAAGCCCGAAGTTGGTCAACCGGTTTCCAGCTCCGAGTGTGGATCCCGATCGGAAGCGGTCGATCATCATATCTGTTCCGGAGGATGTCCAGATCCTTTCCGCCCCCGTAGGGGTGGCCAACTATCTTTGACGCTTGGTGACCGAGGAGTACCAAGCTAATATGAATGCGGTAGACGCGCCCTGCTTGTTCAATGAAGCACAACATGCGCTAAACCAGGTAACTTCAAATATCTCTTGATGATTTCAATTCATACTTAGACTATTTTGTAGATAATTTTAACATTTTTCTTTGTGTCTGCAGGCCTCGGTGTTTTATCATGAGACATTTCTCCGATATCGGGACGAGCTAAACTAGCTTGAGACCGAGGTTCGAGGGCTCACTGAGAAGAGAGATTCTTACAAACTTCACAACGAGCAGCGTGAGGGGGAGGCTAAGAGCCTCCGAACTGAGCTGGAGGTGGCTTGGAAGGAGCGTGCCGATTTAGTCGAGCATGTAAAAATATTTGAGGTTAGTGACAATGACCTAGGCTCGTTGACTAACGGTCGGAATCCACAGGTCCAACAAAAGATCGATCGGATCGATCAACTGCGAGCTGAGATGGACATTATCAAGGCCGAGATCGATGAATGGAGAGGCAGGATGGACCGCCTAGCCTCGAAAAAGGAGACTGCTCGGGCGCAGTTGGCTTCAGCTGAGGCCTGGCTTCGAGTGGCAAAAGAAAAGGCCGAGGTTCAGGCCAAAAGGGTTGAGGAGCTCCAGTCTCGGTTAAGAGTAGCCGTCTTCGATCGAGGAAATCTTGCCAAGGAGCTGGAAACGGACAAGTCGGTGGTCGTTGTTGTTAAAGTCGATGCCGATGAAATGGTGGCCCAATATAAGGCTGATGCCGAGGTAGCCCAGGTCCGAATGAAAGATATCGTCGAGCGTGCAAAACGGTAATCTTAAAGGGAGGCCCTCGAGGAGATTCATGCTCGGGGTTTTGACTTGTCGGCTGAAATCGAGAGTGCTAAGGGGCTCAAAGCCTAGGCCAAGAGGTTGTCTTATCCCGAGGAAGACTCCGAAGACCCTGGCGACGAGGCAGGCTCCGGTGAAGACCAGGCCGTTTAAGTGTCTTGTACATTTTTTGTATTTTTGTACTTGTGTACTTTTGTACTTTTTGTCAAGGTCATTTGGCCTTTGTAAAGACTTTACGTATATATAATATAAAGCTTGTTTTTCCCTTCGGCAATCTCTGAGTTTTGTTGTGTACTTTGCTTTATTATTTATATTTGCAAAGATCAAAATGCCTTAGCATGATATAGTTAGGTCATGTTCGGAGATTCGAACAAGCCTTGCATTCGACATTATTTTGTTTAAGGCATCGGGGGGGTTTGGTATGACCAGAAACTTTTTCCTAAAGTACTTATAATTTTTAGATTATAGTTTGCCGAGGGTATCCTTTAGAACCAGTTTTAAAATTTTTCAAGGCCTTATTTTTTATTACGGGTCAGGGACGTCTCCGAGCCGTTTTAATATGGTCGTAGTCTTCTTAGTTTGGGTGTTTCCTAGTAGGTTTATCACATCGAGTTATCCGGGCTTGCCTAATATAACAGTCTCTAAATAGGGATGGCTGTAGCCTTTAAGGTTCAGGCGCTGGGTAATAGGTCTTGTGCCCTCGGGCTGCAATAGCCCGAGCTGTTCGAGTTTTTTTTGGACAGCAGTCCCTGATTGGGAGTGATCGTTTGAACCCGGATAAGGCAGCCCTTGGGAGCGATACCTTTAGGGGATCGTATGTAGGAAATTCTTTAAGAAAGAAGAGAAATTTTTAAGGGACAAGATATTTATCCGAAATGTAGAGACTTCTTTTTATTCTTGTGCGTAATAGTTACACATGTGTATAATATTTGTGCCAGGGCTCGAGCAGTCTATGCGGGCACGGTTCATTTGATCGTTTGGCTCTTACAGTAAATCCTATTGATCGAGCCGAGACCACTCAATCATAAAATTTATTTCCTTGCTAAAATCGTTATTCGAGGGTAATACCCCACAGTGTTCAGGGCCGACCGTAGATATGCCTCGAATACTATTTTCGTGATCTTCGATACCAATTCGTAACCGGCCTTTAATTCTAAGTTAGCACGATTTACTGTTGCCTCGTTAAAAATCTTGCCGAAAAATCTATTTGGGACAAAATCGATTCAAGGAAAAAAGAGTGCAGCGCGTGCTTTCAGGCCTAAAGATTATATCGTACTTTGATGATCACCTGCAAGTGTTAGTTCAGAATTCAAATCAATAAAAGGAAATGAATGAGGTTGTACTTTAACAGTTTTATTGCTTCAAGTGAGCTATGTTCCAGTTGTTCGGTAGTTGCTCACCATTCATTGTTCCGATTTTGTACGATCCCTTACCGGTGATCTCGATAATTTGATAAGGGCCTTCACAGTTTGGACCCAACTCCCCTTCGTTCTAATTTTGGGTATTTAGCGTGACCTTTCTTAACACCAAGTCCCCGATATTGAAATGTCGAAGGTTGGCCCTTCGATTGTAATATCTCTCGATCTGCTGTTTTTGGGCGGCCAACCAGACAAGGGCTGCTTCACACCTTTCGTCTAATAGAACTAGGATCGTATTCATAGCCTCACCGTTTGATTCCTTGGTTGCATATCAGAACTTGAGACTTAGTTCTCCGACTTCTACCGGTATCAGAGCTTCGGCGCCGCAAACTAGTGAGAATGGGGTGGCCCCATTACTGGACTTTGATGTAGTACGGTATGCCCATAAGACTTCGGGCAGGATTTTCTTCCATTTTCCTTTGGCGTTCAACCTCTTTTTGAGGTTTTGGAGTATGGTTTTGTTGGTCGATTCTGCTTGTCCGTTCCCACTAGGGTGGTAGGGTGTCGATAGGATCCTTTTGATCTTATGATCTTCGAGAAACTTGCTTACTTTGTTGTCGATGAATTATTTCCTGTTGTCACATACGATCTCAGCCGGCATTCTGAACCGGCATATGATGTGGTCCCAAATGAAATTATGAATTCTTTCTCCTTGATCTTTTTGTATGCCTGGGCTTCGACCCACTTAGAAAAATAGTCAGTCATAAATAATATAAATTAAGCCTTACCGGGTGCCCATGGAAGGGGGCCAATGATATCCATTCCCCACTTCATGAATGACCATGGTGACAAAACCGAATGCAGCAGCTCTCCGGGCTGATGAATCATCGGAGCGTGTCTTTGACATTCATCACATTTTTGTACGAACTCTTTCGCGTCCTTTTCCATATCATTCCAGTAGTAGCCGGCTCTGATTATTTTTCGAACCAATGATTCGGTGCCTGGATGATTTCCACATGTGCCTTCGTGGATTTCCCTCAAAACGTACTCGGTATCCCTTAGTCCTAGACATATCGTGAGTGGGCCATCGAATGTTCTTCTGAACAGGGTTCCGTCTTCGGACAGGCTAAACCAGGCTGCCTTTGTATGCAGGGCCCTCGATTTTTTTGTATCCGAGGGAAGTTTTCCGGTCTTCAGATATTCTATATATTTATTTCTCCAATCCCAAGTTAGGCTCGTTGAGTTAATCTCGGCATGGCCTTCCTACACTACCGACCTCATAAGTTGTATGACTGCCCCCGAGTTAAGCTCGTCGTCCTCGACCGATGATCCTAAGTTAGTATAGGCATTGGCCTCACTGTTTTGATCCCGAGGTACATGTTGTAAAGTCCATTCTTTGAACCGATGTAATATTACATGCAACTTATCTAGGTACCTTTGCATTCGTTCTTCTCTGACCTCGAACATCCTATTAACTTGATTCACAACGGGGAGGGAGTCGCACTTGGCTTCGATCCCCAAGCTTTTGGCTAGTTCGAGACCTGCAATCATCGCCTCATATTCGGCCTCGTTGTTAGTCAATTTCACAGTCCTAAGAGATTATCTAACCACATTGCCTGTTGGTAGCATCAATATGATGCCAAGTTCGGACCCTTTTGCGTTCGAAGCGCCGTCCGTAAAGAGGGTCCAGATCCCCGAGGAGATCTATGAGTTGATTAATAACTCTCTTTCGACCTCGGGTATTAGGGCCGGCGTAAAGTCGGCCACAAAGTCTGCCAAAATTTGAGATTTAATGGCGGTCCGGAGTCGATATTCAATATCGTACCCACTGATTTCCACGGCCCATTTGGCCAACCGGTCTGAGAGCTTAGGCTTATGCATAACATTCCTCAACGAGTAAGTAGTCACGACACATATGGGGTGACACTGGAAGTATGGTTTTAGCTTTCTAGAGGCGCTTAGCAAAGCGAGCGCCAGGTTTTCTAAGTGAGGGTACCTAGTTTCTAATAAATTGGAAATTGCGTACCTTGCTCTTCCCGGACCAGGACTCCACTTACCGCTATCTCTGATACTGCCAAGTATAATTATAGTTATTCATTTGTCTTCGGCGTGTGAAGCAGTGGTGGGCTCGATAGATACCTCTTGAGTTCCTCCAAGGCCCGTTGGCACTCCGGGGTTCATGAGAAGTTATTCTTTTTCTTCAATAGTGTGAAGAACCGGTGGCTCTTGTCGGAGGACCTCGAGATGAATCGCCTCAGGGCGGCGATGCATCCGGTTAATCTTTGCACGAACTTCACATTGTCCACAACCGTGATATCTTCGATGGCTTTGATCTTGTCGAGGTTGATCTCGATTCCTCGATTTGATACCATGAACCCGAGGAATTTACTTGATCCAACTCCAAACGCACATTTCTCCGGGTTCAGTTTCATATTGTATTTCTTCATTATGCTGAAGGTTTCCTGTAAATGTTTTAAATGGTCCTCTACTCGTAGAGACTTAACCAATATATCGTCAATGTAAACCTCCATTGATTTTCCTATTTGTTCCTCGAACATCCGGTTTACTAGGCATTGGTAAGTGGCACCAACGTTTTTTAATCTGAATGGCATCACTTTATAGCAGTATGTGCCGTACTTAGTGATGAAGGAGGTTTTTTCATGATCATCCGGGTTCATCCGTATTTGGTTGTACCCGAAGTAGGCATCGATAAAATTGAGGATCTCGTGGTCGGTCGTGGCATCGATCATGCAATCGATGTTGGGAAAAGGGAAGGAATCCTTGGGACATGCCTTATTCAAATCCTTATAGTCTACACACATTCTTAATTTATTCCCTTTTTTAGGGACTACCACTATATTTTCTAACCAATAAGGGTATTTGACCTCCCGAATGGACCCTATTTTAAGGAGTTTAGATACCTCGTCCTTGATGAAAGCATGTTTGACTTGGACTTGGCCTCCTCTTCTGCTTGACCGGATGGAACTTCGGGTCCAGGCTCAGTTTGTGAGTGGTTATCTCTAGCGGGATCCCTATCATATCAAGGTGGGACCAAGCGAAATAATCTTCATTAGCTATAAGAAATTGAATGAGTTTTTTCCTGAGCTCGGGGCTTAACCCCGTGCCCAGGTATACCTTTCGATCGGGCAAGTGTTCACTCAATGCAATCTGTTCCAGTTCCTCGACCGTTGATTTTGTAGCGTCAGAGTCATCGGGGGCTATGAAAGATCTGGGGACCCCATAATCATCGTCTTCATCAGTCCCCTGTTTCTCTGGTCGAGTCGGGGCTGGTGTCGGTAATTGCTATTTAGCTTCTTGCTTTGTGACCGAACCTAGACCCTTTGTCGTTGTAAGTGCGGATATCAGAATCTCCTCTTCGACCCCAAACATCTCATTTGTGGCTGGTTGCTCTACGTAGATTGTTTTAATCCCACCTGGTGTTGGGAAATTTAACACTTGGTGCAGAGTCGAGGGCACTACCCTCATGTTGTGGATCCATGGCCTCCCGAACAAAGCGTTGTACCTCGTGTCTTCTTTGATCATATAAAACTTAGCTTCCTGGATGGTCTCGGCGGTGTTCACCGGTAATGTTTTTCCTGGATGGTCTCGGCGGTGTTCACCGGTAATGTTATCTCCCCCTTAGTGGTTCACATGACATGTTGAATCCATTTAGTACTCGAACTGCAGGCACGATTTGATCTTCTAGACCAAGCTGCTCCACCACCCTTAAGCGGATGATGTTGGCCGAGCTACCTAGATCAATTAACACACGCTTAACTCAAAATTTATTTACGAGTACAGATATTACCAGTGTATCATTGTGGGGCTGCACGATCCCTTCTGCGTCCCCGTCGTTGAAAGACAAGGTCTCTTCCGGTATGTAATCTCGAGTCCGTTTTTCCCTCGTGATGGACACTTTGTTGCGCTTTAACATCGGCCCCTGGGGGACATCGACCCCACCGATGATCATGTTAATGACGTGTTGATATTTTTCTTGTTCGGTCTGTTTGTTAGAATCCCTATTTCTGAAATGATTCTTGACTCGGTCGCTCAGGAATTCTCAAAGATGGACGTTGTTGAATAGTCGGGCTACTTCCTCTCTCAACCGTCAGCAATCCTCCGTTCTGTGGCCGTGAGTGCCGTGATATTTACACATCTGGTTAGGATCCCTTTGGGTTGGATCTGATTGTAGAGGTCGAGCCCATTTGGTGTCTTTGATGCGTATGATAGCTGATACAATAGTGGCAGCATCGACGTTAAAGTTGTATTCCGATAACCTCAGTGCTTCTTTAAGACCGATGGGCCTGTCGAAGTTTTTTTTGCTCATGAGTCCCCGGTTGCTCTGACCTCGATCACTTCTCCTTTCATTTCTCATAGTGTTTCGCCCGAACACACTGCTTCTTCGGTCTCTATTATACAGCTGATACCGATCCCTGTTTGATCTCGGTTCACGATCGATGTCTCTCTTGACTCTGTCGATGGTTCTAACGGGATAAACGGACCCCGAAGGGGCCACGAGTTGATCATCTTCGACTCTGATTTTCGATTGATACCGGTTATGCACATCGGCCCAAGTAACGGCCGGATATTCTATCAGGTTTTATTTTAACTGCTGTGAAGCCACCGATCCTCGAACATTGTGCCCTTGAGTGAAAGCCTGAACGGCCCAATCATCAGCGACCGATGGCAGGTCCATTCATTCCATTTGAAACCGGGACATGAACTCTCTGAGCATCTCGTTATCCTTTTGTTTTACTTTGAAAAGGTCTGATTTCCTTGTTTTGACCTTGATGGCCCCGGCGTGTGCTTTCATGAAAGAATCCGCAAGCATAGAAAATGATTCAATAAAATTAGGAGGTAAGTTATGATACCATATCATAGCTCCTTTTGACAGGGTCTCTTCGAACTTCTTCAACAGGACAGACTCGATCGCATCATCCTCCAAGTCGTTCCCTTTGATGGTACATGTGTAAGAGGTTACATGCTCATTTGGGTCGGTCGTTCCGTTATACATAGAAATCTCGGGCATGCGAAATTTCATAGGGATCAGCTTTGGAGCCGCACTTGGAGGAAAAGGTTTTTGCACGAACTTCTTGAAATTCAGGCCTTTCAGTATCGGCGGTGCTCCTGGGATTTGGTCCACCTTGGAATTGTAGGTTTTCACCTTTTATTTATTAGCTTCGATTTTCTTCTCCCATGACTCTACCCATTTTGTCTGTTCCTCGAGCATCTTTATGATCTTGGGGTTAGTCCTCGATTCATTTTCATTTGACCTCTATGCGACCGGTTCATCTCTGCGGATGACTTCCCGGGTGGATCGGGGTTCAACTCTGCTTGGTGCGCGGCTTTGGTTCTATAACTGAGCTATCGCCGCCTGTTGAGCCGGCAACATTTTGAATATTACCCTTAAACTGATCCCGTCTCCACCAACATTTTGTGTATTTTGAGCCGCCGATCGGGCTCCACCACGGACGCTATTCTCGGGGTTGGTAGGCAGATTTTTATTGATAGCCACACATGAATTAACATCAATTGGGTCTGCGACCGGAATTCCGATGGATCAACGGGCGATACTTCGTCACCGGGTGCTATGTTGTTATTTTCACTGTGATGACCGGACTCGTTGTCAACATGTAGGGGTGTTGATTGAGAGTTCGACATTTTAAGTTTAAACCTGAAATTAGAGACATTTCAAAGAACAAGTGTAAAGTAGTGTGTGTTATGGAGATTTGTATCAAATAATCACTATTATCTTTAGCCCCACGGTGGGCGCCAAACTGTTTACCCTCAAAATCGAATAATAATTGAATTTGTAAGTGGTTTTAAGGATATGTGGATTAACTTGACACATAACGATAAATTAGACTGCAATTAAAATAAATAATGATAAAGTAAATGCAAACCACACGAATTGAACAACCTTAGCCTTGGAAGATTAATCACCCTCGAGCCAGTACGTTTCGATCGGTGGCAGGACACAAAAGAACAAGAGCTTAAAGAAAAATAATAATGATGTATACTTTGGAATGCGTGTTATAATGTCCTCAATGAATTATCAGATCCCCCTTTATATAGTAGAGGAGTCCTACTTTAGGTACAATCCTATAAAAGGTAAAAATCCCTTGATTTGCTGATTGCCGGTTCCTCACAGATACGCGCCGAGATTTCCGCCGCAACATCTGCCCGGTTACGGATATTTCGGTCTTCCGTTGGTTATGCTAATAATGTTTCTCCGAGCTAGTTCGGGGCTAGGGTCAACTCCGGGGTCTCGAAATCAATGTTCTCGAAGGCAGGTGTCCTGACCCCGAGTTCTAGGCCGGTGTGACTCGGGGCCGATTTTCAGTCTTGTATTGTCATGTTCCGAGCCTGTCCTTTCATGTCGTAAGCGAACTTGATATCGATCATATACAAAGCTAAAGATATGTGTAATGTACCAAAATATCCTTGAATCTCGTGGTATTAAATGTTACGTGGAAAGAAGTTGGAGTTAAAGAGTTACTATTAGATAGAAAAAAAAAGATTTTCTTTTTTAAACAGACTAAATAAGAAAGTAAGACACATAAATTGGAACATGAACAGTAATGTTTTTCAAGTATAAAAATGAGATATTCATTTTTAAACATATTTAAAAAACAATAAAAAGTTTCATAAAATTTCATCTTTACTTCTTTTTGTTTTGTAAAGATTCAAAAGTTAGGAAAGCCAAATTCGAGGAGATTGAAAGATTGATTGGGGAAGAACATGTAGTACCCCAGTCGTTAAGTACACGACTTTTTGAGTCTTCGGTCTTCATCACATGATGAGCCACACATTTAGGAAAAGATGCATATGTTTTTGGTTCTACTTTAGCGGTGTAGGCATGATTTTTCTTAACCAAAAATATCACAACTTATTGAAATAGACAAATGAATAAATTATTTATAATGATAAGCGATTGTCATTTTTCATATGCATCCCATTATTTTTATTTTTTTTATAAATATCTAGTAAAAATTTTAACGAAGCGGTGCCCTGTGACACTGCATGGTACAAGGTGCATATATTACAGCAAGAGACTTTCTTCTTCTCCCCCTGTCGATATGGGAGCATCCTTATCTTTTCCTTTGTACTATTTGTAGTTGATAAAGAATAAGCTCTAGAAGAGGATAGGTCGATGGTAGGGAAGGCTAGCACACATCGTTTCTCTAAGAATAAGTGAGTTTCACGATGAATCCACATGTTACAACTTCCCTACCAATTCGGTCGATCCAGAATGGATCGGCTAAACATTCCATTAGGGAGCCTGGTCTTGACTCTTCTGTGTGGTATTCATTCTCGTTTGGCTCTTGGAATCACATCCAGCGGTAGTTGGAAAAGCTCGCAAATTCCAACTACTTCACCTACTTCATTATTACCCCCAACCATTTCTCGTACCTCCCTTGAAACATAATGATTTCATGTTTTTTCATCGATAGGTAATTTCTCTCCGTTTGTTTCTGATTCCCTCATCCAATCTTGTTCGACAGGCCCTGCCTTTACTTGTCCTCAGACAGCCAGCCCTCACCAGACTGTTGGCATTACTAATTGCTCCGCCGCGAAGTAAGCTTTGTGATAGTATATAAAAATTCACCACCTATTTTAACTCCACGACTTCATGTTTTAAAGTTCGAAAATCTAAATACTATATTAAAAGCACGAAGACCTTTAGCGAAATGTCGTTCGCCTTTTTTACCCTTGAAAAATAGATTTCACATAGGACAAAATTATCATTTATTTATTTTTCCTAATTTTTAGAATTTTAAAATTAACTAAAATTCTACTTATTAAATCTTTTCTTATTTAAATTATGTAAAAATTATAATATTTAGGACTTTAAAATCAATTAAATTGTATTACCTTATATAAAAAAATTTCCTTGCTCGAATTAGGTAACACAACTATAATTCCTTCTGTATTATTATTCCTAATATTTAGGTCTATTAAATTAATTAATTTTTTATTAATTACTTTCTAACTATATGACTTTAAATTAATAAGATTATTATTATTATAAAGAAGGATATGATAGTAAGAAACGTCAAAACGATTATAAAATTTCAAGGCCAAGAGAAGAGAGATTTTCGCAAAGTTCTAAGGAAACAAAATAATGCCGTGTGTTTTCTTTCTTTTCCTGTTTTGTCTAAAACAAAAATACTATTTAGAAGTAAGAAACCACAAGGTGGTTTTTACCAAAAATAAACAAAACGTTCCCATTAGATTTTACGTAAGGATGTCAATGGTTTTCGAAAACGAACCTTTCAAACCGATTACTGGATTTTTCTTAATAAGATCGTAGGTTTGATTTAAATCTACACCATACCGAATAATTAGAATAATTTTTTATTTTAAAATAATATCAAAAAGTACTGAACCGAACCGAATAAATTTATATGTATATATTATATGGATCTATCTATATCTCTACTATATTAAAAGCACGAAGGTCCTTAGCGAAATATCGTTATTCTTTTTTACCCTTTAAAAATAGAAGTTCACATTAAACAAAATAGTAATTTAAGTTATTTTCCTAATATTTAGGATTTGAAATCAACTAAAATACCCTAATAATTAGAGCTTTGAAATTAAAAAAAATTACAAATCTGCGTAAACTAATATTTTTTGAATTCTGAAGTCCGTTATGAACATGCCACTTTGATATTCCATATATAAAATTTCGATCATTTAAATCCACAACATAATAAGGAAAATAGGCTTTCAATTACTTTTCATCCACGTCACAGTTCCTATTCCTATCATTTTATTGGCAATTTTATTAAGTATTCAATTTAATATATGGTGAAGCTAGCGTCATAAATAAATAACACTTCTAACGTGAAAAGTCATAAATTGATTTAATTGTTTCCTTATATTCATTTGTTATTGGTAAGAGATAGAGTTTTGGTGGAAAATAAAATCCTATTAGGGTTATAAAAGTGCACCTGTCTATAGAAAAATTTCACCAATGTACGGGAAAAAAAAACTCCTTAAGACCATGCTCGATAGTTTTCAAATTCTATTCTTTTTAAATTATACAGTCTTTGATAATTTACATAGGTTAAGGTTGCATATGGTTGATTGATGTGCAATTAATGATCTAATTATTTTCTTATTTTTTCCATAGATTTGTTGATTCATGACACAGTAATTCATGCCACATATTGTTTTGCTTCGTGCTGATGAAGGCACAATAAGGTTAGAGCTTTCTGATTTTAATCTTCGGAGACTATTAATATACATATCTTTATTGGTACATCTTTATTGATATATACAAACAACTTAATGCGTAATGCATAAGGCCAATCAATGAAGTTGATCGTCCAAAGCAACTTCAAAATATTTACCATCGATTATTAAACTCCCTACTTATAATAATCTTAACATATAAGTATATATAAACAAAGTTAATATACTACCAAGGATAATATTAGTTGTGGTAGATCCCTAATAGAGAAGATTAGTTTTCCTCCACTCTCTTTTCTCTAATATTGCAGAGACGAACCAACATTTTGGCTAAAAGAAATTGTGGAATATGGTTTCTCAAATTTTATTATGGATCATCTTTCTCAGGTATTACTACACGCTAACTTCTTTTTATAATATAAGTAAAACTTGAAAGACTTGTATTGACCTTTAATGAGATAGTTTTCTTCTTCTTCATTCAGTTGGATATTTTGGGTATATAATATAATTTTCTAACTCATAAAATATAAATTACACAGTATGTAGAGTTGGCAAGTTGCTTCGTTCATGATTAATATTTATAATTCTTTTTTTATTTTAAAAAAATAATTCTATAACTTCTTAGAAAGAAAAGAAAAGGCTAAGCAAAGGTGTTTTTGATTATTCAGTTGTTAGTAGCAGTTCATTATATTTTTCGCGGGTTTTACAAAGAATAGAAAACCATAGCGTCAATCTCAAAGGAACACCTCTATTTATATTCTTCGAGTTGAGTTTTGTCATATCATGTGAACTTATTTTGTTTACTGCTTTTGACATTGTAAAGTATGATAATATGACATGAATTCGGCTTTCAGACTTTTATTTGCGATGCAATACTAATTTACTTTGGATAATGTCAGTTATTATGAGAAAATCCTAGACTAAAATTGTTAACGATTTCTATATAATTACTATAATTCCAAATATTAATAAATATTAAATAAATACATCATCTTGAAGATATTTAATTTATCTACTATGTCAATTAAGTATGTAATAACATTCAATTGCATTGTTTAAATAAATATTGTAAGTATTTTGATGCAATAACGCTTTATGTTATCATATTTTATTCTTCTTGTACATTTTTTATTTATTAATGCGATACACATGTGTAACGCACGTAAACTAAAACTAGTAAAGGCAAAAAAAGCGAGTAATAAAGTAAAAGGTAATTTTCAGTTTGCTTAGCAAACTGTTGAACGAGAGACCAGCCGGTACACTTTAAATTAGAAAAATTATACCCTTTGATTTTGAATTTTCTGACTGAACAATGACCAAGTTTTGAATTTTCAGATTTACTTTGAAGCTTTGAGGGAATCTGGCAGTTAATATCGTTAACAAGTCAAACAAACATTCTCAAACTTTATTCCATCACCAATTTGCTGAACACGAGAGACTAGAGCCTACAAAAAAGTACAACTTTCTTTAGTTTCTTATTAAACCCCTAGCTAATTATCACTATTACTATTATTAACTGTAGTCATCGTTAAAGTAGAAGTTGACACAAGCCCGGCGTCGAAGCCATGAAATTCAATAAGGGTGTTCAAAATATCAGTGAAATATATATGCAAGGGTGTTAAAAGTCTATTTTTTTAATTAATAACAAATAATATTTTATCTTATATGTAGTATAATTTTCAGCAAATGGTATTCAATTGACCACCCTTGGGCCAACATAACTTCGAGCCAGACAAACCAATTAATTATATCGAGTTATCATAAAGAATTTCTATGCTATCAATGTGACAAATTATAGTAAGTTATTATCCTAGTTTACGGGTTAATATAAGGGAATGTAACTATTCCAACTCTATCGATTCTAAATTTTGAATCATTCTTTTGCATTGATCACTATGCATATATCTGTTAATTAAGGGGTACAATGTACTACAGCAAAAAGCCTCTAATATCGAGTTTAACAACCTTATTGGTGGCAAAATGGATAAAAAAAAAATAATTATTCATCCATATTATTTACTAAAGAATAAGTTGGATAATTGACTTTTTAATTGGTCAAACATGGATAAAATCCATATTATCCACTTCAAATTTGAGAGACTAGAAATCCTCTTTTGATGTAGGTTGAAGGGAGCGTTTTTGTTCTTCTTTTAATGAGCCTTACGTACTGCGGATCCATATTAATCAAGTCCCCACACCGAATTAAAAACCAAAAATAGATCTTCAACCTATCTTTTTATTGAGAAAAATAATTAATTGAAGAATATGAAGGGAAGAAGTGAAGAACTAATTAAGGATTAATACTCCCTTTTGGCCATAAAATTTGACTTCATTTTTTCAAAAAAAATTGAAATCATTGTTTGTTCATGAAATATAATCATGTTTTGGAAAAAAAAGAAACTTCAAAAATTTTTAAGTTCCAAAAAGCTGGTTTAAGATAGTTTTTGGGTGAAATTTTTTTCTTCCACTCATAAAACTTCAATTTTTCTTCAAAATAAAATATATGTCCAAACACTAACTTCTAACTTTCAAAATATTATTTTCAATAACTTAAAGGGCCCTTCAAGTTTCCTACTTTAGTGGAGTAATGATGTTCCACTTTATGAAGCTATTTAATGTCTGAAGCTCATGAGCTTGTCTAGTGTCCACCAAACATCTTTATATAACCCTTTTCAACCCTACTATAACTATACTATTCACTTCTCTCTTCCTTTGGTTAATTGGCTCTCATGGAAATTAAAGCAGTCCCACTTTTTTCATGGGGTTCTGTGTCTCTTTTTGTCTATATATATGAGCTTTTAATTCAAAATGATTATTATAGTAAATTGGCAATTAATCCCATTTGGATCAATTAAAGCATGGTTTAAAGCAAGCCACTAACCATTACCTTGAGAGGCAAGATCTAAAAATTAAATCAGTACGTAATTGCATGTTATCATAAGTGCGCTATTCTTCTTACTCTCAACTCTTAACTAAGTAACTAACCAATATTACTGTCACGATCCAATTTCACCTATAGATCGTGATGGCGCCCAACACTACAGCTAGGCAAGCCAACTAATAAATCAATTGTACATTAGTTAAACTTTCATTCCAAGAAAATAATAAAATACCAACTTCTACCAATGTATGTACTAAGACCCGATGTCACAAGTGCATGAGCATCTAGTAGATTATACAAAACTCTAAATACTGTCTGAAATGAAATAGACAGAATATAAATATAAAAAGAGACACTGGTAGCTGCAGAACGGTTCAGAAAGGCAGCTCACCACTATGCCTCAGGATGACGTGGGTATGTGATAATAGGTCCTCCACTAGTACCTGTCTCAGATCCTGCACAAAAAGTGCAGCAAGTATAGTATGAGTACGTAAACAACGTGTACCCAGTAAGTATCAAACCTAATCTCGAAGTGATAGAGACGAGATGGCCGACTTTGACACTCACTATGGGTCAATAATAATTGAAATAAACTAGGATATTTAAATCAGTATGATTTACAGAATTTACAATAATTTATTTACTCAGCGAAAATAATCAAATTCCTTCAAATGTAACAATTCTCAATATATTAATTAAATTCCTTCAATTCAAATAAATTCCAATTTATCAATTAAATCTCATTTACAGGAGTAACAATTAATTCCTAAACAAGCAAAAATAATAATTCATTAAATTTCAAGGATTTTTCAATTTATTAATTAGCTTCATAAGCTAAAATAAATTATTAAAGTATCGTGTAGTTATTATTATTAAGCACGATTTCTGCCGAGGACGTACGACCCAATCCAGAGTGTCGTGTACACTGCCGAGGGACGTGCGGCGCGATCCATAGATGCATCTATCCTGCCGAGGCGTTCGGCCCGCTCCATAAGAAAGGAGGATATTTTCTTATGTGCCTCCGTAAGGAGAGTATATTTATTATAAGATGAATTTGGGAGGAGAACAATTTCTTTTAATAATTAATTGATTTAAACAGACAATCAAGCCTATGAGATTTCCATCCTTTAATATCTTTATCTAACAATTCACAATATATTCATATAGATATCAATTAATATAAATAAATTAAAGAATATAATTTACACAAGTAAGGCATGCTTTGAGTACTAAACTACCCGAACTTTAGCATTAATAGTAGCTACGCACAGATTCTCGTCACCTCTTGCGTACGTAGCCCTCCCTCCCCCGCCCCCCACAATTAGCAACAATTATTTAATTTTAATCACCTATGAGGTAATTTCCCCCTCACAAGATTAGACAAGAGACTTACCTCGTCTTGCTCCAATTTAATCCACTATAAGGCCTTTTCCACGATTATCCCACTCCGTCTGGCTCGAATCTATCTAAAATAATTCGATACAATCACTAAATATTATAGGAATTAATTCTATAAGAAAATACTATATTTTTAAGAAAAGATCCCCCAATTAATTAAAAATTTGCCCGCGGGGCCCACATCTCGGAATCCGGTGAAAGTTATGAAATTCGATAACCCATTCAATTACGAGTCCAACCATACTAGTTTCACTCAAATCCGACTCCGAATCGATACCGAAATCTCAAAATTCGTTTCTATGAGATTTCTAAACTTTTCCAAATTTCAATCTCAAAACATTAATTAAATTGTGAAAACAATGATATACTTGTATATGTAGACCAAATCCGAGTTAGAATCACTTACCCCAATATTTTTTCCTTGAAAATCTGCCAAAAGTCGTCTCTGCTCAAGCTCAAGTTCGTCAAAAATGGCAAATGGGACGAATGCCCTCTTTTAAAAAACTGCCCAGCAGCCTTCGGAACTGGTCCTCGAACTGGACCTCGATCGCGGCTTCCATCACAGGCTCGAGCCTGGACCTCGGTCATGGCCTCGATCAGGGCATCGAGGTTGGGCCTTCGATCATAGCCTCAATCATGGCATCGAGCTTGAGCCTTCGATTGTGACCCTCGATCTTGGATCTCGATCCTGGCCCTCGAGCCTTGCCTTCGATCATGGCCCTCGAGCTGGACCTTCGATCATGGCTCTCGAGTTGGACCTTCGATCATGGACCTCGAGTTGAACCTTCGATCATGGCTTCGATATACTAGCTCGAGCCTGTACCTCGTCAACCCTGGGCTCGATACCTGGGCTTGATATCTGGCTCGATATCTGGGCTCGATATCTGGGATCGATCACAGCCCAGAATGTCTAACAGAAGAGGAAATATTGCAGTAGCTTTTTAACTCAAATTTTTGATCCGTTAACCATCTGAAACTCACCCGAGACCCTCGGGACCTTAACCAAATATACCAACAAGTCCTAAAACATCATACGAACTTAGTCGAACCTCTAAATCACATCAAACAACGCTAAAACCATGAATCATACCCTAATTCAAGCTTAATGAAACTAAGAGTTTTCAACTTGTACATTCAATGTCGGAACCTATCAAATTAACTCCGATTGACCTCAAATTTTACACACAAGTCATAAATTATATAACGGAGCTATAAAAAGTTTCAGAACTGGATTCTGACTCCGATATCAAAAAGTCAACTCATCGGTCAAACTTCCAAACTTAAATTCTTATTTTTAGTCATTTCATGCCTAATTTAACTACGGACTTCCAAATAAAATTCCGAACACGCTCCTAAGTCCAAAATTACCATACGGAGCTGTTGGAATCATCAAAATTCTATTTCGGGGTCGTTTTCACAAAAATATTGATCGAAGTCAAACTTAGCATTTTAAGGCCAATTTAAGGAACCAAGTGTTCTGGTTTCACCCCAAACACTTCCAAATCCCGAACCAACCATCCCTGCAAGTCATAAATCATTACAAGCACCTAAGGGAAGTTTTATTTTAGGAAACGGGGTTCTAAAAGTTAAAATGCCCGGTTGGGTCATTACAATTATATTTAGTGGTGGATCTACAGTTTAGGTTGAGGAGTCACCGACATCCAAAGCTATGTATACTTATAAATATGTTCAAGAAATAGTCAGATATTAGTATAAATTTTCATACCAATTTTTGTGAGCAGTAACAAATTTATATTGAATGTCATAATGTCCCACAACTGCCGAATCATGAGTCCTCCTCTGATTACGATTTACAAAATTTGTAAGATTTATTTCCCTTCCCGTTGCTACTGAGAAGCAAGAAAATGTGAATATTCATCATTCAATGATTCTTTGGTAAATACTTACATAACTCTTACTTTGTCCATTATAACATATAGGAGTGTGGTTTTAGGGGAGTGATTGGCCTCAATTTGCCCTTTTTTTTTACTTCATGATAACTTGATAAGATATACTCGTTCAGTTTCAATTTATGCAGTGTTTCATACGACACATAATATAAGGAGGGAAAAAAAGAGAGAAAACTTTTAAACTTGTGCTTTAAAGATGCAATAACATATTAACATGTATGTGGCTATAGAATTATATTGTTATTAAGAATAAAATAAAAAGTTTAAAGTTTTTATTCTCTTGAATATAAAAATTAGGCTCTTTTTGCAATAAACCGACAAGGAAATTAAAGAGAGAATATAAAATGAAACAATGGTAGGATCAATAATAATGTATTATTTTAGATCGTCCAATTACAAAATTAAGTTTATATACTACTTAATACGTAAGAGAATCTAGCATTATTAGCCAACGTGAAAGACCATGATTATAGTTCTTTACTATCTTAAGAGTTAAGTCCTAACATTCTGCTGCCCTAGCTTCAAATGAAATAATAACGAAAGTGAGAATAGTTTCTAGAAAGTTATATAGTTACAACTTAGACTTTTTTAAAGTAGTGATTCAAACACTTTTGTAGAAGCAAACATGCTACCCCATGCACTTGTACATGTCTTGTTGTATAATTATTAGGCAATGTAGCACTCCAAGAACCCGTTTGGATATAGATTTTGGCTATTTTTTTAAAAAAATAAAAATTAAAAATATTGTATGTTTATGGAATTTGATCAGTTTTAGATTTTGGGTAAAACAAAATTTTGTCCACTCAGAAATTTTCAACTTTTTTCAAGTAACACGCATATCTAAGAGCCCGTTTGGATTGACTTATTTTAAGTGCTTTTAAGCCAAAATACCTTTTAAGTCAACTTTAGCTTCCAAAAATTATTTTTCAACACAATTTCAGAAACTTTTTTTTCAAGTTTCAACCAAATCTATGTGCAAACGCTAGCTAATTAGGCTTTTATTTTTATTTTTTATTAGAACCTTCTGGTCAAATGTGTTACTTTTTTCACTTTAAGAGTTATTTCCAGAAGTTATAGGCAGTAGTCTAATTTGTCCAGTCCACTTATCTCTTAACTGCGACTAGGATTCAAATTTTCAGCAAAGGCTTTTATTATTCTCAAGAAATTGGAAATTAGCATAATTATCAACAACATTCTATTCAAATTCAATGATTTTTAGCAAGAGAAATGTATAAAAGCTTTCGCCACCTTGGCACCTAAGTACGTAGCCTAGCTACTGAAAGTATAAAAACTTTTGCACTGCAGGTCGATATCAGAACTATTATGAATATATATCGGGTTAGGGACAAGCCATATATCATACCAAATTAAAACAAGAGCAATAACATACAACATAAGTATATGATCTCTCTCTGTATAAAAGTCAAATTTTTTATGAAACTAATTTTTATACTACATTATAATATCTGTTTTCTATAATAGCATTTCGCTATAACAATCAAAAAAATTCGAAAAAAACGAGGTTGTTATAAAGAAGTTTGATTGTACACAAATGGAGTCTTAAGGAAATCAAATACAAGTGTACTAAAATTAACCAAATACAAGTGTACTAAAATTTAAATGATTGTTGTTTTCCAAGCTAAAAACCACAAGTAAACAGATAGGATATGACATTCCTCTGATTTACACTCTCTTGGTATCGCAATCAATTAATTTTCTAAAGACAAGAACGAATTGTAGGGGAAAAACTAATAACATCTAATTGTCGCTCATGCAGATAGATGTAATTAAATATTATTTACTAAACGAACACCTTGAAGACTACGTTAGCTGAATATTTCTGCTAAGCACAAATATTAACCAAAAAAATCATGCTTTAGTTAAGTGGTGTGGATTTGTTTTAATTCTCTTGTCAAGATTACTTGGGTTCACTGTCAACTGCGTCTACGAACAATAGCTTTATTAGCCTGGGCCGAACCATGGCCAATTCCAAAAGCATATTCTACTCGTTATTGTTGAAATAATAGCATGGGCTAGCCAATTTTCGGACTGATAATTGAAATATAGCCAGTATTTGCAAAGTCATTAAAAAATAGCCACTATTTTGCTGCAACACGGACCGGTCCAGCATAATATACTGGAGATTGGTGCACCTTGTATGAATTTCCAACATATTATGCTGGAACTCCAACATGTGTATGAACTTCGAGCATATTATGTTGGAACTCCAGCACACGGAAAGTTCCAGCATAATATACTAGAGATTGGAGCACCTGTGTATGAACTTCGTATGTTATGCTGGAACTCCAGTATATTATGCTGGAAGTTTACATGTAAAAAATTCAAACTCCAGTATATTATGCTGGAATATTTTCCAGATTTTGAACAGTGTTTTCGTTCAGAGTTATCCTTACATGAAAAGTGGCTAAATTTTGATTACTTTTGAAAATTGGGCTATTTTTGACGACCAGCTGTAAATCTGGAATTTTTTTCGGATTTTGAACAATATTTTCGTTCAAATTTATCTTTACATGAAATGTGGCTAAATTTCGATTACTTTTGAAACTGTGGCTATTTTTTAATTACCACTTGTTAATCTGGCTATTTTTAAAAATTTTCCGTTATTGTTCGGTATAAATGATACCGGGAAAAAAAACATAAATAGCCAGCCCATTAGTCTTTACAACTCATCCTAGCCCTAAAAACTAGTTTACATTAAATGACCCTAAAATTGTCACGACCTGAAATTTCCACCGTCGGGACCGTGATGGAGCATAATATTTCACTTACTAGGCAAGCCAACTTTAGAGAATTCATTAAACCAATTCTTATCCCATTCAGTAAATAACATCAAATTAACTAAGGTGAAATATAATGAGTGCAGAGTAATATAAAAACTGCATTAATTAATATCACCCGGATCTGGAGTCACAGTTCACGAGCATTCTAGAATTCACTACAAGTAATAGTCTGAGAGAAATACAACTGTTTGAATGAAAGAAATAGTAAAATAAAAAAGATAAACGGGGACTTCAAGGTCTGTGAACGCCGACAGATCTACCTTGAGTCTCCGGATAGCGGGTCCAACAGCTAAAGTCTCGATCAATCCGAGCCGGTACCAAAATCTGTATAGAAAGTGCAGAGTGCAGTATCAGTACAACCGACCTTGTGTACAGGTAAGTGTCGAGCCTAACCTCGATGAAGTAGAGACGAGACTAAGGCAAGGCACCTACAAATCAACATGTACAGTTTAACAACAAATAACAGTCATGAAGAATTAGATAGAAGATATCGGGAGGGGGAAACATGCTGGGGGAAATACGAGATAAAGAACTACAGCAAAATGATAACTGGAACAACCAATATATTATGAATCAACAGGAACATGAATACAGTAAAGGAAAAATGCATGGCATCACCCTTAGTGATTTTACTCTTAACCTCACCATAAAAATCAATAGAAATGGCACGGCATCACCCTTCGTGCATTAACTCTCATATCATGGCACGACATCGCCCTTCGTGCATTAACACTCACAATATGGCACGGCATCACCCATCGTGCTTTTACACTCATAATATGGCACGACATCACCCTTCGTGCATTAACACTCACATCATGGCACTGCATCACCCTTCATGCATTAACACTCACAATATGGCACGGCATCACCCTTCGTGCATTAACACTCTCCCTTACCATAATGCAATACATAAATAATAACAGGGAGATAGAATAGCAAGTACAAGCCTTACTTCAACATTTGGTTCCACAATATCAATCTTAACTTTGAAATAAATTCTCAATTATCACCAGAAAATCCGTAAATATGATAAGAACGGTCAATTTAACAATATTAGTATAAACACGTAGCAATTAGGCATAGGAAAGAGACAATATAAGAAAAACGGGAGAAACAGGGAAAACATGTAAATTGGCGGCGCATAAGTACTCGTCAGCTCACATATACGCCGCTCACATGAATTTCACATAACAAATAGTCTGGGTTCCTAATTCCCTCAAGTGAGGGTTAGACACAACACTTACCTTGCTCCGAAGGCCACTTAATACTCAATCACAACTTTTAATCCACCTCCAAATCACTCGTATCTATTAAAAAATGACTCAATAATATCAATTATTGCTAAAGAAATTAATTACATTGCATAAATTAAATTTCCCAAATTTTCCTCCAAAAAATAAAAAATTGACCTCGTACCCACTTGGTCAAAACTCGAGGTTCGGACCAAAATCTTTTTACCCATTCATCCCCGAGTCCGAATATATAATTGGTTTTGGAATCCGACTTCAAATTGAGGCCTAAACCCCCAAATTTCTGAAATTTCTAGTTTCTACCCTAACCCCTAATTCTACCATGAAACTCAAGATTTTAGGTTGATAATTTATAAAATGTAATGGGTAATTGAAAAAAAATGATTTAGAATCACTTACCAACACTTTGAGGAAGAAAATAACTCTTGAAAATCGCCTCTAGTCCGTTTGATTTTTGAGAAAAATAAATTTATGGCTAAATCCCGTGTTTGGATTCTAAGTGCTGGGCGAGAGTGTGCATCGCGTTCGCGAGGCCACTGTCGCATTCGCGAAGAGCAGAGCTGCCAAAACTTCGCGTTCGCGAGACCTTGCTCGCGTTCGTGATGGTTACTCCTCCCTGGCCTTTGCGTTCGCGAGACGATGCTCGCGTTCGCGAAGAAGAATCACTGACTCTCCCCCAGGTGTGCCTTACACTACACGTTCGTAAGGAGCTGGTCGCGTTCGCGAAGGGTAACGCCCCCATCGTTTCGCGTTCGCGACCAAGCCTTCGCGTCCGCGAAGAGAAAAGTTCAAGCTGACCAGTTTACTCTTAGCGTTCGTGAGAGTACCTTCGCGAACGCGAAGACGGACATGCAAGAACACCAGAATCTGGAGAAAACCAGATTTTCCAAAGTCCAAACATCTTGTGGCCTATCCGAAACTCACCCGAGCCCTCGGGGCTCCAAACCAAACATGCGCACAAGTCTTAAAACATCATACGAACTTACTCGCGTAATCAAATTGCCAAAATAACACCTAAAACTATGAATTTAGCACCAAATAATATGAAATTCTCAAAAACACTTTAAAATTCCTATCTTCTCAACTAGACGTCTGAATCACGTCAAATTAATTTCGTTTCTCACCAAATTTCACAGACAAGTCTTAAATAGTATAATAAACCTGTACCGGGATCCAACACCAAAATACGGACTCGGTACTAACAATGCCAAACATCAATCAATTCTTAAAAATAATAGATTTTCAGACTTTTTATTTTCATCAAAAATTCGTAACTCGAGTTGGGGACCTTCAAATTCGATTCCGGGCATACGCCCATGTCCCATAATTCAATACGGACCCATTGAGACCGTCAAAATATGGATCCGAACCCGTTTACCAAAAATATTGATCGAAGTCAACTAAAATCAACTTTTAAGGTAAAAATTCTTATTTTCATCAATTTTCAACATAAAAGTTTTCCAAAAATACGCCCGGACTGTGCAATAAAATCAAGGAGGGTAGGAATGAGATTTATAAGGATTAAGAGCGCATAATCGAGTTCTAAAACTGTAACGACCCGGCCAATCGTTCCGAGAGTTTTAGCCATGTTTCCCCATTCTTGCTTCTTTATGTGTTGTTCAGTGGTGTTGAGTTGTATCGAGTTGGTAGGTTTGGGTCCGGAGTAGTTTTGGAGTAAAATGAATACTTAGTCTCTTAGTTACAAAGTTAAGTTAGAAAAGTCAATCGGAAGTTGACTTACGAGTAAATAAATTCGGATGTGGATTTTTATGATTCGATTAGCTTCGTTGGGTGATTTTAGACTTAGGAGTGTGTCCGAAATATAATTTAGAGGTCCGTGGTAGAATTAGGCTTGAATTGGCGAAAATTAAAAGTTTAGAAGTTCTTAGGCTTGAATCTGAGGTTGATTTGGTGTTTTGGTGTTGTTTTGGGTGTTCCGAAGGTTTGACTAAGTTCGGGTAGTGATATATGACTTGTTGGAATTATTGGTTGAGGTCCCGAGGGCCTCGGGTGAGTTTCGGATAGATTTGGGTTGTGTTGTGCTCGTTTTGCTTATGTTTCGACACCGTTTCTTCAAGAATAAATGATATCATATTGAACCAATAAGCTCCGATTTCTTTTTTTATTGAAGCATTAGATCCGCATTGTAATTACGGACCCGTTTCAAAAAGAATCATCGAATTTGGACATCGTATGAGGATTTTATGGTCATTTTACTAAGAATTAGATTGCCAGCTTTTTCATATTAATTACGAAATTACCACTGACGGTGTATTTAAAAATCTGCACTATTTACAAATATTAAAACATACATATCTCCTTCATTTTCTGAGTTATGAAATTTACCTGTTTATTTCTGTTTATTTTTAAATTGTGAAAATAAATAATTGGACTGTTTTACTTAGCTCGTCACTACTGCTCAGTTCCTTAGTTATTTCTGTTACTACTGAGTCGGTTGTACTCATACTACACCCTGCACTTTATGTGCAGATCCAGGTGAGTTAGAGCGCGACGATCGTTGAGTTCAAGCCGGCTATCTGTGGAGATTGCAAAGTAGTTGCTAGCGTCCGCATGACCTTGTTACTCCTTTTGTCATTTCTTCTTTTGGACAGTTAGACAGTTTATATATCTTAGTTTATAGTTTTAGACGCTCGTGACTTAGTGACACCCCGATGTTTGGGGCTCGCTTCCGTATTTTTCTATATTATATTTAGAGTTGATTTAGTTTATGAAAAATTTAAATATTGAAATGTTTTATTAAATTCTTATAATCGGTTTAGTAGTAATATTTTGCAAAGTAGGTTTGCATTGTAATATGATAGGTGCCATCACGTCCATGTTTAGATTTTG